>NC_051044.1:6071008-6378627 GCF_904848185.1 Acanthopagrus latus | reverse complement strand
CAAAAGACGAGCAGCAATAAGGGATGTGTGACGGGGGCAGGAGGAGGTGAGACGGCGCGAGTCTGAACAACTGGAACGCTGCACTGGGGAAAAAAAACGCGGATACATCGGCGGGACTTCTGTGTGCTGATCCGAGGGAGACTGGGAGGGAGGCAGCCCGACAGAGACATAAGAAGAGACAAAGTGGGAGAGTAAGAAAGACGGGCATTTCCCTTAAGGCCAACTTTCTTCAATAAAGAGGGGCGCCAGGGTCTGCAGAAGATGAAAAATGACTCCATTTTGAGCCACATTGAGGGAGCGCAGGATTTAGACTAGACACCACCGAATGACATCACAGGGGATGAAACTATAAATAGATGGGACAGCCTGTCTGAATGAAAATGTGGGGATCGGCCCCGCAGATGTTCCGGGAGGTTTCTGGGTAGACGTGATTAAGGTGACCACACCGTGTCGCAATGGCGAAAAAAAAAAGAAAAAAAGAAAAGAGACAATGCCAGAGATAGAATCCAGCCTCCACTGTTGGGGCGCAGGAAAACAAGGAGAGAAAGCCGCGCTGAGATCTAACCTCAAACGATCCCAGATCCTTGCAGCAAAGTTGCGAGTGTGCACCACCTGAACCAAAAGCGAAAACTTAATCCAGTGAGAATCCGAAACCAGCTCTCGAAAACAGTAGAGGCTTGCCGAGCATGACACGGGAAGCTCTGAAGACGGCACCATTAATATTTAAGTCATGGAGCTGCTACTTAAAAAAAAAAAAAAAAAAGCCTGTACCATTACATCCTGATAAGGCTTTGTATCTCCCTTTTCCCAGGGTGCATTTATCAGGGATCTCGTCAAGCTCTGTATACACCAGAGTTTAGTGAGGGGTGGTGGGAGAACTAGTGTTTCAACCACAGATCCCTATCTACTGCTACTGGCTCTCTAATTGGGCCTAGAAAGGGAGGGAATAATCTTTGCAGATTGATGACTCCACTCTAGATGTGTTTGTGGTCTATCAGAGAGTGAAATGAGACTATGGGGATGCTGCGGCAGGGGGCTCTCTGCCCCCACATCTCTCTCCGAGATAAAACACCCTAGGCAGATGGGAACAAGTGACCGTCATCACTATCCTCCTCACAAACACATCCTCAATCAGGGTGACAAGCAGCGCAGATGCATCTCCAGCCCTCCGCGGGACACTCGAGGAACAGAAACAGATTAGCCTTGCTGAGTCGGGGTAAGGGGGCTGAGACTAAAAGTCAGCCGAAGTGATGAGATTAACTAGAGGATGACACATGGGAGGAGAGGAACGAGATAGGACTGGTTCACATTCGTTTTGTTGTCTTACCTGAAGTGCAGACACTGCCCGGCCGCTTGGCTCCGCTCTGTTGGAAGAGGGTGTCTTTGCTCTGGGAGCCCTCCTGCCCCACCTCCACCACTTGCACCTGCTGCAAGGGGGCGCTCCACTTCATGGTGTACTTGGGGCCGATGGGGACCAGGCTGCTGATATCCGGAGGCCCTCTGGTGGAGATGAGGAGAAGAAGAAGAAGAAAAAAAAAAAAAAGAGAGAGAGATCTGAGAGTTTAGAAGGAAAACAACCCGAGAGAGAAATTCCCTCCCTTTTTCTGCATCCTGCGAGCAGACGTGCACCCTGCGCTCCAGAGGAGGGGACGCTCTTTGAAATGTCACGAAGAAGACTCGGAGAGTGGGAATTAGAATCTGTATGATCACCCATGTTCCCTCGCCAAAACGGTACCCCTGGCTGTGAGGAGGAGTTCATTGCTATTCATGTATTCCTGTAATCACGCAGACAATCAACATTGTGATCGGTTTGTCAAGATCCTGGAGGGCAGACAAAGTCAACTTCGGGACACTTGAGTTGAATGAGACGTAGAGTGATAATTACTTTGAAGGCTGAAGAAGAAGAGGGCTTTAAGCGACATCTTTGACAGGAGCTTTGCAAAATGTGCAAAATCCCTTTTCCCGTTTACTTCTCAACAGAGAGAGTGAGAAAGAGAGGGGAGGAGGAGGAGAAAGGAGAGGGGCAAGGAGAGAGAGAGAGAGAGAGAGAGAGAGAGAGAGAGATGTGATCAATGGTGCTGTCACATAAGATAAATTGGAAAGAAACCAAAAAATGTTTTATGTCAGTAATCTAGGACTCCTGTAGCTGTAGTTAGGCATTCTACCATTTGTTTAAAGCTGATAAAGCTCCTGCGACTCCAGATAGTGCTCAAAACCCCTAGCAGCTATTTCTCTTTTCCTATGCAGTTTGCCAAAATATCCTTGCGAAACCTAGGGCATCACATTAGAGCCCCGTGCCACCTAATAGCTATTTCTCCGAACTGTGCAGTTTAGCAGACTCTCCTTTCAAAACTTGCACAGAACTTCATGCTAGAGCTGCAAATTATGAACGCATTAGCAAAGTGTTTCCGAAACGCAAGGGCATTCGGTTCGACTTGTTCTACATTCGGGGACTTACTTGACATTTATGTTGGCACAGATGAGCACATCATCAAAGAGGAAGACCTTTCTCTCCTTCGACTTCAGGACTTGTCCCCGCTCGCCATACACAGTCTCAATAAGCGTCTCACAAAGGACCAGTGACCCCTGCTCCGAGTTGAGTTGCTAAAAGGGACACAGTAATCAGATCAGAGGCGGGAGGAGACAGCATCACAAAGGGGGCCAGTCCTCCAGAGTTCAGTGCCTGGAGGACACAGAAGTCAGGCTTGGAGGAACAGATGTCTCATCAGGGATTAGCAACACATTCATGCCGCTGAAGGTCGCTTAATGTGGGTATATGTACACACACAAACACACACACACACACATCTAAAGACTGTTCATGCAGCAAAAACTTAGTGGAAGGGGAGTACACATTTGCCTCGCGCGCAAATGTTTACAATGATGACAGGAGTCTCTCGTCAACGTGCCGATGCTGCAGGAGCCGCCAGAAACTTTTTTTTTTTTTTTTTTTTAAATAAATACATAAATAAATAACCCAACACATGCTTCAGATCATTCTGTCTTTTTTGTCTGTTCCATAGCTATCCACCACACTACACACTGCACTAGCGCAGAGTCCAAACTGGCTTCTGAGCGCCGGGACACACAATCCCCTCCGCCGCAACTACACACGGATATACAGTGAATGCATAAACAGTTTGCTGCGTGAACACCCTTACACCCACACATACACACACATAGACAGACACAGTCAAAGAATCCAATAACAGATGCAATTTATGCTCCAGTATGTTGGCACACGCTGCTCTTTCCAGTCATCCATATGTTTGGCAAAGGGAAATAGCACCAGAAAGCTTTTTTTTTTTTTTTCCTTTTTTTTTATCACTCCAGTCCAGCTTCTTTTATGACTGCTAAATCAATACTTTTAGTTTTATGCATACTGCGCCAATCTAAGCCAGGCACACACTGCAATTACAGTGAAGCCACTATAGTGCAAGCTGCCGTCTGAGTCCAAACATGGAGTTCGCATCCCGGCACTTTGATGTTTGTGGCTGTAGAAAGAGGCACACTTTTTTAGCGAATAATAGATCTCTCTCTCTCTCTCTCTGCCGTGTCCATTATATGAAACACACTGAACGCCGCGCACACAACGCATCTGGCCACGTTTCAGAGAGCAGGATGTCCTATCTGCCGGCAATCTGTAGCTGCTTTGGGCTGAGGCACGGATAGCACACAAAGTGAGTCATTAGTCCGAGTGAGGCCGCCTTTTGATGGCCACAAAACTGTACAGCTCCCTCAAGAGGTGGGCTGCCATGAGACTACACCCTTAAAGTCTTCAAGCATCAGTAGGCACAGAGGGCACTGCACCATCCACGCCTGCGTGTGTGTGTGTGTGTGTGAATGTGTACGAATCCCATTCTCACTCACATTGTTATCTGTCCTATTCCGGCGACTTAGATACTTTGAGACAAAGAATGAATATTTCATTGGATGGTTATGGGGGCAATAGAGGAGACCGTTTCCTATTGGAATTCTGCAGTGTCACCGCTGCAAATGGAATTCTGTGTGGAGTGGAGGAGATTGGCCGAATCAGCTCATCTCACAGTCCTGGAAAGCAACGGCTGATAGAGAGAAATAAAGAGAAGGAGGGGGGAGGGCGAGAGAGAGAAGAAGAAGAAGACAGAGGAAGATGCGGTCACACTAGAGAAAGAGAAGAAGAGTGTATAAGTGGAGTAAGAGAGGAAGCAAGGGAGTGCAAGAGGGGAGCAGACGGGAGGTAGAGTGGAGCGAGGGAGGAAGAGCGACAGGGTGAAAGAGATAGCTCTCTTACAGCTTCCAATTAAATGTCTCATTTACCCCCTAATTCTTCTTATTCAGAGCAGCATTTGTTCAGATTTGCAGCGGCAGGACTGTAATTTCAGTGTGGTAATGGAGAGGCAACGCCTCTGCCATTGCATTTGGTACTGTTTAGGGATGATAATGGGCATCATTTCTAGGAGATAATTTCTCTAAATAAAAATGCCTCCCCAGATTAATGTGTGGGAAAGTGATATAAGCGATTGCCGTATACTAGTTTAATTTATAGGTGTTTGGCGCACGGCGATAGCGACGCAGAGGGCTCAGAGGCCGGCTCGCGGCTGACTTGATTGGGGCATGTGTGCGTGTGCACGGGAGGGGAGTGCACGTGCATCCAGTCACCTTACTGAGCAGGCGATCACTGACGCTGCGGGCCAGTTGTTGGGTCTCTGCAATCTGGTCAGCTACTCGTTTCTGTTCATTCAGCTTCTCAGCCAGCATCTCCAGCTCTGTCAGAGCTAGCTGCAGGGGCAGACGGTCCACGTGGCCCTTCGGTGTATTCTTGAGCATGTCCTAGAAAAGGTCACAAGGAAAGTTTTTTTGGGTAAAGGCAGTGCAAGTTAAAAAAAAAAAAAAAACACTCTCTGGGTATGATTTAAAACTTTTCCTCCGTTTCCTGCAGTACGCTGAATTGTAACAGCTTAATGCGCTCTGGTTAGGAGAGTTGTCTTCGCTTTGAAAAGTTCAAATCTGGGTCAAATACGCTCTTTGCGTTCAGGTGTGTCGCTGTCACAGATTTCAGAGGATTTAGGGTAACTGCGAGCACACTGACTTTTCACGGGTTATGTAAACTTTGTAAAGCTCGCTGACTTACACTGCAGCCAAGCAATCAGAGCCTGTCTACTTGTAGGCTGCTTGTATGTCTATATTTGCTCGGCATCTCTGACCAAGTGAAAGCTCGGTGCTGTCTTGATATGCATCTCAGATGTACCCCAGTGCCTTGAGCTCTGGCTCCCTGTAATGTATGATTTAAAACATACACTTCCTCTTTGGAATAGCGAGTTTAGGCTGGAAGAAAATGCCTGATTCACATTCATAACTTATCTTTTTGAATTCATGGATAATCAATGCCTACTGAGGGATGAAATGAGATACTGCAGATCCAGCAAGTCAAGCTCAAATCCAAATCTTTGCTCGGAATAGAAAGTGGAAGTCGGGATGTGATGCCAGCAGTATGAAAAACTGATGTGGCTAGCTACATTTTTTTTTTCAAGCTCTGGCTAACCGCAGTGTAAAAGTACAACTTGTGCTTTAGTTTAAATCCATAATCAATTGTGTGTCCTTGCAGCTTTGGATCTTTATTCAAGTCTGCGTTGCTGAATCTTTAATGGGACTCCAGTTTCTCATATTGGAAGTGTTTTAGCGGGTTTGACATGGATGGAAATCATTAAAACAAATGAAATGAGCGCTTTGCAAACAACACTTCATACCTGCAGGAGCAAAATAAACTGCGGGAATCGTTGGATGGGCTTCACCATCAGGCCGTACAGGGTGATCCGGTCAACACTAGACGCCTGCTTCTTCTGGAAACACAGAGATAAAAATAGATTAAGTTGGAAGCTGGAAAATTATTCTTGCACAAAACGACTACTAAGAGGAAACTGTGCGATCCCTGCTTTAAATGCAGCTTGTCAGAAGTCTCTATAGACCACGCGTAGGCGTGTGAGTGGGAGAATAAGGTATGAAAATCAGGATCTCTTCGTCATATGAGAGGATGAAAGAGGAGATTGTTTCAGTGTGTTATGTCTAATGTATCGCTGTGGGCGTAGGTCAGGAGAAGATATCGTTTTTACAGGGCCGTGTCAAGTCTGCGTCAGTAGAAAAAAGCAAGGCACTGGCCACACTTAATAGATGGTGTGATGGTTAATGTGAGATCTGTCAGACAGAAATAAGAAACACAGAAACAAATGGGTTGCTGAGATTGAAGCGCAGTAGTAGTAACATATAATCTGCAGCCTCTTTACTCTAATGATACGTTTTTTGCCATCCCCACTTCTCAGATGATACGTGTACACTAGAACTGAATATCAATTACTTCATATGTAAAATAACACAACGATGTATTCATATTCTGATATTAGAATAAAGATCGGTTATTGTAATACGACGGTCCAGCCTAATTTTTATTTTCTTCCCAGCCTTTAATACTGAAATTAAAATCACAATCATCTGAGAATATCTCAGTATCTGATGTTTCCAGCCGAGTGAAATGAATAAAAAGGACTCTTTCACATTATTAGAGAGTATTAGTCCCTGGTCATCATTATATAAAGAATATTATCAAATGAGATGAGGACATTTTAAACCATTTTCATGCGTGACATCTGATTTTTTTTTTTCTTTTTCTTTTCAGTACTGACCTCTCAATTAAAAATGTTCCACCATTTTTAAAAGGACACCCAAACTGACCAGAAACATTCTTTTAATTCTGCTCTTCAGTGAACAGAATTAACAAAAATTCACAATCCACAGAAAGTCTTGGGCGTAGAATGAGCAGGATAACACTGCGTTCTGCATCGTTCTACGCTGTATTCAAGCTGGCTGGTTTTAAATCGTTGGTCACAGCAGAACCACTGTGGACCTTTTGTCCACAACACCGTGACATCAAAGAATCGTCGTGTCACCTCCCGTCACCTTGGTCTCAGCCAAAAATGTTAACACACCACAAAGACCACAGCCACAGGCTCCTCTCCTGCATGTATGTGCTCAGCTGAACAGTCAATCAGAGGGATTTCTCTCACCCACGGGCCCCGCCACCGATTCAATATGCTCAGTCGGCCGAAAAGCTGATGACAAGGGCCAACTAGTGTCAATGGTGTGGGACACAGTCCAAAAACTAGGCCGCAGACGCTCGGTGACGGCACCGACATCGGTCACAACAGACCGCTAGCTCGGCGTGTCAGAGCCCTGCATTTGTGACACAGCTTGTCTTTGGTAGCTAAAGTTTTATGCCAGTAATTTTAAGGATTTGTCCTACAGCATGATCAAAGAACTGTGTTTTCTGATTGACAACATAAGATTTCACCCATCTGTCTTCGGTCTGGGTCAGCCCAAGATCACAAAGTGTCAGCCTTGCTAAGTACAGTGCACGCACCAACATCAAGCGGAAGACATCGTATACGCAGCAATTAAAAGGAGACAGCGGTGCTCCGCAGTCAGCAGCCACCTAACCGTCAAATCACAGGTGAGGGCAGGAAGGCAGTAATCTCAAAGATGCTAAACCAGAAGATAAAGTGTTCAGCGACTGGACGGATGCAGTACATAACTTTTACAGCCAACCTTGAAAACCAAAGGTGACCCCTGAGTGGATGCTATCAAAAGCTCAAGGAGCACAAAGTAAAATCTTTTCAGCACACCTGACCAGGTCAGTGGAGGTGGCGATTTCCTGCCTGAGTGGTGTCAGGTAGAGAGGCGTTTATCGGTGGGATGGGTTTTAAGGAGAAGTTCTCGTCCTCTTTTTGTTGGAGGGCAGTCGTGTTCAGTCAAATCGAGACACAGATGGTGTCTGAGGCTGTAACATGACCGGAGATGATATGAACGCAGCTGTACTTCGCCTGACTGATCTCTCAGGACACGACCTGAATTATTTTTTTCTCAGCTGATAGAGAGCTCTTGTCTGTCGTAATCACCAAACTCAGCCACGTTTCCATCAGACACTTGAGTCAGGCACAAAGATCCAACACCTGGGATTGCTTGTCTTTTCGAGGTGGTGGTGTCGGACTCCCACCCCGTAGAGAAAGTCACCAGCGGTATGTATCGGCAACTCCCAAGCTTTCGATATTTCTCCACAGAGGAAGAAAGGAGTAGCAGGGTATCTGAAATAACCAGCCAGCAGCCTGGGGTTAAAATCGAATACGCAGAGGTGCCATAGACCAGCGAGGGTGCTCACATGAAACTCTGAAGAAGGACAAATTACCGTTCTTCAGGGGCGCACTCAGTTCTTAGCAGTCAAACCCTGAGTGAGGGTACGTCCAAATTATACTCATTGTAATCAGGTTAGGTGGAGTCCTGTTGTATCGCCCCAGGTGTTGGATCTTTGTGCCTGATACCAGAATGGATCAGAGCGGACTATCTATCAACTCATGGTTTGTTATGATCATCACGGGAGAGAAAAATGAGTTTCTGGAGGCAAGACGCGTAAGTGATTTTCGGAGCGCTGGAAAAAAGACGCTTCTTCTGTTTTGTTTTGTTTTAACCGCAGCTGCTCGTTCACTGGTGGGAGATCAAGCAAGCCGACGCCGGATTTGGCGTCTTTTTCTATGCATGCCAGGTTTTTTTTCCCCAAGTATCCGGCTCAGGTTGAGACGAAATGTTTTGGACACATGACCACCTCCACTGACGAGAGAGGGATGACATCTTATTCTCCATCGTCACCTGGAGAGTATGCTTGAGTTTGCTGGTGATAGAAACATTACCTGATGCAGGGATATCTGCACCACTGTTGTCTTTACTAGGAATCACCAATAGTTTTGCAAACTATCAGTGCTCTCGGCTCCAAGAGTGGCCGATTGCTGCACGGCTTCCCCCCATCACACTGGGACCTACATCCCTGATTTATGTATGTATTACTTTGAATTTCATGTTTATTTATCCAGATTTATTTATGTATGGAGCAGGTGAACAGTTTTGGGGCCTCTGGGAATCAAGTCTGACAGCCTGTCACAGTCTTCACATATCCCCAGACTGCTATAAAAAAAAAAGAAAAAAAAAAAAAGAAAGCACTGAGAAGACCCTACAGGAAACTTAAGAAGGTTAAATTCCAGTGTAAAGTTCCCATCGGCTTTTACAGAGAAGATATCGAAAGCATTGTGACTGGAAACATCACAAACTGTTGGGCTTCCCACACATGTATTTTTTACTTGGGTGTACTAACAGCTGCCCAAGTATATTCAGGAATTCAGGATATTCAGGAACCCTGATTCTTATTTGGACATTTATTACCATGACTTAGATGTTCAGTTCAACACTCAAAGACTGCAAATATCTGCAAATTAATTGGTTGTTGCCTTTTTTTTTTTTAAACTGAGTATAGGGGTGGGCAGGCTGCAGTCCAAGCATCCAGCAGCCCCCCTGAATGAGGATCAGCAACACCTCAGCAGGTGGGGCAGCACCCAAAAATGCACAATTTGGAGAGGTGGTTCTCCTTCACCACAAGTAAGTTGTCTCAATGTCATGTTCCCCTTTTAGTTACTTAATGAAAGTGGTTTCTAGGACCGTTGGAAAAGATCAGACCTGACTGGCTGAGCAGGTCGCTGCAAATTTCAGTCTGCTGCTCTGCGGAGGAAAGTGGTTGAGCTTTAAGATCCCATTAGTGGTCGAAACCTGTATGTAACGGAGCGGGCTGGGAGTTATTCTTTCTTTTCTTTTCTTTTCTTTTCTTTTCTTAACACAGCACCGAGTGGCTTTGTTAGTCACAGTTCTCCCGCATTTACGGGGCTTGTGACCAGTTCTCACTGTGCGATGCAGAAGTCATACATCGAGATGTGATACACCAAATCATGAACACTTCACTTTGTTCCTTACAATACGTTTCCAGCAGTGTCACCGACCCGACAGAGAGAGGACCTGCATTTGTTGCCAGGCAACGTTAACTGCATAGTGAGAGGCCTCAGCCTTTTACCGGTCTTCTGTCCCTTATGCAAATTTTGGGTTAAAATACTTGACACGTAGGTTTGATGTCAAGAAAAAGGGGGAAAGGGACCAGACTTTATATGTCACTGGACCTGTCAAGTGGACATTTCCCCTCACAGCTGAAGTGAATTACCATAGAAAAGGCCCGATGACGCCTCCAGCAAGTCCAACAGTAAGTCCTGTCGTCCAAGCTGCTTCTGCACCCGGCGAACTGGACAGTGCTCCACTGCAGTAGACTGGATGCACATGCCTATAACACTACTATTGGTCTCAATAATAGTAACATAACCGTACACAATCACTCTGAAATCCCACGTCTTGTAATCAACAATTGTTGCTTGTGCACTTGTAGGCATTTATCCAGAAAACGAGAATCAATTTTCTAACCTTTAAAAATTCCAATATATCAGAAAAAAAAACCCAGCTGATTTACACTGAGATGCTTCTCTACAAATGCAGCCCAACATTTTACATTTTAACATCTGCACACTGTGTCCCTACCTCTCTCTGAATTATAAAGTCCCTACCTGTAAAATTCTCTTTGCGTGCAAATGTGCATGCAGTCAGTTCACCCGACCAATATTTCTAAAGCATCGTAATGAAGGCTGTCATTGATTCAGTGTGTTTTTTCCAGCCTGTGTCTAGCCAATTTATTATTTGGTTTGTCTTCACATTGCCAGTGAGAGCTTCAACAGAGAGGGGAGCCTTTCAACAAAGAGAAAGAGACACATGTTATCTGGAGTAACATGCAGGGCTGTCAGCTGTGTGATCTGGTTCTGTAAATCAGCATTACAGCTCAATGATCCAGGTCATGCTCATGCATGACTGCCGGGCGCGCAGGGAATTGCTAAACTCAGCACATTTAAATAATTGCTTGGCACCCTCCATGCACACTGGCACTATTTTTCCTTGTTCATGATCCCAAATTAATATCTGAAAGATTAAGTAAACAGAGGAACACATCTTGATTGTCGGGTTGCGGAAAGTTGTGCAATTTCCAGCTTTTTGCTCTCACAGATGTTTTGTAATTTCCATTTCCTTTTCGCTGCAAATCAGCCGTTATTCTAGTCGAGGTTTTCATTAATTCGCAGATTTCTCCTCGTTTCATTTCAAATCTCAGCGGAGCATTGCGCTTTAAGAGTTGTGCGAGTGCATAGAGAACATAGAAAAACACATTCTGAGAATAACTATGTGAAAACAACAGGAACACAGGACATGGTCATTACCTGGACAACCTGGTACATTTTCCAGAGTTAAAAACAGCACAGTGGGTTATACGGCACTTCAATCTAATTGCCGTCTTGAGTGTATAACACAGTTTCAGAAAATCAGGACACACTTTCATAACATCCATTAACCCAATGTAAATGACTCTGTTTTTGTCTAAATCACCTTTTAAAACGGTTTTGTCTCTTTTGAAACCCGAGAAAAAGAAAAAAAAAACGTAAGCTACTTGGCGTTGCTAGAATCACCATCTGCTGAACACTGCAGATGAAAAAAAAACAGAGACGCTAACACAACTGAGTAACTTTTATTTGAGAATTAAGAAACATTTATTAAAAATATATATATAAATATTTGGTGTCCAGACATCAGAATAAAAGAAAACCACATATTTTCAAGTAACCTACCTGTCATATCAAGATTTGAGCAACATATCGTATCACATTACGTATTTGAAAGCTGACTCTTGTATCAGGAGGTGGAGGGGTTTCCAGCGGGTTTCCAACTGTTCAAGTTACATTTCTACGACAATTGGAAGCATGAAACCAATCGACAGCTTTAACGAGACATTGGTTCCTATTTCCAGCCTCGTCTGTGGCGACAAAACTGGGTATTTCACCGTCAGAACATTAAAAATTTAAAATTGAACCTAAAGAAACGTTTCAGCATATCTGTGGTTTGCAAAAACGTGCATTGTGAAAACATTTATTCTGAATTATTGGGTCGATCGGGCTCATGAGTCGAAGCTCACCTTTAAGAATTCCAGGAAAGCTGGCTTGGACATGCACGCCTTCTTTATGAGAGCCATGGCGTTGGTGAAGTTGTTCACGTAATCACTGTATACATCCAGAACCATGGACTTGGAAAACTGTGGAAACAGAAACAGGAATATGAATTATCTGAATTAAAGTAACAAAACAATCACAATAAAAGGGTGTAGCGTTCCGTCGGGTTGTTATTCCGTGTTTTTTTTTTTTACGATGGCATCCGCAAACACTGTTGTGTAATTTCTTTTGACATCTCGAACGTCTGGCTTAACCATCCACTTTGCAGGGCGACCCCTGGGTAATTTCAATGTAAAGAGATGCTAGAAAATGGCCATTTAAGTATAGTGCTTAAAAAAAATTGCTTTGTTTACCATCACGGCTACCGCAACACCCTTCACGAGCCATTTACGAGGTTGGGAAAGAGGAATGAGGTGACAGTGTGTGTGTGTGTGTGAGACAGTGTGTGTGTGTGTGTGGGAGGGGGTGTGTCTGTTGTGTGGTAGACACATTTATTGTCTCTCCTCAATTAAATCCACACCGGGCAGCAGACAGTGGCGGTCTGAGGAGCGGTGGGGAATTAGCAAATGGCATGAAGGTATTAACCCTCCTTGCTCGCAGCCTCCTTCAGGACTCCGCCTCTCACACATCACTACAAGACCCGCAGGTAGAGATACACTCTCAGACGGAGAGGTTTTTTTTTTTTTCCTTTTCCAGTGTGGCCTTATTTGCTGGTAGGTCTGAGGATATGAATAGAACAACACTATAATGGCCAGCAGAGGAGGAGAGGGTCGAGTAAGTCCCCTCTAATAGGCAAATAATGAGCAGGCCGTATGGATGAGCACACGGCAGAGACTCGCATAAAGAACGCTCTCGGCGAACACTATTATTCTGGGGCCAAAATGTGTGAACACGCCTCCTACAGATCCGCGGATGCAGCGGAGATATTCATCACAGCTGTAATTGATTTCATGTTTGGGGTAAACTACCCCTGTTTGCTCTAAGAAACCTGTAGCTCGTTATGAGTCTGGGTAGCAGCGGCGGCGTGTGAGGCAATTTTAGAAAGAAATGCCAAGGAAAAATATGAGTGCCTTTACCCAGAATGCAATCCTTTGATTGTATCATAATACCTTGCGACAGAATCAAACAAACTATGCACACACACATACACACACATAAACACTCACACGTACGTAAGGCATCAAATCATCCTCCAGTTTACATTTGTATTTCACAAATATGAAGAACCGTCCCGAACACATGCACGTGCACGCTCACTAACCGAGGCGACAAACAAGTCTCCGATTTTCTCGCTGCTGTCCCATTCAGCCACACGCGACGCCAGCGCAATCTGGAACATGGAGTGGCACTGCGTGATCTCCCTGATTCGGTAAAATATAGGCCGGATCTTCCTCGGGCTCAGGATGCGTGGATCAGCTTCCATCAGTGGTCTGTGGTATTCCTGGTGAGATTGTGAGAGAAAATTGGGTTGTTTTTTTTTTTTTTATTGCTGTTAATACGTGCTTATGTATGTGTGCGTGGGCGGGTGCTCAAGATGAATCAGCGGTCCACCCTCCTTAAGCTTCTGTTCTTCACAGCGGCATAAAAAAACAGACAGCTGAGGGGAAGCAGACGGATATCCTATGAATCGAGTAAAAAAAATGTAGTCATTATGCCTGGAAGCGCAGCAAGCCAACGGATTCACCCATAAAACAGCATTGTGCCACGAGCAAACATGTTCAGAAACGCAAGGTGACTTGTGATCATGAAAGCTGGAATAATAACGGCAACAAAAAAAAAGAAAAAGAGAAAAAAAAAAAGAAAGAAAACACAGCTCCCAGCAGAGTTACAGATGCGGGAAACAACATGGTGAAAGAGGCGTTGATTGATTCCTCAGTCAGCACTCATGGGGATATTAGCATAGCCTACAGAAATGAGTTGACGGATTCTTTGTGGGCAATATTCTTTGAGGAAGCCAGTAAACACGATGTCTTTGAGTCTGAATGCTCACCTAACCCTAACCTCTAAGAACACGTACTGTTGTGTACAAGCCAAATATTGACGAGGAGAACACTGTCTTCCTTTTCACCTCGCTCTCTTGGATAAAGACAAAAAAAATGCCCACAAAGTATCTTTAATATAATCAATCTGTGCAACAGTGGAGGTAATTTTATCTATTTGTTCTTTTTTTTTTCCCCTCGCAGCCAACGAGTCATCGACAGAGGGAACACGAGCGGGCCGCAAAACACGAACAACTGTGAAATCTGCTTTACAGCAATCATGAAAGCTACAAACCTCAACGTCTAATTGTGATTTCGGCCTTTCATCTTTTATTTTTTTCCGTCTGGAGACACTGCATTTTCCACTTGGCTGGACTGTCTGAATACCGACAGCGATTTCAAAAGAGCTAAACCTCCCAAAGTATCGCCCGCAATCATTTCGCTCGACAACAAAAGGTGACGCATTGTGTCCTGACAGTGAGGGATCTTGCAGCGTCGCGACGCCGTCATTGATTGCTGCTGATTCCATTTCAGTGGGCGCGCCTCTTATTTTTGCCGTGATGAGGAGATAACAAGTCTCCTTTTCCCCACTAAAGAGATATTCAAGTGGAGAGGCCGCACCCCATCCTGCACCGGCCCGACGTCCCTCCCTCTTAGCACCAGCACAATGCAACGGGAAAAAAAAGAAAAAAGAAAAAAACACGAGGATGGCTGTTTCATCGGGATTATTTATGCTCAGACACCCTGCGGTAATTTGATGGATATCACCGCTTCTCTCTCCAGCGTGATTCATAACAGCTAAATGGTGAAGATATTGCATGTGGCAGAGGGAGACGACTGGGGACTCAACAGCTCACCTGCAGGATCCTCCTGAGAGACTCCAGGTAGCTCCGCTCGCTCTGAATGATGGAGCCGAGGATATGGCGCCTGACAACCTGCGCAGACAACAGACCAGTCAGGAAATCTCGCACTAAGAGGACATGATGGGGCTGCAGTGCGCGGTATGCTTTCAGTTAAGTACAACACGGGCTGATGGATTGCACTATAATCATGTGTTTGTCACAGGAGGAAAAAAGGAGTACGTCTGTTTGAACAAGGCCGCTAACAAAGTGCTGAGTCTTTGGACTTCCTATGACATGAAAGTCGCTGTTCAAGCTTTTATAAAAACACACCGCTTCTTAGAGCAAAGAGATGTACAAACCGGCTGAAATAACAAAAGAAGTTTTAACATGACAGCCTAGAGCCTTATCTCAAGGCTATTTGGGACAGAATGTGTTCGCTTAAATGCGGGATTTTAAGTACAGTACGTGTTTCTACATCTGCGAGCCAGAGAAATAAGAACAAATGTTTGACGAAAAACTATCTGGTTGGGTGGAGGGAGGGTGGTGGGGGGTGGTGGTGGGGGGGTGGGGTACCTGGTGGCTGGTCAGCCCCTCTGGCATGGGGCTCAGCTGCGGGGGAGGATGCTTGTCTTCTGACACAGCCACATCCAGGTATCCTGCATCGTCCTCCTCTTCTGCAGACATCCAGAAATGGAAGGGAAAGATACAGAAAGGTTAAAATGAGAATGTGTGTCTAACTGTGTTTGTGTGTGTGTGTGTGTGTGTGTGTGTGCGACGGAGATAGAAAGGCAACAACAGAAAGGCAGCCCTCAGATCTCACTGCAGCTGGAGACACGCTGCGACACACTAAGTACATTACCTCAAAAAGACTTCTATACTCTGAAAAAGAGACAGAGAGAGAGGCAGAGCAATGGAGGAAGGAGTGACGGAAAGAGGGAGAAGCAGCGAGGCCTTCGTGAAGAAAAAAAAGAAAAAATAAATTTCAAAACAATACTGTATCTCTGTAGGAGTAAAGGCGGTACACAGAAGTGTGTCGGCAGAAAACACGATCCAACGCATTCTCGTCTCTGAATTGGCACAAAAGCCATTCGACAGTCTCAAAAAAAAAAAGAAAAGAAAAAAAAAAAGAAATCCCCACTTCAGCTGTAATCATAAAGACATAAGATACCAGAAGCTTCCACCATTCCAATTAAAGACTTTGGAATGATAACAGAGGATTGGTGGAAAAGAAATATAACACCGTGCAGATTTCCCTCGATCAACACCTAAAAATAGCAGCACTGTCCTCTTTACCTCTTTGTGATGGCTCGCAGATTTGTTTGAGGCGCGGGTCTGGTATCTACGGTTTATGGAGCTGCTCGATCCTCCATTAATGGATGCTAATCTCTCCCTATTGTTCGGGCAAAGGGGGGGGTTTCCTACAACTCAACCTATATATGGTGCCACATGAGTCGCCTCATCTTGCTCTTTCTCACACATGGGAAACTTTACTCGACCACGTCGTCCGCCTTAAATCTGAGAAAGCCCGTCTGTTTTATTCATCGCAGTTACAATCAGTGAGATCTTTCTTTTTTTCACAGTGCTTTCATTTCTCCCCGAAGGGGTTTGTATGAGGGAAAAGTAAGACTGAGTACTCTATGTGCCTCAAACACTACTTCGGCTTGGCTAGCTTAGGAACCTGCCCATAACTCAAAGGGTTACCAAACTTCATAACCAATACCAGCATCTAAAAATAGAGTAACTTTCATCTTTAAAAAAGAAAAAAAAAAAAGCCAGCTGACCAACATTTACAAACTTCACAGTCTCCTCTGCTTTTACCCAATTGATCTTTCCTCTGCAGGAAGGAAACTTTTCGCATCACGGCTATCTTGGTCTTTTCAAGCCCATCCTTTGTTCCGCTCCTCGCCGCCTTCATGAGCTGCTGAACCTGGTCGGAGGAAGCACACAGAAACAACGAAGGAGCGTTAGAGCGCGAGGAAAGTGCCATGCTGCGGAGATTCGATAACCTACGGTGCTCCTCGGGAGAGGGAAGGAAAGTGGCGCTCGGCGTGCTCATCACAAATCTCACCATCTGCGACTCCCTGTGGGCCGCTGTGCAGCCTCTAATCAGAGAGTCTATGAGCATATCATGGAGAGATTATGGTAACAGAGTGAGCTCCACATCAGAGCGAAAGGGCTCGCAGAGCTCAGTGTGGGAGAATTCAGTTGACCACAAACTCCACCCTGAGCATCACGGAGGGGGCTGCAACCAGACTCCACAGACCGAGAATACACCCAGGGTGGTAGTATTTTTAAATGATGCTACTTCAGGAAAGTAGGTCATTAATTGGGGGCGAGTTGCACTGGTGTGGATGGAAGTAAATACGCAGGATATTATTCAATAATTCATGTGTCCCATAAATGCGTCTTGATATTTAAACCAGGCGGGGAGAGGAGAAAGAGAAGGCCGACAGACGGTCTCAAAGCAAAGTCAGAGTCTGAGAGGGGAAAGCTGGGTAGGATGGTGCAGAGAGTCAGTAAAGCCTGTGAGTCAGCTGAGACTATAACACAGCACATTTCAGCTCTGGGTGATCATCAATTCTAATAGCGCAACATCCAGCAGAGTCATTCGAGGCTCTGCGGAGAGAGAAACAGTGTGGTGTGGCTGTGTCGTTGGCTCGCTGCTGGAGGTGTACCTTGATGTCATAGTTGTGTTTGCCAGAGAGCCTCATGGCCAGCTCGCGTTTGGTCTTGGCACAGCGATCCCTCAGCCGTCGCACTTCAGGAGAGAGCTACAGGTGTTGGACGGGGAGGGGGGAGGCAGGCGAGGCGAGGCGAGGCGAGGCACGGCGGGGGAGGGTGGTGGGCGACATCACGTTAAGCCACAAGAGGAGGGAAATGTAGAGGGGGGGAGAGGAAATAGAAAAAAAAAAAAGGAAACGGAGGCAAAGTGATCAAGGCAAAACAGGCTACGAAACATCAGGAATTAATCACAAGCATAGAGAGTGAAGCACTGCTTTTGGTCAGAGGGGTTATTGCTGTATTAGATTCATGGACGCTGATTCATAAGAGGGGGATGGAGGGGGGGAGGGGTGCAGGCAGTTTTCGGGCAAAACATTAAAGAAGCAAACTCTGTCACAGCTCCCCCAGGCTGTTGAATCGAGCAGTGAACTGAGGAGGGGTGAACCTCAGGTACGCTCGGCGGAAAATTAATCGGGCGAGACTAATTAAAAACAATGTGTTTTTGATGAAGGCTTGCACTAGCCGAAAAAGTGTTACCGAGCCCTAACAGTCAAGGTTTCTTCATTAACCGTTCAGCCGGTGGAGGCCGGATCCTTCCTTTTGTTCACTGGCCCGGGACGAGTGGCGGGTTTATTCACACCGCACCTTCCTGTAATTACCTGAGCGGCAAATTTTCACTGCCAACGCAACAAAACTTTTTTTTTTCTTTTCCGTCTCAGAGCTTTGATTCATCTCAAGATTTTCTTGGATTACAATGGAATTACATCCATACATACAACACCGCCAAAATGTAAAAGAAGATATATGTAAAGGGAGGTATAGATCTATACATTAATAATGATTCAACTCAGCAGAACACTTCATTGTTTTATTAGTACGGCTCCAAAGTTTGCTTTACACCTGCATAACGGTGCGTGCACGCTAAAGGCTGCTGAAGCATTAAGGAAATGCAGCTTCACTGTGTGAATGTGCACACAGTGCCATCATGTGGAAGGCCGACACTGTGTAGCCAAGCAGCACAACGCTGATGAACAGCATCCTTGGCAGAGAAGAGGCAAAGAGATCTGAGGCTTCTCACACAGGAAAAAAAAAAAAAAGAAGAAGCCCTGTGTTTACTTTCAACCCACAATGAAAGTATAACGCCTCGACAGCCTGTTACGCACTTTTCATGTTCTTTATAGTTTCCTTCCAGTTCTATACATTAATAAAGACGGCCGCGCCGGAGGAGCAGGAGGGATGAAATATTCTTCTTGATTATATTTTTTTTTTAAGTGTTGGAAAGCAACCAAAACAACCTGGCCCTGACGCTGTTTAAAATGAACGGAGGGGATGTTCTGTGTGAGATAAAGACACACATTAGGCATGCACGAACACACACAAACACACACACACACGCACCAAAAGTACCTTGCTCCGCGTTGGTACTTTGGTCTCGTTATCGGAATGCTCGTCATAGCTTTCAAACTCACTGGAGCTCCATCCGTTGTCAGCTGCCACGGGACCACTGTCTCTCTGAACGTCCTCGTATATCATATCTGCTTTACACAGAAGAAAAATATCACACATCAGAAGCTCCGGCAGAGCGGACAGACGCCGAGATCAGACTGATCCTGTCGCAGCTACTGACCGTCATCGGGAGAGAGGGGGTCCTCGCTCGGAACGTCATCGTAGATCACCTCTGAAGCGTCCGCCGCCTGTGGCTCGGCCTCAGTCACACACAAAGCTGGCAAGGAAAAAAAAAACATGAAAGTAAATTTAGATTTTATTTTTTTTTTTTTTTAAAAGGGAGGAAAAGAGTGCTTCCTGTCTTCTTTTTCTTTTTTTTCCCCCTCCCTCTCTGTGTGATAGTTGCACCTCCTGTTGTTAAATCATTCATTTACATTTCTCCATCCCAAAAAAATAACACATACAAAGACACACACACACACACACACACACACACACACACACACACACCGGGCTACAAACTACATCGCCTGCATCTTTGTTGGCAACGCAGAACAGATAAATGACGCCGGATCTTAAAGCCTTCCAGAACGCACACTGCCTTTGAATATTTACATACTTATTGTATCATTTGCATTTAAAGGTCTTCATCCTCGGGGAGATCTGGCACGTCACTCGGACGTGACGCCATTATGGCTCCGTCCACGTGACGCAGCACGATTGCATCCAGCTCGTTTGAGCTATTGACCCGTTCTATCTCCACGCTTGGCAGGATTTGTCATTAACTGCTTTCAAAGTGTTTCAGCCTAATTTAGCTCAGTGAGCTTTATTGATTTGGTTTTAAACTGTGATTTGTCTGCAACACTTTCTCCTAAGCCCCGAACAGCAACAATCACTGTTTTCAATTAATCTGATTGGAGATGTGTATTCTGGCATGGATTATTCAGCGGAGTTCAGTCAAAAAAAAAAAAAAAAAAAAAAATTGAAATAACCTTGGACAGGATCCAGGAGATGAACAAAGAGCAACTGTTTCTCTACAAAAGAGGATTAGCTACACAAATGTTCTTTATGTCTCGCTGGCATTTCCTACGCTTGTGCATTCAGAGAGGATTCAGAATAGAGAGGAAAACAACTGGATTTGGGCTATCAGTCTGAATATCAGCATATCTGCAAAGTGGCTGGGCCTCTTGGGAACATGCCTTGTTATTTCAAAAACGCGGTAAACCAGAAGTTCCTCACTGTGTTTTCTTACTTTTATTTAACTTTTCTCTACAGCAACACAATGACACTGCAGGCAGTCAAAAAAAACAAAAAAAACACTGTTGTTATGAATATATGTCCTAGTTGCTAAAAATGTGGAGGAAAAGAAACGTGGCAAAGTATTTTCAAATCGGTGTCATTGATCCAGCGGCAGCGTGTCGGGAGCGCGACCGTGGCGACCGTGTCCTGCAAACAGGAAGCAGTTATTCCTAATTATCCGATGGTCAAATGAAAACGAAGCCTGTTTACAAAATAAACATTTATGCACTTCACAGCAGGTTCATGCATATGCAAATCATTTCCCGGAGTCCTGGTGTTTGGAGAACGGAGAGCAAAAAAAGTACCAAATGCACGAAACACAAGTGCGGCATTTCAACAGACTTCTCATTAGCACCAGTCCAACAGTAGAATTCATTTAATTAGCTTTATAATTTAGATAACTGGGAGAGAGATTTGGCATAATTTACTATTCAATTAGTTAAAAATTGACTGTACACGTTTGAGATGATGGAAGAGGCCTGAGTGAGAAAACACATCAAGAGGGCGGGATGTAAAAAATAAAAAATAAAAATGGCGCGCAGCATAGCAGGGCTCCTTTGCATCTCTCATTTCTGAGCCACCTTCAAATAACAGCAGCGCTGCTGACTGAGCCGGAATCCAAAAGCAATTTTCCCTCATGGAAATGGTTCTCTATTGATCCTCATCCTGAATTAATTGGATTCATGTCATGTCTGTGTGGGAATCAAATCACGGCAGAGTGTATGTGTGCGTGAGAGACCACGTATTGTGTTGGCATGCGTTCGTGTGTGTGTGTGTGTGTGTGTGTGTGTGTGTGTGTGTGTGTGTGTGTGTCTGGGCCTCTTTCACCGTACAGATCAATGAACCATAAGATGACCGTCGGCCTGTAATACGGTGTTCTCGCCACCCCTGATCAAGGTCAAGAGATGCAATGTGCAGTACTAACAAAATACTTGTACACGATTTATATTGCCTGTGTCATTATGGTGTGTGTCCACGGGGTGTTTACGCAACTCTGGAGGCCCAATTGGTTTTCTAACAGATCTGCCAGCGATGTGAACACTATAATACAGGAGGTGGAACGAGGCTGAATCCCAAGGCAAGCTTAGGTTTAATCTTTTTGGTCTGAAATTGAACCCCTTGATCTACAATATAAGGTGCATCACTTCCCTGTCAATATAATTTAGTTCTGTACCTTCAGAGATCTCCCTGGAGCCGGAGCTTTCCTTGACGATTTCTGTGCCGCGGTCTCCCGAATTAGCCGGCGTCTCCACAGCTGACGGCCCCGCAGGAAGCCCCCGGAGCTCCTTCCCCGCACAAGGAGCTGAGTTACCAGGCTCAGCTGCTGCTGCTGCTGCTGCTGCTGTCGCGGCCCTGCAAGGTACAAAAGTGTTAGCACAGTTAAAACCAACACTGAGTGCCTGGTGCCTCATTACAAGTTAATTTCAGTGAGAGAAAGGGGAGGCAGGGTGATGGAGGTGAGGGGGGGTGGAAATAGTTCTCTGCTATCCAAACATTCAAAAGCATTCTCCCTCAAGGCTGACAGAACACATACTGCTGCTGTCAAAGGATGGTGATGTTATTTGAGGAAGTATGACCACTATTTTTATTTTTTTCCTGTGGGCAGCTGTGCCTTTTTTTTTTTTACTGCCACCACTTGCGGTTTCTCTTCCTTTGTGCATTTGTTCATTTGACTGCAGAGATAAACACAACAACGGATTTCAAAGACTTTTGGAGCGAAGGGATTTTTCCATGACAACTCGGCCTGTCGCGGAAGTGAGAGTCATTCGAGATGGATGTCATGTGTATTGAATAACGTGTCTTTTCGAGCATGTTTTCTTTGTGCCACTTCTGACTCACATGATTGTAAAGCCATAATAACATCTTTCACAGTATGACAGTGGTGTTTTTTTTTAGCATTTTCACTTGATGTACTGTAGGCGGTCGAAGGCAACTCAATACATTTGCTCCAGTATTGTACTTGAACTTTACATAAGTGCTTCCATTTTTTGCTTCTACTTTGCCCTAGAATTCAGGGACAAATATTATTTAATAATATATGATCGAGAACAACTGAAAGCAGCAGTTTTCAGGCAATATCACGCCTCTTGTTAGGTGGCGACCTCTGTGGCCGTGGTAATTATTACCGTGTAGTATAAAGAGACGACAAAGTAAACGTAAGGAGGAGGTCTGGGTGGACGGTGAAGTTAAACAAGGACAGGACTTTCATTCAGGAGACGTGCTGTTGGTGTCCGGTGTGAAATAAGAAGTCGGGTTAGCTACATAATGTAGGCGTGACAGGTCATTTACAGGTCGATCCTGTTGTTTCACGAGTGGTGAGGTTTTTTTCTTTTTGGCAGTCACCCGTCATCAACATGTTCAGTCCTTCTGTGTGGGGATGTGTTCAACATTATAGATTAAGATAAAAAATGATCATAAACTTTATTTGAGTCCCATGAGGGAAATTTAAACGCTGCCTACTGGATAAATTAACTAAAGCAAACCACCGTCACCTACTTCAGCAATACAGTTAACAGCACATTTATGCATCAGTAATCATAATCTAATAATATGATATACATTATGCTGAAACACATCACTCTGCATAATGAATACCATTACTTTTGGTGATCTAAATATAATTCGATGACAAAATTTTAAAAGTTTAAAGCCTGACAGTATTTTTCACACTGTGGTTTTGCTGGATCTACTTTGGTACGAGTTCTGAGTGCACATAATCATTGATCCTTTTATAAACATTTTCATCACTAAATAAAACACAGAGAGAGAGAGAGAGAAGAGCTCAGACTTGGTGGAATTAGAGGTTCTTTCTTTCTTTATTTTCCTCTTTGCTTTCTTGTACGCACACTTCACTTTCCCACCCACACGGGACCTTCAGTAACACTGAGAGGAGTAAAGTATTCAGGATTATACAAGTGGATTAATTTCTGTAATTATTTCTGACCTTTATCAAAATAACTAAATGGCTAAATATTGACAGTTCGGCTGTGTGTGAGGTGAAGTTGTGTTGATCCACATACTCAGATTCCTATTGCAGTGCCGCATATGTTTAAAATATATATATATATATATTACGCCCACTGCTTGTCACTTGAGTTACTTAACTTGCCCCTGAGCTCTGTCAAATCATTATCTGTCATGCCTGCAGGCTTACCAAAATCACCGCTGGCTTTTTGAGTGAAAACATGCGCTGAACTAGCTATTAAAAACTCACTCTGACATCACAGGGGAAAATCTTGTTGACACAGCTATCACATGGCCTGTGTTGACGCTGCCAGTTAGGGATTGTCCTCCCCCACATGACTGATAATATGACAGGACACAGCGTGTAGGAGAATCCCATCTACACTAATTAAATCTGTCCCTCTGCTAAACACCTCAGCAACGCTCGCAAAGCCAGCAAGCAACAGCAACAGCAGCAGCAGCAGCAGCAGCCGCTCAGAGTGACGGCCGAGTCGTAGGTAAACAAGACAAGGCAGGGAAATAATGTGCACAAAGTACTGTAATTTGGAGCTGCTCAGGAGGCAGCCGGCTCGCAGGACTCTTACTTTACATCAAAGTGGCGAAGAAAAGAAAATTATCTGCATCTGGAAAACTTGCAAACCATTTTCTTCCCTTGTAGGCCACAGCACCAGGTGAACTCCGGGTTATGAGTCACAAACAGAGGAACGCATTCCCAGACATGGATACAACACGATGATAACAGACAGTCTGTGGCATCTGTGTGACTACAAACAGAGTAGTGATCTGCAAGATTCATGAGAATAATGTAGAAAGCCAAACCTTGACAATCTGCTCTAAAACGCTGAATAATTAACGTATTTGGCAGTAAGCCTAAAATATCATCTGATCAATGTATCTCTGATTGGATATGGCATTGTATTTGATTTTGAATGAGTTTGCACGATCTTGTAGAATAACGCATAATCCTGTATTATGATCTCCTGTTTGGTTTCTAATTGAACTTTAACTCATTATAATAGTGTCTAAGTGGGACATGTCTTTGGTCTCACAAGGGGATTATTAATTAGGGTATGATTTAGATACATGGTTTATAATGAGGGTAAAACTGGATTTGCTTATTGTCTAATAAAGACCTTAAATCTAGTTTTTGTCTAATTTGACCTAAGTACCAAAGTTCCTGACCCTTAATTCCCCTGATGTTTAAACAGAAGTTCATAATTACATCGTTTGACCTGCCAGAAAACATTTTAAATTGCACACAATATTAAACAAAGTCCAAATAACACTGAATAAACATTGTTAGCCATTTGAAACTGTGTCTCTGTAAATAAATGAAATAAAGAGTATAGTCTAGACCAGTTGTATCCAATTGCAAGTAAAGCATTATAAATAAATGATATAATGCATTATATAAATATGGTCCTATTTCTGGTTGTGTGTGTGTGTGTCATGCTCTCCCTTGTTGTGCTATAAAAGCCCACCACATATCTGGAAATAGATGTACAGTAATGCTCTGCCAGCACCTCATATCATAGAGCAGCTGATAGTCGCCATTTGGCTTCGCGGCGTTGTCAAGCTGCAAAACAGTCTATAAAATATCACTCTGCCGCATTCTCCTCGATGCTGAATCATTCGTCTCTATCTAAAAAGAAACGAAAATGATCCCGGCCCACGTGGAAAACAAAATAAAGCCCTGCTTGTCAACGCATTGCTTACGACAAACTGATCCCTCATCATTAGGATTGCCTGCGCGGAAAAAAAACGAATGGCGGCAGAACAACGGCGGCGGCGGCGTGCAGCTCCTCTGCCTGCTGACTTGTGTGCGTCGGTGTCAGCTGTGAGTGATTGGAGCGGCGCAGCTATCGATCCAGGCGTATCTTTGTATAACCCCTTTGCAACTTATCCGTGCCCATAAGCCCTGGTGAGTCATACAGCTCAAGGAGAGAAGCAGGAATCATTTTTCAATGCAAATGACACAGCCCGAGGCAGAGCACAGCCTAAAGCAGAAGCAGCCTGAATGCAAATCTCACACTTCCATCTGTTTTCATTCCCTTCAGCGACTGTGCCAGGGCAGCACTACCTGCGATAGCTCTCCCTGTTTTTGCCCCCTGGTCCCTCCCGAGCATAGCTGTTCTTTATAACTGCACACAGCATTGTGCCGACCATACTGATGGAGCTCTGTTTGTCCTCAGGTCATAAATCTCCTCGCCCAAACAACTGCCCACTCCTCACATTGAACCATTCCCACGATGCACCAGTTGTTACAGCCCCGAAGTTGCTCCGTACGTGACCGACTCCAATTAGGTAGCTCTCAAAGCTTTTGGCTCGTGGCCTCTCGTTTTAATTGCACACACAAGTTTGATTTTAATGTTGTTGTTTTTTTTTAACAGTATCACCTTTTTTGTTGTTGTTGTTGTGCCTCCACAGCACATCCAGCTGAGGCGAGTACAACAGGGTGAGAGGGTCTTCACAGAAAATGGCTGTGAAAAATAAATGTGTTCTGGAGGCTACATTAAGTAAGTTTTCCTCACAAGGGCAAAAGTGTGAAGTTCTGCAAGGCTGCAAAGAGGCGAAAAAAAGGTGAAGTCAATCCAAACAGAACTGAAGTAAAGTTTTATCCTCTGAGGTTGGAGTTGTGCGTACATAAAAAAAAAAGAAAGAAAGAAAGAAAGACATACACACAAGCCACGTTGTCATGGCATCTTTTGGTTGCTGGGGGTTCCAGGCGATGCACTTAATGAAAACTATCTGTCAAGTGGTAAAGCGAAACTCAGAAGTAAGCGGTGGCATCAAACACTGGAGCACACATCACACTCACAGGAGGGAAATGCTGCCTTGAGCCTAATAGCTGTAACGCGCTGATGTGCTGTCATTGCAGTGTTACAAAAAAAACCCACGTATTTCTTGCAATAACAATCGCAAAGTAATTTTGGCAATATTATTCTAAAAGTGCTGACAGATGTGCTGGATGTGTGCTGACAGTCTTAACACCTTGATGGCGGAAAATGCTATTGATAGCTCTTCTTTTAAAAGGGCCGACTATTGACTAAACCCAAGTGGAAATGTGCACTCAGCAGAAATCTCCCTGCATGAGAAATTGCCAAGACCTCGCTGCGACACACACACACACACACACATATGCGGCCTTTCATGCACAGACACACTCGCACAGCAGACAAACACACACATATATACACGATCTCACACCTGTACACAAAGTACAGGCACCTCTTTTCAACACAGGAAAGCCCACAGGAATCCAAACCCTCAGTAGAGGTTTCTCAGCACACTTCCTATTGAGGCACGGGTGGGGGGAGGGGAAGCATGAGAGGGATGGTTCTGACAAGATCCAGACCAAAGAGTGTTTGAAAAGAAAATCAGATAATGTAAAAGACAAAAAACACAAAAAAAATCACAGCGTGGCATATAAGAGGGATGGGCGATGTAATGAACTGGTTTATGTCGACGGTGAAACATCACGATGATCGATGACATCATAATAGTTACAAAATCTATTTCTTAATATTAATTCCTACTTTCTACATGACTTAGTTTATACTTGTGTACGATAATAATTACAATTTCTAATATTTTCTCTTTATTCAATTGTGGAGGGCAAGACTTGGTGAAAGAAGAACAATTGGATTTTATGTGAGGCCGCTTATTTCATTTTTGTCAAGAAACCTTGAAAACAGTGAAAAAGCAACAACGTTTCTCGCAGAACCACGAAACGAAAGATGGCATCAACGGGTCACGTGATCGCAACATCAACGTTATGAAACAAACTAAGCCATCGAGGCAGCGGTGGACCAGCAACTCACATGTTCTGGCTGGTTAAAGTCCTGTTTTGATCAAAGTAGTCTGGTGCATTTGAAGGGAGCGCAGGTAAATCCCACGAACGATCGAGGATACTCACCTCAAGTCACCTTTGTCACATTTTGTTTGTAATTCTGCGTGATTTCTATATAAGGAAGGATAATGACACAAACATCCCATCCCACCATTGTCTTGAGTTGTGACATGGCATAGAGCAGGACTATAAATGATGCTTTATTCACTTTCTTTGGGGAAGCGTTCATGAAAACAGGTTTATAAAATATACTGATCTGGGGGAAAAAGGCCCGGTGTGCAGAGTCCTACAGACGGGCGCCACAGTTCCAACATTTTCTGAAACTTGTATCCGAGCAGAGATCAGGAGGCTGACTCTGTTTTCATTTCTAGCTCTGCAACTGAATTAAGACAAGCTTTGACTGGTTTGTAAATAGCGATTAAATCAGCACTTCAGTAAATCAGGCGCATGGAGGTATTGTTATAATTAGAATTACGCTTCATCTTCATCTCTGCTCCCTCTGTCTGACATGCCTGAAAAACACATACTCATCAGCTGCAAGGCGTTAAATGGTTTCGATAAATGACTCTAATTGGCTTTTTTTTTTTTTTTTTTACACAGTATAGAACCCCTGTATAAAAGTGGTATAAGCTTTTTTTTACGGTGTTTATTTCACTTTGCTTCATATCGACTGATGGGATTTTAAATTGCTTCGGGCATTAAGTAGGATGACTGTCTTTCAAATTCACTGATAGCAAGCTCACGTATCCCTCAGAAAAACTCTGTCTGACTCCACCTGTCAGCTTCAGGACCGACGCTCTGTAGGTGACTTTGACTGCCGACCTCCCTACGGAGGCAGGCACGCCAAAAAGACGGTTGCCTTAGAGGAATCAATAAACTCGCATTATCATGTACTGTGCTGAGGCCTCTAAGCAAAACTGCCTCTTCTTTTGATTGTAGGAGAGATGCAGCCTGACTGCGGCAGGGTTGGGGGTCATTTCATTCATTCGGTACACCAGCTCTTCTATGAAAGTATTCTGAGACTACAGTTCAACACACATTATGAATAGTAAAGCCTATTATGATTAGCTGGAACGTAGGAACGCTCATTCAGAAGTCCCACAAGTTTCAAAAGCCATTTCCCTCCGAGGCAACAAGACAATAAAATACACTTTAGTCTGTTTTCTGTTTGATGCGCCAAGGTCTTTGAGATATCTGCCTCTTAAAGGCTCTGAACACCCACACAGGTACTTTCACTTATCCTTGCTGATTAGACTCAGGTAGGCGGACCTGCGCTGAGAATTACGTGAGGTCACCAGACTCCGTTTATGTACCATACACAATGATAAAGGTGCAATTTGTCCCACCCTGACAAGCGCAGCGAAGCCAACAGCAGAGGCAGAGAGCTGTCACTCATACACGCCGACTCAGTCGCGAGAAGGACGGTTAATCAGCTGGAATCACTCACATCACCTGTGTGGGTTTTTCAGGAAGCGTGCAGGGCTTTAACCTTCATCACCATGCCCAGCTGCAATACAGCGTAAAACATACATGAAAGCAGAATGCAGTCACTCATTTGCAAACAAAATGTGTTCACTGACAGCAGTTTTGCACTGCATCCACCTTTCAACAAGGCAATGCATATGTTTGCCTCCTGTATATTGTGCACATAGCGCAGGGGAACTCAGTTACAAAGATTTTTTTCAATGACTCCATGTTGAGGTCGGTCAGGCCACATGCAATAATACTGTATATATATATATATACATATATATATATATATATTTCCATTCTGACAAATTAAAATAGTTGAGTCTCTAAGTGAGTGAGTGAGTGTAACTTGATATGACAATTTCAGTGCATTTTGTTGTTCTTACCTCTGAATTTCGAGGAACCGTCTCTTCAAAATTCCTATACTTCGTCTAATTATGCCGTTTCAAATTGGAAATCTTCATCACAGCTATAGTCTCCTGGCATATTAAGCACATGGGTCTTGTGCTGGTTGGAGGGAGAATGAATGCCTCCCCTTCCTCGAATTGCCGATTTTCACTGTCCGCTTTTCTTTTAGCAGTGAACTAAAAGAAAGTGAATGTACATATGCGAACTGCTCCAAAAACGGAAGTGAAAGTTAAAAGTTGCACTGGCAGCAGAGACTTACCCAGCTGTCAGTGCATCGTTGGCATGGAGACTAGTCCCGGTATACATGTGGCAACCCAACCAAAACACATGGTGAAGGAATAATAGTTCGGGGGTCACAAATTGAGGACCGCTGACATAGCATATAGTCCTTCCTATATTGTATCTTTTCTCTCTTATCTACAGTGGTGTGCACGGGGGAGGATTGTTGAAAAACGGGCGCTAAAGAGTCCTCTTGGTTGGCAAAACACACTGAACTGCCCCCTTGGATGGTTATAACATGATAAACTGCCCACTTGGGAACCAAAACACGTGCTAAAGTGCCCTTCTTTTCGCCGCTGCCCTTCAGAAAGTCTGTGCACGCCACTGCTTATCTAAATATTTGTTTTTAGCTTTTTTTTGGGTATCTATAAGTCTTGTACTTATTGTATGTCTGTCTTCCTGCTACTGTCACAAGTGAATTTCCCCGATGTGGGATGAATAAAAGTCTAAAGTTCATCACCTGTTCCCAATTAACCTGTTTACCTGCAAAATGTTTCCAAACAGGTGTTTCTTGTCCTTCCGCATCTTTCTTTTTATTGTCTCTGTCCCAACTTCTTTAAACGTGTTGCTGGCATCAAATTCAGTATAAGCACATATTTACAAAAATCAGTAAAGTTGATTCAATAAAACATTAAATATATTATTATTATTACATTAAAGTAGTGTTTTATCACTGTTTTACAGCAGCATCACACATTTTTGGAATCAGGGTTGTAAATGTAAGATAAATAGAACTTAATTTCTTCTGCCCAAAGCACCGAAAGATGATATTTGAAATTCTCAGGAGAAACATGTCGTTTCAAAAACAGTGTCCCAGAGGAAAATCCATTCCCACCTCACTGTTAGTATTTTACACTTAGACTATTTCACCTGTCGATTTTAGCTCCAGGCCTTTTTGAAGGTGAACACCTCCACATGTCACAGCGACACTACGGCCTGCTGGCATCCTGGAGTGGCTTATATACACAAACGCTTAATTGATTTAAACCATCAATATTATTGGTTACAAGTGTGTTATTTTCCTGCAATTAAAAACTCTAAATGTTTTCTGTGAAAAAGACTGAATATCAAATGTCATGATTCGATGCTTTAAGGATCACAGCTTTCTGTTTACCTCCACAGTATCGGTTTAGCACAAGGGATATTTTTCTTCTTCCTGGAGTTTTTTTTATCCATCTAAGATGGTCTTGCTGTTAGTCGCTGAGATTTGGAGATATCACTAATAGAGACGCCTGCCTTCTTTGAATATAATGGAACTAGATTGCACTCATGAGCCAGTTGCTGAAGATAATCCACGGCCCTTGTTGTTAGCGGTGTCTTGTAGAAACTCTTTTCTTTCTACCTGGCAAACCGCATCACCACACAGAAGGCAGAGACATTGCTGTTGAGCTTTTGAAATGTATTTTTTTCGGGGCGGTTTGAGCGCCACAGGCTGACTGCCATCTAGCGCCATTATATTAGAGGGAAGGCAGATCGCTCACATCTCTCTGCCTTCGACAACTCACACCAAAACAATACGCTCCGCTACACGAGGAGGACAAATATGTAGTTTTTTTAAATTTTATTTTGGGGTGTCACTTTAAGCGGAAAATACGACATTGTTTGCGCGGCTACATTACACTAGGGTTAATGGAAAAATGTGAGTTAAACTGATGAAAGCTGAAGGGAAATAAATTCATCTTAACGCTGCATAACAAACTCTAAACAAAGCTAATGATATCATAACGTAGGCATCGTCATGAATTAGTCAATCCGCTGATTTCCCTCTAGAGTTGAATCAGCGACATCACTTTATACTTGACATTATCCCTTGTCAGTATGAAGTGTGTGACACGCCATCTGGCACCTACGAGTTGTACAAATAGATGCGGCGTGACATCACATCTATCTCAAACCCACTGTGGTGTAGTGTTTGGATGGAGTGCGAGCATGACATTATCTCAGACATAGCAACACGACAATGATGCGTTGCGATGTCGATTTTTCCTCCACCGCCCTTTCGTAATTCCCTCGTACAGTGATAGGAATGAGAGGAAACTTACCAGCTGGGTGACTCATTAACTGGAACATCTGTCAAAAGAAGGAGAGAAAAAAACAGCCACCATGAAACAAACTATTCCAAAGCAAACGACGAACTTGCTTGGAAAAATGACAAACACAACTTTTGAAAAAGACAAGTTTGAGGGAGTGTGACTTTGTGCTGCAGTAACTTATTCTCTCTTCAAACAAACTAACAAGTCACCTTCAGGGTCTGAATCACACTTTCTCACATCTAGTCTGAGATAATTAGGCACATGGTGTAACAATTAAAAATTGACGTGCACTGTCGTGGAGGTGAAAACAAACACAAAGGTGCTGGTGAACAAACGCCGTGATTGATTTCTGTTGGCTCCCGCCACATAAACCCCTGTCATCTGGCGAGGGAGGCATCCGAGTCTCAGCAGCACTCAACCCTCGATTATATAACAGACCCCCACCACACACTTTTATCAATGCCCAGAATTCCCTTTCGCATCCCCACAGCCCACTTAATGGATTACCACACACAGACTTGGTGAGAAAGCTTTTTAATTAAACACTAATCGCCTCACTTTGTCCAACAGAACTTCTCCGAGACCTAAATCTCCCTCTTTATCTGGGCGTGTAATTACCAGGGCTGTTTGGCGACGTTAGCCAGGTAGTAAATATATCACACTTATATCTACATAACTTCATCCAATTACGGGGAATGTTAACTGTGCTCTCTTATGCCTGTCTGCCCGAGGCAAAACTCAAATCCTGTTAAGTAGAGATTAAAACCAAACACAACTGACTGAAGTCACTCACGCGGCGCCAGGCTCTAAGAAAACCGATCAGATTACATTTACGAAAGGATAAACATAAAAATTTACAAATTAGAGCCAAACTGTTGTCATCAGGGATGGATTATTGTACAGTCAATGTGTTGTTTTACTCCGAGGGAACAGTTTGATGTCAGTGGGTTTTGGTTGTAATACAGAAACTTTAATCAGTGTGTGGTGACTCAACGATAAACAAAATGATTTAAGTTACATTAATTAAAGCCAGATAGTCTCAAACTGTCCACACCCATCAGTAACATTTAGAGAATAACTTTTAACTTATTCACTGTACTTTTATTTGATTTCCAGGTGCACGATATTCCCCAAGTTACCAGACGGGCCTAAGACATTTTATTGCATGTGTATTGATATTTTTCATCATCACACACAATAAAGTTTGAGGATATTCTCTCTTGTATTTTTGCCAGTTTTTCCATTTCATTTGCTACTTTATGACTTACTTCTACTCCACAGAATTTGAGGAATATTTATCTTACTTTAAGTACTTATCATCGCTAATCATGATCTAATATTAAAACAAATATGATGCGTGTAATAATATAGAACTCACATAATTTATAGCTAATGTTACTTCTGGGTGACGCCTGCTAGAGTTACTACAGATTACTTGCTGTTCAGTGGGACGACTGGGCTTATTGTTGTTTTTTTCAATGAGTGGGTGAAGTAATGAGTAATTTGTGAACAATTATGAGTAAATTGCTCTTTAAAAATACATCCTCATGTTAATTATGTAGTTTTGCTTTAAGTAGTTCACAATTAAACCATATGGGATCAGTATATCTCTCACTGCCTGTATATAAGTGCAAACTTTTTACTTTTAGATTGTCCTGAACAGCTGAACCCAGAGCTCTGAAATCTCAACAAGTGAACAAGAACAATTGATTCAGCAACCGTAAAGATGTTTACCTGCAGTAGAAACTGAAGCCACATCCGTATTGGCAGCTCCCTCCTGTCCAGCAGGAGGCGATGTTTGCGTGCTGCCCGTGTCTGTTTTTAACGCCCCGTCTGACGTCTCATCGCTGCCCTGTTTCGGCACCTGGACGGATCCAACAGCGCCAGACTCGATCCCTTTGCCGTCCTCCTGAAGTTTCTCCTCATCCGTGTCCTCGAATGTAAACTCTTCCCCGTGCTCTTCATCCTCCTCCTCTTCATCCTCCTTTGGTGGTGGCTGAGACATCACAGTCGACATAATCCCTGAAAAGGAGAGACACAGTTCAGTTGTAGACTCTCTGCCCCAGATTTTAGTTTCTTGAAAAATATACCGTTTCACAATCATCCTCTGATGATACATTTAATAACAATGAAGTTAAGATAATGTTTATTATTTCTCCAGGGATTTGCAGCCCTCGAACATATTGCTCTGATCGAAGTCTTTACCACTGCATCTGATAAGAGGCTGCACTTGATATGAACTCGTGGGTTACAGCTTGAACCCGTAACGTGCTATTTCCAGAAGGCCGTTTATATGATAGGTATTATTTGGATGAGGGTGGACAAAGGTAAATGGACTCTGGATTGGAATGTTCTCTGGTCTTCATAAACATTGCTAAAGCTGCTTAGCAAAAACAGTCCCATGAAAAAATACCTTGATCAAAATCTGAATAACACCGAACTGGACTGAGATGAACTCTTCACCCTGCAGTGTGTTCACAACTACTTTGGTATATTACAGGTTGTTTTTTTTTTTTTCTTGCAGTGCATAGAAACACCCTAAATTTGGTGACTTTTTCAAGCTGTTAGACTGCTATACATGATATACAGCCAGAGTAATGTGCACGTACAAAATGCTCCATATATGTGGAGCACAGAGAGAGTGTAATCCCTCCACTGTAAACATGACATATGGCCGTTGGAAAGGCTGTTAGTTAAATCAAAGAGTCTGGGGAGGCTTAGTGGCAGATTAATTAAGATATCCACACACCCACTGATGAAAAACATGTTCCCCAACATTACAGACCTCAATTATCTGAGAGGCTAATTTCATCTTGTCTTATCAATGAAAACAGTTACGACGGCAGACAACACATTTTAGGAATTAATTACAAATTAAATGGAGTGACTCCGACAATTTTACAAAGTTAAAGTGTGTTTACAAGTCTGAGGAGGTACCGCTGCACGTGTGAAAAAGTTGTGTCAAGTCTTTTGTGGCTACAGTTGCCGCCAGTGATGTCTTACGGTGGCTGAGTTGCATTGTGGTTCTGGTTCTGGTTCTAATGAATGGAGTTTGATCATTTGTTCGTCTGTCCATAAAGAGTCTAAAAGTATGGTAGTAAATCTGTGCCATCGGATTTTGAGTTTGAATTTTAAGCATCGAATATACTTTGCAGGTTTGTTGTCGATGGGCCTAAGTTGAGTGCAGTGTCAAATTTGGTACCATCCAGGGTGAACCGGAGCCTCAGCACTCTGGCTTTCATTCATATACAGACTGAAGCTGGGCTCATCTCATGGGTAAGCAGACATAAACCAGTTAAAGTGCTCTAAATGAGTAGGAAGATGCTGTCAACACGGCTTTTTCACCAAGAAATGGGGGGTTAGATTTCGAGTTTTTTGTCAATAGTAACATGCTAGCTAATGTTAGCTTCAAGGGCTAATAGGCTAGAGTATTTTTTTTGACAGCACCGTCAGCTGCTCCAGGATTCCTCTCTCATTAGTTGTTGTGGTCTGTCTCGGATATCATCCAGATTTTAAATCGTAAATATCAAGCATGATTGATTTTATCAGGGCAGCTTAAGGTTTACGACTGAGTTACCCACAAGGCAACTGAGTTAAATTATTGGTGGCAATTTAGCTGATTTTTTACATCTTCCCCTGGAGCCATAAAAGGCCTTTTACTATTTTACTTTCACACAGGCAGTACTTCTCCCCAAGACCTGTAAACACCAACCTTAACATTTGAAGTTGCACTTTAATGAAGGATTATCGATACAGCATTTGTAAACACACAGTGCGTTTTACAGTGATAATGGACCCACGGTACTTCCTCAGCGAATAGCTGGGCGTGTAAATATTCAGCTGTAATCATGGAAATTGGATTTGTTGTTAGCATTTTGTCAAAATAAGATGTACATTTTCCATGACACACATGCCCTGAAGGTACTAAATTGCCGCATGCAGTAATTGTTTCATTATTTCACAGCGCGGGGGATTTTCTGTGACGTACAGGCTGTTTCTGTACATGTTGGTGCACCGTTCCTGAACCCAGCATCTGCTTTGCATTTTGATGAGCGGAGAACTGCTTCCAACATTCTTGAGCCTGATCGGGCAGTTTGTCGGGCTCCTCCAAGAAAATGACAGCATGGGGCGGAGGCGGCTGAACGTGGGCCAGCCGCGGGGGGTAAACAGCCCTGAAACACGCTGCTCGCGGATTGTAAAATGCATTGTCAGCACTTATTGTTTAACCTGGACACAAGTGCCGTCATGATGTCAGTTATGGTGCTCATTATCTTTTACTGCAGCCCACTGACAGCTGACGTGAGGCTTGTTAGCACTGTGGCTCAGGAGCAGTGATGGCCTTGAATTCGGAGTCACCGCCGCACGAGCTAAAGAGGTCTGTAAATGACAGCGAATTTAAAAGTTATGTGAAGGGAAAAGCTGCTCTCTGAGATCATCTCCCTGCGTGTTTACAAGTACGATATGCCACAGCAGCCTTTGTACCACAAACACAGTTTTTCCAGTCGGCCCACTCGTTGGTCAAATCAACAAAGACTCCTTTGTGGAGGGAAAAAACTTCAGTTCAGTCTGAGAGAGCATTGTTTCTTTATTCGTCACTGCTGTACTGATTAGCTCACAGGTCACTAGGCCATGGCTGTGCAGACTATGGTATGGATCATGCAACTTGTGAATAGAAAGCAGCATCCTGTTTGAATATAAGTTATAGAAAGCGTAAGACTGAACTGAAAGTTGTTGCCGCAATACCGCCACGGATGAAAACCACGGCGACTGAACAGCTATTCCTGACCAGTCACTGGAGTGCGAGCATAAAAGCGCCCTGAGATCTCGGAGATCTAATCGATAATTTCCACATTCTTGCAATTAACGGCTGGCGCCTCGAATAAAAGTTTAGCTTGCAAGCGCTGAGACAAAAACCCCACCAAAGATTGTCTCTTGAAAGGCTCTCCTCAGAATCAGAATGACAGGTATGCTGAGCAACTTTCTTTGAGGGGAGGCATTTGGACAAGCCATCAAACAAACTCCAGCTTAGAAAAATAAAGAGCCTCGGGAGTGTTACTGTGTGAAAGCTATTCTTGAGGGGAAAATAAGATACATCACAGAACAGAGATGAAACCGACTCCTACACACCCTGTCCCTGACCTACATAGAGCTCTGAAAACTCTCCTGCTGTGTACCAAATGTGGTAATGAGCAGAGGGATGTTGTGTGAGGAAAAGTGAGGTACGTGTACACTTTCATGGGTGACCTGCGGTCGGTGCACCAGGGGTCACTCGTTTGCAAGCGTTTTATTCTGACTCAAAAGCTCAAAAGTTACATTACGTGTTGTTTAGAATAGAGCAGCTGATTCAGTCTCGGTTCCCTAAAGCGGTGGTGATGTGTGATCTGCTTTGAGAAGTGAAAGACAGGGGTTTTTAAAAACAAGAAAGCAAGCATTTTCTTATCAGTAAGTCTATTCAAAGATTCACTCGCTGCATATTAAGTTCACACAGAGCGCCGTGTTTGACCAACTGCAGACAGCCATTGGTCAGCTGCAGTCGGGTATATCAATAGACAGTTGCAGTAAACGGCAGCTGGTGACGGCTGAATCAACAGCATTGGGAAACGCAACAGAAAGTCACAGAGGGCGCCGCTACTTAAAGCTTTTCCACAGCAGAAAAATGGCACACAAACACTCGGCAGACAATGAGAGACCAGCGGTCCATTGACAACAACAAACAGTGCCAGGCGGAGACGATTCTGCCTCTGGCGCTCCTTCCGTCTTCCAGCTTCCCTGAGGACTTCCTATCAAGAGATACGAATGTGACTCTGCCAATTTAGGAACTGCAAACAGCTCCTTGAGAACAGACGGGATATGTCTTTCTCTGGCTGTCAAAAGACATAACAATCTGAGTGGGAGGCTGTTCACAGACATTTGTGGGATTTCACGGATTCGCTGAAACGTTACATTGCCCTACCAGTGATTTCACAGCGCGGAGGAATCCGAGCCTGCTGCATTATATATCGTGAGCATTATGAATATTTTAAATTTCACTTAAAACAAAATTTTCTGGCGACTGTGCGCCAAAGGCCATGTGGAATATCACATCACACTGTAAACACAACAGGATAAGAGGGTTATCTATGCGTGTTTGAGGGTCGTCTCTTCCTGTCCCCCCCCCCCCACAGGTTTTGCCGTCACGTTGCCACTGCTGAGACGTTCAGGGATGGTATTCGTTTGGGAGCCGGTCTGGCCTTCACATGCCCTCTGCTGCAAAGATCAACACCAGTAATGTCGCTTCACAACCGCAGCGATGTGCTGGTGGTGTCACATAATTCAAGGACACAGCGAGAGTAACCACCACCTCCCATCTGGCATTTGTGCTCACAGCACAATAGCGTACTGGACTTCTGTGTGTGTTTTTCTCCCCGTGTACAAATGCCAAACAGAGATAAGAATGTCCTAAATGTCCTGACCGGACAATGCTGTATTTGATCAAGGAACAGACTTTTGAAACCAATGAAATAAATATATGCCCAGATTAGTCAGTTTTTTTTGAGTAATTTTGACACGTTACAGCCTATGACAAGCTCAAGATAACTAAATAATCCTGTAACACAAAGAGACTGCCGTATCTGCAGAGGCTTGACTGGGAAGCTGATCAATGCCGACTTCTCGATAATTACTTCTTTGTGTCAGTGTCTCAGAGTTTCTGGATTTGCCGCCCAACTTGCCTTGAGAATGGAATAAGATAAACCTTGATTGATGCCCTGCGGAGGCAATTCAGTTGACGCTGCAACAAGCTGCCAGCTGCCGGGCGCCATCTTGATCTCATTACTCTTTCAAGTTTTCTTCGCCGTCAAAGTAATCGCGTGATCGCTGCAGCCTCGGTGCTGGATAGGATGAGGTGCTTGTGCGAGCTCCTGATACGTTCACATTTATGCAAAACATGCCAATTCACGATTACAATATATATTTTATGTTTATGATCTGACGTTTTCATCAGGAGATGGAGGGGACTGTAGTTCAAGACTGCATTCGTGTGAAACCACAGGATACTTTTGAGAAGCGACCATAAATACTATTAAGGAGACATCAGGACAATTTCCAGTTATGGTATTTTAAACCAAAACATGATCTTCCCTAACCATAACCAAGTGTTCTTTGTGCACAAGCACTTAACCATAAAGAAAAGTTATACTGCATTATAAACAAACGCAAAGTTTCAACGAGTCCGTGGTTTTCACACCTGTTTGTTTTTTTTTTTTTTTCTCGCCATTGGGTTGATAGTTCTCATAGCAAGAACTGCTGTTGGTTCATTTCTCAGACATTCAGTGGAAGCAATTTTAAGAAAAGCAGGTCCCACACACTGCTTCTTCTCAGCTTCACAGCGTCCCCTCTGGACCTTCATCGGGAGTGTTTAACATGGTCCCAGTGGTGCCAATTTGCTAAAATGTCAACAAAAATGTGGGCTAAAAAAAAAGTCGTAGCCCACAGTATGACACAGATCCCGAGGGATGCTGGGGGATCTTGATTGTATCTGGGGGATGTCAGACTTTAAAAACCTCAGCTGTAGTGAGACACTTCCTGCCTGTGCCTTTTCAAACTCCACATTTCCGAGATGTCACTGTGGTTATTTTCTCAGACATGACACAGCTTCTCCAGAGCTACACGGGACTCGACGCTGCTCTTTCCACAGGCTGAGCTGTCCTCACAATACAGGTCAGCTTTACGTGGAAAATCAGTGACATTCCAGACACAGATGATGATGATGTTTGTTTTTTTTCTGCCAATTGTTTGTTTACATACATTTTATCATTTCCCTCAAGACTCTTTTAATAGACAGCCTCACTTTTACAGACTCCAGTGTGAACTCATGGCTCACTAACTGTGAGATTTCACCAGTAAGACAGAATATTTGGCCGACATTCACTTTAGAAGCATTGTATGGAAGCCCTACAGGGCCATGCATTCATACATTTTATGTCCTCCGTTTTCCCGAGATAACGGGATGATTTTCTCTTGATCTCGAGATAACGAAACTTTGTTTTCCCGAGATAACAATAAAATTAATTTGAGATCTTGAGTAAACAAAACAATAGCATGTAGCATATAAAATTGCAGGTAACATCGTTCATTGTAGCAATGTCAGAGGAGCAGGAGCATATCGATCACCGCGTCACATATCCTTTCAATAAAGGCCTGACTGACACAGGCTGAAGTAGCATTATGTCTTGCTATTACGGATAATATACACGTTAGTGTGTGTTATCTAAAAAGACAGTTAGCGAGGCTTCAACTATATCAGCAGCTCAATCTGAGTGAGCCTAATGTCATCATTAACTACACAGCTGACCTGCTACGAGTTCTCCGGCATCCAATATCCACGGAGACGCCCGAGACCTTGTAGCTGGTCAGCTGTGTAGTTAACGAAGACATGAGGCTCACTTAGATTGAGCTGCCAATATAGCTGAAGCCTTGAAGCTAACCGTCTTTTTAGTTTACGCACACTAATGTGTATATTAGCTGTAAACCCATCGGTCAGCATGCCATGCTTCTTATGTGTGATGGAAATCTCAGGCCTATCATTTCACAGACATTATCTCAAGAGCTCAAATTAATTATACTGTTGATTCAGGAAAACAAAGTTTCAAATACCTTGAGATCTCAAGAAAACAAATGATATTAACTTGTTATCATGGGAAAACAGAGGAAATAAAATGTATGAATGCATGGCCCTTTAGGGCTTCCGTAGTACTGACTGTGGTTTGTGTGGTGATTCTGTACTGCAGCATTGCTGCTTGTGCAGAGTAGAAATAGTAAACTTTAGTATGAAAGTTTACACTGGGGTGAATCTTTGGCCCTTCCCAACTGAAGAGCTCCAGGATCTAAGTTGTTTTGAGTGCTGAGAAGACTTCAGCTTCCTCCTCTACAAAATCCAGCTTGTTCTTGCTATATTTACAACAGCATCACAAAAAGAACTACACCTGAGACCACAGAGAGCACAACACCGATAGTTATTTGAACTAGATCTAAAATGTCTCTTGTAAACATTCTAACAACTCAGTTTTCAGAAACCAAACACTTTGGAATTCCCGCATTCGGTTGTTGCCTCTGGCATCATTTCATGGGGTAAACTTTTGATGTGTCAGTCAAATCAGATCGCAGAAATGAAAATATACTCCTGAATCAAAGTGTTCAGTTGTTCTTTCGGGAAGTGCCGTGTGGTCCGCGAGGGGTTTCAACAGGATACAGGGCAAAAACACTAAAACGTTTCAAAACACTGACACTGCAAATAAAGACTATTATATGTGTTAGTAGACACAGACAGAGCTGCAATGATCAATCCATCAGCTGTCAGCTGTTGAATTAATATCCAGCTATTCTGATAATCTATTTATCAGTTTCAGAATTTCTGGAAAAAAAGTCAAAACTGTCTGATGCCAGCTCTCTAAATGTGAACATGTTCTGGTTTATTTATTCTTATTTGAAGATAAATATCTTTGTTTTGAAGTCAAAACAAGACAGTGAAAGACACACCTAGGACATTTTCCATGATTTTCTGGAATTGTATAGACCAAACAGCGAATTGATTAATCAACAAAACAATGAATGAATAAATATAATGGTCAGTTGTAGCCCTTGTGCTAGGACAGCAGCATAATACGTTAAAAAAAAAAGGGGCACTCTGAGGTTAGCTGTCAACATGCATCACTTTCACGGTGGCCAGGTGAAGTTCAGAGGTAAGAACTCTTAATGACACTGGGTTTGGGTCGGATGCAATGGGGCAGGAAAGTGTGTACGTGCTGGAACTATAAGTGAATCAAGCTAGCAGTTAGCATTACAGATTAGCATAGGTGATTCCCAGTGTAATGAGTGTGAACAGTTAGCATTAGCGACGGTTTTGATTTAGTTAAGTCCATGAAATGTTTAGTTATCGTTAACTGGCCACTGTGCAACTTTTTCAGTTCTGTCAAAACTGCAAAAAGTGAAACTTCCTGTTTGTTGTTAACCAATCCCGTCCCTCCTCTCTATGTCAACACACTTCCACGATTCCTTTCTGTTTTTCAAGGCAGCTCTCTTTGCTGCTTTCTTTTCTTCAAGCATTTTTCATCACCTCGCCTCTTTGGCAGCGTAAGCCGTCACCGGGCGCTCTGGAATCAGGTGACCAGCCCTGTTCCAACATGGCCGGTGCAGAGGAGGATCCTGCTCTCTGCACCTTCAGAGTCCTCTGTCCTGATTGGACAAAGTGGGCAGGGATACCAGAGAGTTTCTTTTCTCCTCTACTGCCTGAGCGGGGGGAAGGGAGAGTTCTGGGTTACTGACCAAACACTCTATAATAGGGATTGCTGCTGGAATATAGAGCAATTTTACACTTATTTTAATAAGAAAATAACACTGTGTCTCGTAGGTGATGTCATTCGTGTTCAGTGTTACAGAGTAAGAAGATTGCTAGAAAACAGGCAGTTAGCCAAGTCAGACCTGTAGAAACAGGCTGTAAAGCTCAGTTAACTGTACTTCACCGTCAGCAGAAGGGTATGACAGTGGAAAAGAGAGTTTAATGTTTGACGTGGTGTTTGGAATCAGTCCGCTGACCAGGTGACTTTTATTGAACTGACAATAACTTTTCTCGCTGCGCAGCATGTTCAGTGCTGCTTCTGTGTCGTGAAGCAGCAGCGTAAAGTGAAGCAGGACTCAAACGCTGCGTTCCAGACAACTCAGAACTTAAATATGTATAAACTCCCACTAGGACGAGAACAATGGAGCACCAGAACTCCTGCTCGTTAACTCGCAAGGGAGAAGTTGTCTGATGTCCTACAGCTATGGCAGCACCCATGGGGAGACGCTAGGAAGTATTTGTATGAAGCTAGTTTATGGAATATGTAGATAAGTTTCAAGTGATATAAAAAGTACAACGATGTCTGTTCCCTCATGTGTTGTGTGTTTGGTTTATATATGTAAGGAGGCTGCACTGCTGCGGGTTCACTTGCCAGAGAGAGACGTAATTTTGTCGCCGTCAGCTTTTTGGTTAACTTTTGGCGTTGTGACACTTTGAGGTCACACGTTGGATATTAAAATAAACCTGGAAATTCCAACCTCTGACACAGCATCGGCTGTATGCAGTGAAGTTCAGAGGTTGTGGAGTTTTAATGAAGACATGTTGAGTACATTGTTGACCACCGTGTCAAATGTTCTGCCTATGTGTTTTGGCACATGAAGTACATACAACGCTTTTAATATTGGCCAATATAAAAATAAAAAAAAAACTATAAAATGTAAGCTCGAGACGTTAGGTGGTGCCTTCTGAGTCACCCCTCTAACCAGTTCCGTGCTGTGTTGTGTTGTCATGGGCTGGAAGAGTTTCAAAGAAATGTGACGACTCAAGTTTTGGCGACGAGTTACGAGCGTCACAACAGCACACAGCAGGTAAGTCTCAACTTGCAGATGTCACTGAGGTCATCCATCCTGTCAATTATCTGATTATCCCACAGGGATGAAGTCAGTGAGTAATACAGTACCGGGAAACATCTGACAGGCGTGTCGCCACTATCAAGTGACTGATTGGCCGTGCGTGTGTACATATGATTGCGTGAGTGCCGAGAAGTTTTCATGGGTGAATGTGTTGCAGAGGGAGAAAGTTCCCATTGACAGTGAGGTCTTTGTGGTGGCTTCAGGCCTGGCATGCATGGGTTGTTAATGTCTGCTGGAAGTGTTGGACTGTGACTGAGGAGAAAAGAATCTGATACAGTGAGTCCATGGAGTTCCTTTGAAAAAAAAAAAAAAAAAAAAAGGCACTTGGACATCCGGCAAGTGGGGCTGAAACAGTGCCCTTGCTCAAAATGCAAATTACTTGGTCAGAGGTCCCCTTTGCACCCCCCACCTCACCCCTTTCCTCCCTGTCTCCCCTCTCTATTCTGTTCAGGGTATAGAGGCAGCGTGAAATCCATCCAGGGAGGGGCTATTGTACTCCGGGAAGCAACCGTCAAACTGGAATGGTTAAGGCCAGGCCCGGGCCAGGGAATCTCTTATTGTAGCCCGAGGCTGTGGAAGAGCAGGGCAGCTGCTGCTGCTGCTGCTGAATAACAGACGGCCAGAGGTGTGGGCCGCCGATCTCTCGCTCATCCTTCCTGGTGTCTGTCTCAGGAACCGCTGCTATCATAACAAGGCCTCATGCGCTGTAGCCCCGGCCGGCTCTCACTGAGGCAGGTTTAATCGTCCATGATGGTGTGTACTCTGCCAAAGAGCCACACGGGTATCTGCCATTCCCATCCTCTCCTCCTCCTCCTCCTCCTCCACCTTTCGCTTGTCCTCTCAGCTGCCCCTATAGCTGCTGGACTGAGACGGAGAGGCACAAACCAGCACACCCACCCCCATCTCCACTCCATCAGTGTACCCCCACCCCCTTTGGACAAAGCTGCTGTCTTTGCAACATGCTAACCATGCTGAGAGCGAGGAGGGAGGAAAGAGGAGAGACAGAATGAAGGAAGAAAAGAGTGTTCCCAGTAATATATATGCCTCTCACCTCCTTGTCCTCTCAGTGATGTGTCCTCCGAGAAGCTTCAGGCACTCCCTGGTGAACCTTTAATCCTGGTAACCTCCCATACGTTCACAGTTTTCTTTACCACAGTGCCGGGTCCAGCACACTCATCTCTGTGGTCTCCTGCGAGGGCTGCAAGTGGCTGCAAGCAGATTGGAATTCTCCTCTGCTGTTTACTTTCCCACAACTTCTCCCCCTGCACCGTGCTCACTAGCAGCTCTAGATGAGGTAACCCTCCCTTGCTCCCTCCCCTTTCTTCTCTCTCTCTCTCTCTCTCTCTATCTTTCTCTCGGCTCTCTGGTCGTGTTCCTCCCGCTATCTCCCCTCTCTGTCCCTCTCTTTTTTTGGATGGGTCCTTTCACCCCCTCAGCCCCTCCGGTCTCATTTTAGTCCTTTCTTTGCTTTGCTCCCTCCTCCCACTATCCAGACCCCTGCTGCTGCCCAGACAAGCAGCACAAAGCAGGCTGAAGGCTCTCACACGCAGCCGGCCAATAGCAGAGCGACAAAGTCAAGCATGCGGCCAATGGGAAGCTCGGGGGTTTGCGTTTGCACCAATCAGGGGAGGTTTTTCAGCACAAGTGGGCCGGACAGAAGGAATTGGGGGCAATGCTGTCAGAGTACTTCCGTGTGAGGCTGAAGTCTGTTTAAACTGTCAGCTGTGTGGATCTCTTGTCGCGGGCTGAGATTTGTGGTTATTTTACACAAAGGAGCCAAACCAAACTGATCAACACACGTGATACATTTGATAAGATGTTAAATATTTTGAATGAAAAAAGAAAAAAGAAAAAAAAAAGAAAAAGCAATTCAGCTTTAATGAAAATGTCTGTCAGAGTGTTAGAAACGTTGGACTTTTTTAGCTTGTAGTTTTAATTCAATCTTTATCCAGATCTCTGGAGATACATTTTACCCAGATCAAAGATGTGATTTTGCTGCAAGTAACGATGATCTTCATTTGAGATCATCTAATTACTTTCATGACTAATTGATTGACTGTTTAGTCTACAAAAATATCAAAAGAATGTGAAAAATTCTTATCACAGTTTCCTGAAAAAGCCCAAAGTGACATCTTCAGATGAATCATAAAACCCAAAGACTCTTCATCTGCTGTCAGAAATGACAAGGAAAAGCAATGAACTGTCACATTTAGGAAGCTGGAGTGAGCAAATGTTTGGTTTTATTGCTTGAGAAAAAAAAAAAAAGACTGAAACGATTCGAAGGTGGAGCCACGTGCAGAGGGGAGAGGGTCACTTAACAGATGACTCAACAAAGGCTGAACCGATGACTGGGCCAGACAAAAGAGCAGGGAGCTAGCTGACGGGTTGGGAGGATCACATGGAAGGGCCGGGCCAACAACAGCTGATGCAAGACAGGTGTGGAGGCAGAGCAGGTCGGGGAGGAGCTCAGGAAGTCAACAACACAGGAAGGAGAGAGAGCTAACGACAGGAAACACATAAAGACTAACACAAAGAGACAGGATCATGGCACAGGGGGCTTTAGAAGACAACAACGTGATTCAAACATCAAATATTGTTCAGGAAATAATACGATTGTTGAGAACTCTGAGAAAATCCAATCCAGTCCTGAGTGTAATGACAGAAACCGAAGAGTACAGAACAATTATGCTGAACGGAGAAAAACAGCTCAAACTTCATGCGTTCCTCTTTTTTTCTGGTGACTGTGTGTCTATAGTTTTATCTGTAAATGAGCCGACATTGTGCCGAAAAACATTAAATAAGCACTCTGGTATATCCGGCTTTGAAAAGAAATATAATGACAGGATTACATTATCTGAAATTGCAGGTTTCACCGATGCAAAAATAGCAATAAAAGCAAGAGTAAGAATCCCTCGCTGGCTGAAAGATGCTGAGGCAGGAGGAACGTTCTGTTTGTCGGTTTTAACTCTTCTTCCACTTCAGGCTTGTTTTATTGCTTCGGGCTGCACATTTGCAAATGTATTAATTATTTTTGTGGTATTATTTCATCAGCCGCTGCTTGCCTGCGAGTTTTCCTCATCGAGTGGCTTATTTGGCTCCTGCGTCCCCTCTGTCAGACAAACTTACTAATGGGAGACTTCTGTGAGGACAGAACAGCACGCTACAGGCTCCATCCATCACTTAAAGGGCAACTCCACCAATTTTACACATTAATTAATTAATTGTCTTTACAGGTCTTGGGGAGTACTGCTGCATAGAGTACACACAGAAAACAGCATCAAGCATTTTGTGGCTCCAGAGGAAGCTGCATGTAATTGGAACGTCACTCAGTGGCTGAGCTGCATTATGGGTAATGTAGGCACCAGTTGTTTTTTTTAGGGGGGAAAGTGGTCAATACAGCAGAATCATAGATATCAATTTTTTTTCCCCACATACTCTTCTTTTTTAAAAACCTGGTGCCTACATTACCCACAGTGCAACTTGAGTGACATAAATGGAGGACATTTATCAGATTACATGCAGCTTTCTCTGGAGCCACAAATTATTTTACACTACATTTTTCACATATCAAGACCTTTAATGAGTAAAAGTTTTTGTTTCCCTTTAAGCAGCTAGTAAAATGTCTCGATTCTGAGAAGAATGCCTTCAAATCTTCGTTCTAACAGTGTGAACGGCTTCATGACTACTTTGCTCGGTTGGTTTATCTCAGGATATTTACACGTGTTCCTTTTTTTTCTTATGTCTGCTTCAGAGCAGCAGTTACCTTAAAGCTGCCTTAATCATTGTCGGCATCATCACCACAAGACAGCAAACAGGAGTATCCAGTGCCGCCTCTTTGTGGAGTTCTTCATCCTGACTGGATAAAGTGAGCAGGGATACCAGGAAACATATCTTCTCTTTTACCGCATGAGCCTGATGAGGAGGGACACTGATCAAACAATCTATAACATGGGTTACTGTTTAAATATAGAGCTATCTGACACTTTTTTTAATTTACAAAAAATCACTTACAGCAGCTTTAATCAGAAACAATGAAGTATCTTTATCCTCAGTGACACAACAGCTGCCTGTGAACTTCAAGTTTCTTTAACTTCACTCACTCATATCCAGGTAAAACACACAACAACGACTTGACAATAAAACACAATAGAATACATTACAAATAAGTACTGACAGGCTGATTGTACATGTCGGTGGTTCGATCGTCGGCCCCTGCAGTCAACCCCAAATTCATGCTGGTGGTTCTTTCATCGATGCGTGAGGGTTGAGCGTGGGGATGAATGGTTATTGCTCCTGATGAGCAGGTGGCATCTTGTGGGATCGCCTCTGCCACGAGTGTATGAGTGTGTGTGTGTGTGTGTGTGTGTTAAGTGCTTTGAGTGGTCAGTAAGATAAGAAGAGAGCTACATAAGTGGCTGTATAAAGGCTTACATTAACATTAACTGAAGCAAATGACGATGCCAGTGCTGTGGCTTCTGACTAGGTATGTATGAATGTATGTGGTGGCTAAGTTCCCTATGTCTCTGCCTAGTGCTGTAACTAACCTAAATACATTTTTAAACTGGAAACTAACTCAAAAAATAAAGTACGATAGAAAAATATATACTCACATCCACATTTATTCATACATAGCTAGTCAGACAGGACAGAATGAGAGTTTCAGTCATAATGTAAGCATGTTTTTAGTTTTAATATGTTTGCATTGCACTGGGACTACTTTGTGAATGGCTTCAGTCTGCTTATTTTTGTCCCCTCCTGACTACAACACTGAGTCTATTCCTGCCTCTAATCACATTTAGAGTACCGCAGGCTCCTGGAGATTGTGACGCGCAGCGCCGGAAGACACAGCCGAACAACAAGGCGACGTGTGAGGTCAAGAAAGTCAATTTAAGTTAATTAAATCTGAAGTCCTGCTCAGCTAAGCTCAATTATTCACATGCGCGCCTCCTGGCTCATCTGCTGGCTAATTACAAAAAAAAACACACACGGGCGTTACTGTTGTCCAGAAGATTTATTAAAACACATTGAACAAATACACAGAATACAAATAAAAAGATGACAATTCACTTTTTTTTTCATTCAATTGCTATACAGCACAAATATCAGTACCATAACACTGCTTGGAGCTCATTGTCTGTAAATGCTAGATACACTACCGCCTCCCCCACCCCCAAAGTGAACCGTCATATCAAACGCTTCACATGCTGTGCATTCACTGCAACAAAGGTGCCTTTTATCAGGGTCTTTTGGTAGCTTTTGAAGCCATGTTAATAAGCATGTACATACATTGTTAACATATTTATAATATTAGACTGAAGCCTTTTTTTTCTAACAGACATTACATTCATACTGACTTCAGTTTGATTGCATTTCACTGGAGTACTTTGTGTTTTTGACGTCGTCTCGCGGTCGTCACTCCAGAAAGAGGAAAAAAAAGGGGGGGGGGGGACATGATTTTTGCACACTGCAGTTCTATGGCAACACCATCCAGCAGACATTCATCTTTTTTTTCAGTTTGATACATAAATCTGTGTGAGATGGACTTATCTCTGAAAAATCTTTCAAGTATATTTACATGTTTCTGAGGTTCTATCTGTCGAGCAACCTAATACATGTCATGGTCAAGTAACCGATGGCCTGGAAAAACGGAAACACGGCGAACAAAACGGCACTGATAAAACACTGACGAAGAAGAGCGCGGGAAAAAACTGATGCACCTTCAAGGTTTTTAGTTTTTGATGTTTTTTTTTTTTTTTTTTTTTTAATTTTTAGTCGGAAGTTAAAGCGAGTCGTCCGAGGAATGATGGGCGAGGAGGCCGCAGTAAGAAAATACACTCACCAACTCTGTACACCGCCTCTTCTCTCGTTTAGATTAGTCCAATCACAGTCGGCATCCCAACAATGTCGAATAAGTGCTGTGGCGATGTCAGTTAATAATAATAATAATAATAATAATAATAATAATAATAATAATACACACAGGTAATGCCACTGGTCTTTGGAAAAATGAAAATAAAACAAAGGAAACATGTCAATAACAATTTGCACTTTGAATCGAAACATTCGAGCAATGCCTTCATAGAAAAAGGAAATGTAGTGCGCTTGAATTTATAAAAGATTGTTTCACTCAGTGGACACTGGTCACTTCAGCACATAATAGTAGGAGAGGGAATGGACAAGATATGTAGCTATACCATGCTAACGTGTCCTCACACCAGGTAAAGCAATAGGCAGCAAGATAACACTCCCGAAAGAACCGAAACAAAACTGGAAGTGAAGACATTATCTACTGTAATGTAACGCTGTGCAACATTGGTCCTTCAAAGCTGATATACAGAGAGAATCCCCCCCAAATGTAGGTTTTAGGTTGAGTCCTCGCCTCAGTGGAGGAAATACACTGCATCAAAGAACAAATCATACTGGGATCGTCTTCTTTAATGGCACCGAGTGACCAAATACGTCTTATTTTTACCTTAACGTAAAGAGAAGCGAACAAAAAGCGCATTTTTTTCCTGCGACAAATACCAGACTTAAGGTGACGTTGCGCCGAAAGCACACATGTTCTTATTCAGTTTCTAACAATGACAGGGAACTGGGGAAAGTCCCGAAGAGAGGAGAGGAAAAAAAATACAGCCACTCTCCACTCGGGGCGACATTAAAGCCCCGTCTGTGGACGTGGACCAGATGAGTTCCTGTTTATAGTGCAGTCCCACTGGTCGTGGCCGCAGGGTTAAGCTCTACAGCCACTACTAACATTCAAATATAATAAGAATCACAAATATCGTACCATACACAGAAATACTCAGTCTTCTCTGAAATGTGTTAAAAATCACTTTTGCCAGCTTTTTTTTTTCTTCTCTGCGTGATCTTCGTGTCTCGACGCCAAAGCCAGGCCTCTGATTTCATCCATGTTTGTATACATATTTTTCACTATGATTAGACCTATGTGAGGTAAAATAAACAGCAGTCTCTGAGTATGTACAGTACAAGAAGCCAACCCCTCACAGGAGACTGGTGCTGCAGTAAACTGTATCTGCAGGCTTGGCAGAGATTACTTTCTCCAAATTACCAGCGGGTGGCAGTCTTTAGAGGATTCAGACAGACTGTGTCCAGCTACTGCATACATGAGAATAGTTTTTTGATGCTTTCAAATCAATAATTTATCCACTGGTTACTACGTGAATGACAAAAAACACATATTCATTTAAAGTAACAATATAGGCCCTCGGGTAAAAACAGCCTCCTTATCAAACTATGACTGAAGACTCGACTCCTTCCTACACAGGAAACAAGCTCCAGCGGGGGCACAGTCACAGTGTACAGAGAATAGGCAAGATGGGTAAAAGCAACAAGAGGGGAGAGAGAGGGGGGGGCACGCAGAATGAAAAAGTCGAGGCTGGCACGAAGAAAAAGAAACACACATTCCAAGATTAGAACGAGCCCCAATCAAGAGCGTCGGAGACTCAGTCATGCCAACTTGCTTGAGTTCCTCCTTGTAGTGCAGGGCACAAAAAACAAAAAACAAAAAAAAAACAAAACTGAAAAGATCCTCTGTCAGAAAAAAAAGCTGCTTCCTGTTTCCCTCCTCGTCCTCCGCTCTGCAGCACAGGTTAACAAAAGCAAATACCTATTGAAATACTTCTATAGAATCCATGAAAGATTAAAAGTGCAATCGTTAAGATAGATACATCTGCATTAATCAAAAAGTTAGTCGCCTTATATGCAGACAGAGAGCTCGATTTTTGTAGAGTCGAAGTCAGGAGAGAAAAGAGGAGGATGTGGCGGAGGAGATGGGCAGCTGTCATCCATACAGAATCCATCCCTGGGAGTTTCTGACCGCAGGTCAGCGTTACAGAGCTGGTCTAGTCCTCAATGCAGATGACATCACTAGGTTTGCCCGACTTGAGGTCAGGCGTAGCCACGTCTCTCAAGGAGTCGAGTGACTTCTTGTCCAGATGGCTTGTTGGGGGTGGAGGGCCGTTAGTGGACACTGAGGAGGAAGAGAGGTCAGATTTTAATGATTCACTTTGACCGGAAATGTGATGTTTCAGTTTCTGCTGTTAGGAGAGAGAATTATGGGCTATAATATGAAATGAAGTGGTAGTTATCAAACAGAACAAGCAGAGTAGCTTCATCAAAACTGGAAGTCAGCACTACGTGAATTACAGCAAAGTGTAATAACTTTATTTTTTGTTTTCTCTTCCAAATAAGTCTGGGACCCGTTCACAACATGTACGACTGTCTGCACGCTCATGATCTTTAACCCATCTGAACTATTTTGAAGATGTGTGACACAGATATGAAAACTGTCACGGCAGTGTTTTACTTTGTTTTTTTTTTTTAATCCAGTCTCACTATTACACATAGAAATGATAGAAATATAAAACAGAATTATGATTTCATGTCATTGCATCAGTGTAGTAACAATCTAAAAAAGTTAAATGGGCCTCATCCATTACACAAATTAACTATACAATGAAAACCATTCTTAAATTCAAAATTGCAATTTATAGAAATGTTCTTCTAAATATTATAAAATTTATATCAAATTTACAGTCTGTATTGAAACGTCTTTTAAAAAACAAAGTGGTTTCCCTCTCATCAACTCTTTTCTTAAACCTGGGCCCTTAGTTCACATATATTAGCATGTAAATGGTTCATACTTACCATAACTGTTGGAGTTGGTACAGTAGATCGCCTTTCCTTCGGAAAGGATTACGTTGGAGTCATTGTAGCCATGTCGTGGCTGCCAGCTGAGGTGATCTACTGGACCAATTCCAAAACTTTAGATGAGTATGAATCATTCAGACACCACAACATGCACATATAGGACCCAGTCAGTTCAATACGTGTAATATAAGTTGCATGAACAATCCTCCAGTCCCAGATGTCACCTATGAGACAACATCCCGCTGTAGGTGTTGGTCCTTACCGCTGACGTAGGGTCCCAGCGGCATCTGACTGTAGTTGACCATAGGCTGTCCACCCGGGCCTCTGAACCCTCCACCAAAGCTGCTGCTGTACATCTGAGAGCAGCCGAACCCCCCCTGACTGAAAGGCTGAGACACAAAACACAAGAGAGGAGTTATAAAGACTTAACATGATCGAATAATAACAGGAGAGCGACGCTGTTCATGATGTCTTTCTGCACAACATTTGGCAGGTTTTAGCAGCTCTGCAGGGAACTGAAGTGAGCAGATAAAACAAGAAAAACATTTTTAAAAAAAAAACAACAAAAAAACAAAGGGGGGGGAGTCAGACTGTGGGCTGTTTCCTTGGTTACGACAAGAAGACCAAAAAACATTCAGAGCGCATGACCAATCTGCTGCCTGGCTGAAATGTTCTGTTGTATAACAGAATAAAACACACACACACACACACACACACTCACACACAGTCGACTGTGGTAAACAGGTGCAGGACAGATGAAAGTAATGAGACAGAATAGAAGCCTTTGTTAAGTCCTCCGGGACCGAGACGTGGAGCTCAGTGGTGAAAGTAAACAACTTAAGGGAGAGTCTTTTTTTTCCCCCACATTACACCAGGGGAAACTCTTCCGTGGGGGATAGGAAGTCTGAGTCTCTGCAGGTTTTTGAAGGAATAATGTGGCCGCCGAGTCGTGACTACAGAATACTTCAAAGTTTTTCCGGGCCACGGGAATTTATTTCTTACATTTTCTTTTTTTTTTTTTTTTTTTGTTCAGCCCAGCTGCACATTTTAGCTTATTTCTTCTCCCTTCCAATGCATAATTCCAGCCAAGTCTGAACTACTAACTCCTGCTGTGACCTCCCGGAGAAGACGAGCGCAGCGTGCTTCCACGGGGTTTTTCATCTGAGTTAATAAATGATGGAAAACAACTTGAAATGTTCCATTTAACTCCATGATATTATTACAATATTGTTAGAAAATGTCACATTAAATGCAAAGTTTTTCTATAATGTTGAGTCAGTGTGCGTGAGTTAAATAACTAGAGGTGTGACGTAAACAATTTAAAATGCATTATTTTGTAAGTGTAGAATTTCTCCTTAAATGTATATGTAATAATAAAGTTATGCATTCATATTAAGTTCATGTATACGTTTGCATTAATCTAATTTATCCACACTGACTCAAAATGATAGAAAGACCTGTGCAATGAAATTTAATGGAAAATGTACATGTGATTAAAATACTTAAAGGCAACGTTTATAGTACATTTTATTGCTTGTTTATATTATTTTATTTCTTATGTAACTATGTTTTAGTTGTTTGTATCTTTGTCTATCTACTGTTTTTATTTTGTCTTTTAAAAGACTTTGTAACTTTGTTTCGTGAGGTGTTATATAAATCAAATTCCATCTTATAATGCTATGCTCAAAACAAATGAGTCCTCGGCAGCTCACGCCTCATTAAACATCAAATTCAAGGACTTTTCAGGCCTTAGTCCTTCAAATTCAAGGACCCAACAAGGGAACGTTTGCAACGGTTGAGACCCAGATCGAGGTCGATTACTGTCACAACACAGTGATGGCAGATAAATGCAGAGGACAGACACATTGGGATGTGGCCTATTAAGTATAGCTAAGAACTTAAATGTCTATTCTTGTAGAAAAATATAAATTGATACACACTTTTCACAAGCTTCAAGGATTCCAAGGACCCAGGGAAATCAAACAGACGCGGCTTATATTGGACTGTACTGGCACAGATGAATGAATGACTTGTTAAAGAGAGATTTTCTGAATTCACTCTGACCTTCTCGACCACAGCAGCCCATCTCACCTGCTGTGGTGGAGGCTCGCTCCCTCGGCTGGTGAGGCGACTCAGGATGCTCCTCTCGGACATCTGCAGGCGGGCCGACACCGGCGGGATCCTGGACAGCATGTTGGGCAGTCGCGTCACATCGGCTTTCATGTCACTCAGAAGCTCCTCGAGCTGGTTCAGCACTGCCAGAGCACGACACACAAACACGAGTTAGCAGACAGAGAAGGGCCTGATTTCATTTAAAACTAACACAACGCCTGCGAGCGTAGCATCATTTAGCGAGGAAAAGATCAATGAGGAAAAATGGCTTCAAAAAGAGCGTGGGTGTGACCTTGAATCACTCAATAAAGCAAATTAATTGCGTGATCCCGGGCCTGAAATCAACAGCTGCCCTGAAGTAAATCACATTTTTTTTTCATTGACAGACGAATCAATGAGGGTCACAGAGAACAACATTTGGAGCAATAAAATTTTAACAAATCAATGTCGCGCAGTCTCGGGGCTTGGCCTTTCCCCGAACCGTCATCCCACTCGTTACTGTGAGCATGTTGAGACGGGAAACGAAGCCACTGTGTCAAACTGGATCCACCTGTTAGGTGCTTTACATGTTCACGTCCCGGTCGTGGTCTTTGGTTGGTTGTTTCCTGTTTTATTTTGTAGTTACGCCCTCTTGTGTCTAGTTTCCATTTCCTGCTCAGCCGTGTTCCCGGTGTTCTGCCTCCCTCCTGTGTTCCTGTGCTTCTCCCCCCAACAGCTGTCTCCCATTAGCCTCGTTAGCTTTGCCTCGTTCCACCTGCACCTCATCCCCCCCTCACTAGTTTAGTTCGTATTGAATCTGTGTTGTTCCTTCACTCTTTGCTCCTTGTGTTCCTATTGTGTTCCCCCGTTTCTGTATCAGTTTGGATTGGACTTTTATCTGCCTTTTTTGTTGCTTGTTGTTTTACTGTTTGCACTTTTGGACCCTTTTTTTTTTTTTGTTTTTTGTTACAGTTTTTTTTTTTTGTTGCACCGACATGAGCCAAACACATAACACGTAGGCAGGCGTTCTGAGCTGAATGTCCAAAATCCAAAGGTGCAAACCATAAAAAGGCAAGCAAAGGAAAACACCATGGCGATACAGAAACTGAGGACAAACCACAAAACCACTGGGAACGAATCAGCAACACAGCAAACAGACGAACCAATAAACAGTAAGGGAACAACGCAGGCTTAAATACAAGCTAAACTAATGAGGGGACGAGGTGCAGGTGGAGAGACACTGCTAACGAGGCTGATGTGAGAAAGGTGTGAGGGGGAAGATCAGAACACCAGGTGAGCAGGAAGTAGACAGAGACAAAACGACACAAGACAAGAAAACTGCAAAACAAAACAGAAACACATCCATGACACGTCATTTACTGTCTGGACGACTGCATTAACCTGATCCCAGCTGAAAGACAGAGTGAGGCAGGTCAGCTGTGATGAAACGATGACATTTATCTGTCTTCTTCTGATGGTGCAGCGTTTGAACCGGCACCGGTAAAAATGTGTTTTCTGAACACGGTCAAATTAAAATTTTGGTTAATAACTCTGAGTCGGTTTTTAGAGAAATGAAACTTCATGTTTTTTGCACCATCTTCTTTCATGAATGTTTCATGAACAACCGCACACACACACACACACACACAGCACAGATGGCCTGTGGGCTGACAAATGTCTCATGAAAAATGCATGTCAATAATTCTGCCCTGTAAAAGTCATTTGTGCAGGATTTATCTCTCCGACTTCACTTTTGGAAGGTGATGCAAAAAAAAAAAACAAATAAAAAATTCTGCCGATAGCGGCTGTGGGTATTTTCGGGAACCGGACCGCAGACCTTTGTGCAGCACGGCATTGGCAGGCTTGTTCCCGGCCAGAGATTCTTTGGACAGGTGCTGGTGGGACTCTGCCAGACATTCCACCTCAGTGAAGCGAGTGTTGAGAGCCATGGCCGGGTGACTGGGGTCCTGGGTCATGTTCAGGTAAGCTGCCCTCCTCAGCTGCTCCTCAATCACCAGCGCCTGCTCCAACAGCTACACAGAGACGGAGGGAGGGAAGGAAACAGTGAGTGACAGGCACAGAGAAACAAAACTGAGAGTTAGTTTCTGTTAACATCCAGACACAACAAATCCTTCAATCCTTTAGTAGATTTAGTTAAGAAAAAAAAAAAAAAGACTCAGATTGCCTTGAAGCGGCGAGCCAGGAACTTGTTCTTCATCTCCAGGTAGTTTCCCTTATGCATCTCCGTCTTGAAGGGCTCATTCAGAATAGCGTAGCGCGGGTCATTCTGAATGTCTTGCCAGCGAGCGTAGCCATGTCTGAGATGGATTCCCAGTCAAGGGAAAAACAAACGTGAGCACAGAACCTCATAAAGTACTTCAAATAAAAAAAAAACTAAAAAAAAAAAAAACACGAAGACAGGTTTGCATGGAGAGCGTAGTTTTATATCGCTCCCCACAGTTTGTAAATATCAGTCCTCTGACTGCAGCTCCCGCCGGTCTTAAGTAGTTAAATGACTTTTCCAGAGCTTCTCGCTCCGTCTGGGGGAGAAAAAAATAAGGGAAGGATACGTTACGATGCCAGCCAACAGCCAGTAGTCATGGCGACGGTGCCAGATGTCATGCATCTTTCCAGAAGACAGCGCCGCTCGCTCCTCGGTTTGCCACAGGGTGTGCAGCTCTGATGGGGGAAAGGAACACATTCAAATCAGTTTGTTTTTTATTTTATATTTTTTACAAACAGTATGAAAGTAATAATCAAGATGTGAGGGCGCATAAAACACACAAACAAGTTTCACGACAAAAGAACAAATGGACTTCATGTGGCACCAGAAATAAGACACAAGTTGAAGGACGTGTAGGTTTAATTTGATAAGCTGTTAACTATTAAGTTACTCACTAACTGTATCGATAATCAATTAATATAGTGTTTTTTTTATGGTTTTATTGGACAGTAGAGCTGAAGATAAACAGGAAAGGGGATGAGCTATAGAGGGGACGACATGCAGCGAAGGTCAGACTTGAACAACGTTGTGACGAGGACACGGCCTCTGAACACGATTCATCAACTGAGCTACTGGGGCGAAGAAGAAAAATACGAAAAAACATTTTATTCCAGCTTCTTAAATGTCACTGTGTTCTGGTTTCTTTGCTCGTCTGTGACCAGAAACTGACTATCTTTGGAAAAAACAAGACTTTTCAGGACGTCACCTTTGGCTTTAGGAAACACTAATCGACATTTTCCACCATTTTAGAGACCGACTAAAAGATTAATCCGGAAATATAATAGACGTAACAAGCATCCCTTTTTTTACAAGATGTTATTTAGTGTTTTTTTTCCAGTTGTCTGTAAGCTGACGACTTCAAAACTGTTTCATTTTGAATGTAGACCTTCCGAGCACAGACACAGAAAATATAACCATTTCATGCTGTCCTGACAAGTTGTTTCATTATTCACAGTGTATTCTTTCGTCTCCAGATAAAAAAAAAAAATTTAAAAAACACCACAACAGTCTTCTTTCTCTGCCGCTTCTCTCTTTTCTTCGTTCCAATTTACAAATTAAGACTGAGCTTCACAATATTACAAAGCAATATTATGGAAATGAGTCGGCGGCATTTAATTGCAGATTTCTTCATAATGCGAGTGTTTAAGTCTTCTGACAAATGTGTCCCGCTGACAAGTATAACGCAGCGGGACTAAATACGCACACTGCAGCCATGTAGTGTGTCTTTAATGGACTCAGAACATAATGTGCATTCAGATTTGGGCTCCAAATAAGTAAAAAACTGAAAACTCCCCCGCTCTCCTGAGAGATATGTTCATACATTTCACGTTTTGACAATATATATACGTTCCAACGGCCATATTTAAAGCGAAACTCTCGCCAAAAAGCAACCTAGGCTTTTTTTTTTTTCCTCTAACACATGTTAAACTGTTTGCTTGCTGTACTTTGGTTAATTCAGGCTGATTTAGATTAAAAAAGTCACTTAATCTTACCTGTGAATCCTCCATCAGCGATGTTAAACATGAACTTGGCTTTGTATCCATTTTTGTCCTCCTTCCTGCTCTCATCCATCTCATCCAAAGTGTCTTTGTCTCCATTCAGTCGACCCTCCAGAGCCTCCTCGCCCTTCATGTCATCTGCAACAGCAAACATAAATTGTGTGAAATAAACATCTGTATATCAGACTCCAGTTATCGCTCCATATGTGGCTTTGTCATAGCATGTACTGTATACCTGGCTTGTTTTCCTTGTCCTCAGTTTTTGCCTGAGGAGACTCAGATTCTCCTTTTTCTGAGGACTTCTCTGTTTCTTTGCAGGGCTCCGCTGTTGATTAGAAACAAGGACGCCAATTTAACACAGCACAACCTTGCAGAGAAATCAAATTTGCAGCCTGAGGTTAAAATTTCACTCACATTTCGGTGAGGTTTGACTTGATGGCAGCTCTGTCTGTTTCAAAGCGGGCTCTTTCGGGTTGGCAGATGGTTCTGCTTTTGCGGAAGGTGACTCGGTTCTGTCCCTCTCATCTCCCGTTTTCTCCTCTGAGCCGGCCTTGCTCTCCTCACTGTCAGCTGCCTTCTCGGGTACAGATGCCGGCTCCGCACTGGAGGTCTGCCGGGGGGAATAACAGACAGGGCAGCCGGAGGAGAAAGAAGAAAGTTGATAGAGGGCAGAGAGACGAGTTAAAAGGTGTCCAAGTTTGACAGGGGTGTCTTCTGAGGACGGCGCGATGAGTGCGGTTAAAGTGTGATGAACCACGAGAAGATGGACAAGAAAATAAAGGAGAGCGGGATGAAAGTGACGGATCGCGGCAGAATAAAAGGACTCACTTCCTGCTCTGTCAGTTTCTTGTTATCTTGCTCTGTGGTCTCCTTGTCCTCAGCGGCGCCCAAGAGAGACTCAGTCTTCTCTACAAGTCAGAAAACAACAACAACAACTCAGAAACTTTTCTTTTTTTTTTTTCCAAGCACGAACTTCACCTTTGAGTCGGGGACAAAAGCAAAACTTGACGCTTTGTTTCGACCTGAAGGGACGGGAGTGCCGGGCTGCGTGGCGACGGGGCTGGCTGGCACCGGGGTGTTGGGATCAGAAGATAAACTCTCAGTCAGCTTCTTCAGCTCCATGCCGATAGGAATCAGATCTGGAGAGCTCAGCTTTCCATTCACATGCTCAAACTCTTGCACCTATAAAAAAAAAAAAGAGAGAGAGAGTTGTTCAACTGTAATAAAATGAAAATCTGACTCTGTCACGATGGCTTACTTTCCTCAAATAAGGGATTAGGTAGAGCTCCAGCGTAAAATGCGTGCGGCACACTGAACCAGCAGTTTAGGTAAAATGTACCCGTATCAGGTTGGACCGGCTTCAGTTCAAACTCAGCCTAGTTATGATGTGGATTTTCAGTTTCCGACATGTATTTGTCGGGGAGCCAATTTACAGGATATACCATGAGGAAGGTGAGCCGTTAGTCAAAGTTTCCTAACTTTCCTACATGCCGATTGTAAAGTTTCATCGTCGCTGAGCCGTCTAAAATGTTTTGGGGTTTGTATTTCACTTGGCAATTGTGCAAACGTTACAGTTTGTGATGCTCGTGACTTCATGTTTTTAATTGGACCGCGCCACCGAGTTTCCTCAGCAGCCGAGTCACACGTTTCTGACATTTCAAAGGGGGAACCAGATTTAGAACATCGTTTATTTCAAACTAGCCAAGTTACTAAGAACTTAAAAGGACTCCCCAAAAAAAACACACTTCACCCGGGTGTGTACATGACAAACAAAGCTTAACAAAACATACACATCTGTGGTGTCGTGTGATGCGTATAACCGTAGAGCTCCCCTCTTCCTCTCGTCTGCATTTTGCCTCTGCCTGAACAGTTTGACGTACTTTTCTCTAATCTCACAGTGCTCCGGCTGAACATTCGGTATTCTGCTTTTTTAAAAAAAAAAAAAAAAAGATGTCTCCGGTTGGATACACCAGTACCTTTTTCCTGACAAGGGACATGACTCCGATCCTGGTGAGGACATGCTGACGAGACAGCCCCTCTCGCGGGACGCCGTCGGCGAAGGTCTCGGCTCCGTCTGCTCCCGGCTCACACAGATGTCTCATGAACAGAGACACGTAGGCCCTGATGAAAACATTAAACACTTTACAGCACGTGTGACGAGAGAAATTCCTCTGAGGTTACCAGCACCACATCTTAACTAGCACTTACACTTGTTCTACTAGTAGAGGACTCTGACAGTGTATAAATGTAAATATTGATGTTTTTCCTCTTGTTTTACATGTAAAAGGAAGAAGTCTTGTTAGAGTAGTTATTGGTGCATGATAAATATATCTTGTAATCTCAATCAGAGACATAAAAACCAGTCATTGAGGCAGAAGTAGTTGTAGAAAGAGGAACAACTGATTGTTGCACGGTAGTAAGAGAAGTTACTGTAGTAGACGTGGCACGATAGTAACTTAACTAACAGATTAAAGGAGTAGTCACAGTACTAGTTGTCGTATTACTAGCAAGATAACAGCAGGAACACAGTGTTAAGAGAAATGGTAGCAATAGAAAAACACATAACAAGTATACATCCAGCTGTAGTAGTAATATTATATAATGTAATATTAGAACTAATAGTAATAATAAGAGCAATAGCAGATGTAATGGTGGTGGTACCATCAGCAGTAACCGAGTGCAGTTGCTTTACTCCAGAAATATGAACACAAGTCAGAGCTGTTCACATTCTGAATATTCATATCTGTAATAAATGACTCCGGTGCATTCGGAGGAGGAGTAACCCTGAAAAATCTGAGCCGAGAGTAAACAGCCCAGAGCGAGCAGCCCTTGACAAATTGCACTTAGTTCAATGAAAAAAGAAAAAAAACAAAAAACAGACCACTTATCCCAGTTTAAATGTAAAAAACAGTATTAGGAGAATTACCTGAACTCGCGCTCACTCTTCCCTCTCAGGTCTCGAACCAGCCAATGGGAGTTGAAGGCGTCCTGAGGAGGCATGCCCCAGCGCATGATGGCATTGAGGAAGGCTTTCCTCTGCCGAGCGTTGAATCCCAGGACCTTGTGATGAGAAGACAAGAAACTTTAGACAGAAATCAGAGAGACTTTATTCACTCGTGAATTAATGTTAGCAGGAATACGGGACGTGAAGCAGCTTGCTGTCTGTTTTGCATCATGACGCTGACCATGAATTGATTCTGATTCTGTCCTCGCTGGCTTCGGTCCACAGAGCAGTGAGCAAAGGCAACCGGATCAGCTGCAGGATCAGTTGATCCGATGCTTGCTGACATGTCGGACTTAAAGATAAATTCTTCTGAGTTCATTATGGTCCCACTCTTATCCCCAAACTTTCTTCTAATGAGCAAAAATTATGTGAGTAGAATGATCCCCTCGATATCGAAGTTATGCTGCAAAAATGTAACCAGTCGCTCCAAACAGTGTGTGTGTATACAGTATGTGTGTGTGTATATATATATATATATATATATATATATATATATATACATATATACACACACAGATTGGAGGACGAATTAAGGTCAAAACCTGAATTAAAGAATGGAGGAACATATTAAATGCAAATGCTTCTGTGCAGAGGAGTTCCCTGATTATGAAAGAGCATGAAAACGATGTGAATTTATAGTCAGCAGATCTTAACCCAGTGGAAAACCAGTGGAGGATTTTGGACTAACATGTGGAAACACCTTCTCTGTACCACTGAATGATTGTCTTCGATGCTATAAGTCCTTTTGTCCGTCTGTCTGTGTTTGTTTTCCCATGTCTCTGCTTTCCTCAGGACTCTCTTTCAAAACAGATCTTGATTCCAATGAAGTAACCTGATTTAATAAAGGCCATATGGTGTTCCACTGACTTGTTCATGGTGTAAGACACGTAATGTTCCTTTAAGGAAACACCTACAGTACAAACTGTAATTCATACCTCAATACTGCCCCCAACTCGTGCCAGTAAGGGCGGCAGAGGTTTGTCTTTCTCACTCTTCAGCTGCCGGCGAGAATGTCTGCGTCCACCTATGAACCATGAAAACAAGTGAACCGTCAGGAGGGAAGTCCCTGTAATGTGAGTACAGATACAGTTACTAGAGAAAATACAACAATTCTTTTTTTTCTATCATCATCTATATTCTATTTTAATACTTTCTGATCTTAAGAGTTGGGGGCTGATTAGTTTCTGTCAGTGTGAAAACAGTCGTGATGTGCAACTGAGGCACGTGAACAGTGAAGCACGAGTTCTTTCAGATGACAACCAGACTCGGCCTTTAGCAGACGCCCTTCTCAAGAGTGATAATGTGCAGAGGAGAAAGGAAATGTTTCTAAGTTCTAAGTTTCTAAGAAACCAGCGCAGCAAAGTGTGATACAGCACAAAATAGAAGAAGCCAAAGACTGTGACTGGACAGCTTTCTTTTAAATTTTGAAAACGGGGATAGAACTGTGTCTTATTTGAAAATAAAAATGACATTATATTACTCATATGACTACATGTTATCAGCAGAAGACTTAAAGAGCTCAATAGTTGTGTGTTTTTACCTTCTGGTCTCTCCTCGAAATCTTCGTCCTCGTCCTCGGACCCCACCGAGTACTCCGACTGATTGTCTGAAAGATCATCCTGCCATTCTGAGCCACACATCAAAGAGAAACAGTACATTGCATTCGCTTCTGTTGGTGGCCACCTGGGGGCGCCATGGCACTGCAGATTACTACAGACCACTACAGCAGGGCATGCACAGATTGTAGCACTTCCGTCCTCTGGAGGAGAGGTGAGGGTTGACTACTCTGCCAGACAATCACTTTAAACTTAGAGTGTACTCTAAGCCGTGATGGGCCGCGAAATCTTTACGCTTGCCGCAGTCAACGGCTGTTGAACTGTGGCAGTCGGGACCTCGGAGCCACTCTGCGCAAAAGTACAACCACAGGATATATATCTCTGTTGGACTATCAAGAAGAAGTGCTTCAAAAACCCACTGAGACGACCGTATAAATGCACGAGATACGTGAGAGCTTCAGGCCGGCGTAACACACTCGGAGGCAGATTTAATGGAGGTCAGCAGCTCTTGTTGAGACTCGCGACCTAAGAGGATTTTAATAAACACGGTGATTAATTTCTGCGCCGTTTCTTGCCTGATCCGATACACCCAAATTATTCTTGTGCTGAGATAATGTCACCTTGTTAGTTCACTAATGAAGCCGAGCGTGCGAGGCTCCGGCGGCAGCTTGAGCAGCGCGTCTGTTTGTTGGGGCTGTTGAGCTTCGCCGTCGGAGTCAATCACCGTGTTTGTGTTGCAACAAGAGCTGCTGACCTGCACCGAAGCCAGCGGAGAGGGTGTGATGCTGGTCTATACAGTTTTTTTTTTATCACAAGCTAAACACAGAATCATGTCGGCTGTTTCACCATGATGCCACTCATATCAACAAACTGGCTGTTCAGAACATAGATTCAGCGAAGATGTGTGATGAGTTGGGTCATTATTGGTGTGGAAAGTCTGCTTTTGAGCTTCAGAGGTGCATCTTCGGGTGGAGGCATGGTGTCTTCTGGAGGACTGGAGCTGGACATCTGCAGTGAATCTCCTCATCCCCCCCCCCCTTTGGTTAAATACCTTGGTCAAGTCTGCACTCGTTTCCAGATTGTGTCCACCACACCATACTTTCCATTGTGTCCACACTTTCCAGCCTGATTCTGAGTGTAATTTCCTAGCGCTTCTTTGTTCTCTCTACCACGAGTTTACCCTGTTCTTCTCCTCGTCCTCCCCAGTGTTTGCTTCTCCAGCCTCTTGCCTGCGCACCTGTACCACCTGTGAGACTCCCCACACCGAGATGTTCGCCAGCCACTACGCTTCTCTGCACACTTCTCTGGAGCTTAATGACCTCTCCTCACCCAGCCGTCTTCACCTGCTTCAACGAGCTACCTCCGTCTGATTGTCAAATAAATCACCTTATAACCTTCACCTGTCTGATGGTCCACTTCTGGGTCCATCCACAAACCTTCAAACCCTCGCAAGACGCCTTCATTATGGCAGCGGAGTGATCCAGCAGGTTTGAGAGGGACGTCACTTTTAAAACCCCCAAACAAGAAATGTTCCGAAAATGGCTGAACTTGCCCTTTATGCAGAGCGAATACAGTGTTTATCGTCAGCATGAGCAGCGATCGTCGAGATAATGTGTGTTTTCATAATGGGGGCAACAGCTCCCAGAATACCACTCATAACGTTCAGTATCGACTGTCTCGCAAACTGCTGGAAAATCATTTGGAGGAGACAAGAAACAGATCTATTCAGTGGAGCCCAAACATGAGCCCCGCTGAGCGCTTCATCCTGGAAAATAACGTCTCTTCTTTCTTAGAAATATGTCCTCGACTCGCCTGCCACCTGACCACGAGCAAAAAAGCTCACCTCCTCTCATTCTGCGTCCCCTCCGCTGTTGTGTCTCTCCTCTATGAGCAGGAATACAAAACGCTGGCACCAATATGCAAAAAGTGGTAACAATAAAACGTGGCCGTTGCTTCCGAGATGCAGCCGAGGAATAATTTAACACGATAATATCGGAGGTTGATACTGGAGGCTGAGAGAGCCTACCTTGGTCCTCCTGGGTCGTGTCGTTGTAGTTGACCTGCTTCCGGATGCGTTTGCCTTTGCCGAGGTTGCGGGCCAGATCCTCCTGCTGCTGCTCGTAGTGGTGGCGGAGGAGTTTCTCCCAGTAGTCCGGGTCCACGTTCTCCTCCTGCTTGATGATCTCCCGCTCCACCTCCTCCTGCACGCGGGAACAGTCGGTACAAATATTCGGATCGATGCATTCACGTAGGAGTATTCTCGATGTCTTTAAATCCTAGACTCATGGGTTAACAATTAAACCTAAATCTAAAATCAGGAATTCCTTCCAGTTCCTGCATGCTGGTGTTATTTTACACAAACACATGACGATCAGTGTTTCTGTAAACGTATCAAACTCATGGTATTTTACATATCTGTGGCTCAGCTGATGCAAGAGATGCACCGATTTATGAGCTGAACATTGGTGCTGGCCTATCAGCAGATAAGATGGCATTCAGTAGCGGAGGCCGATGTTTATCTGCCGTGTCGCATCAATTTTTTTGAGCCGGCACATTCATGAGCTGCCGGCTGCTGACCCCCTATTGAGCATGCAGTCGTGTAGAAGGCTATAAAAGGCTTTCAGAGCAGTTGATTCTCAAAAGGAATAATCTGTTTCATATGAAACAAGGTTACATCGAAGGCCGAGTCATAAATTTGTAAAAAATCAGATTTCTGTCTTTCAAGGATAGTGGAATGAAGGGCTGAATGACTTTAAAACAGTTGCTTCTTATAAGGAGGATTACTTTGTTTATGGGGCATAAATGGGCGGATAAATGATCATAACAGATACATTATAAACAACAGCAACAAACAGAATCAGCATCGGCAGTGAATTTCACAATCGGTGCATCCAAAGCTGATACCACGGCGAGACAACTGCTCGTCTTTCAGTACACATCAAGGTTGTTGCATTTCTCCGCATTGCCTCCGTGTCTCTCGTTATTTTGCACCTCTTGTGTCAATATTTTATTGTGTAATTATGTTGCAAGGCACCAAAACCCGGTGACAAGGCTCGGGCTCCTGGTGGACCGGCTGTGGATTTTAAGAGTGCCCCCTGAACGCTTGTCTTTACACACCGTGCGTCTTTCCCCGAGGCCCAACAGAAAGGTTTAAAGCACTTTTCTACATCATTAAACATTTAGCCATCTCTGTTTTTGTGAAAGCGTCTTTAAAAGTTTGCCGGATGCTCGTCGTTTTTATTCGTCTAACGATGCTGTTTAAAACCGTCCCGGCCCTCTGACGTCAGCACAGATCTGAGCCACGCAGAGAGGCGCTCGTCGTATGTGTGTGCGCGCTCGGACAGGTGCTGGCATGAGAAACATTGCAAGGGACTTCGAAGCTAAACGTTAATTTTGAGTACGACTATCAGGCAAAACCACCAGACAGTCATTTTAAAATAAGGCCATTATCTTTGCTCTTTTAGGCTGAAGTTATGCAGCAGAATCTAACGTGTGAAGTCCAATAACCGTCTAATGAGATCTCTCCTCTGAGGTGTCCGTTTGTGCTGACCCCTCTCATCCGCGTTCGCCAGGCTGCAGAATATTTTGTTATTGCGTCCTCACCTCTCCGTCCTCTTCCTTCACCACATACTGGGCCACTTTGAAGGAGCTCAGGTACTCGTTCATGTTCTGAATCTCCGTGTCCTCGGTGGCGTCCTGGCTGCGGTCCAGCAGCTTGGAGATGGCGTCGTCGTCGTAGTGAATCACGTTGCCCTCTTCGCCGTCTTTGTTGTCGCCCATCGACGGGAAGCTCCGAGTTAACGTCTTCCTCGAGCAGCCGTGGATTTGACCTTAAAAAAGAAAAACAGGACTTTTGAGTGACAAGACCGAATTTTTGACATTTTGTCTCTCGCCTTTTAAACCCCTACTCGTCTCCACGCTGAGTTTTACTTTGTGAGCGGCTGACTCTTGTGGAAATATGGATCTGCAGGAGTATTTTAAGGCCCGACATGAGAATCCTTTCAAAGAAAATGCTACCGATACTCCCACCTATTCCTGCACAAACAGAGCAAGAGGAAACACCATCTCTGCATTTGAAAGTTAACGGATAAATGGGAAACTTTTTTTGCGGAGACATAACAAAACCTCTGACTGTGTCATGGCTCTCATTCTTAAGTACAAAAAAATCCTCTTCCTCTCAGTGAGAGTAAAGTCTGCTGCAGACACGTACCCATGGTTCGCGCTGCCTCCATTTCATCCTTGAAAAGCTCCTCGGTGCCGAACTTGAGGATGTCGTCCAGTTCTTGTTTGGACATGGAGCCGGTTTTGGAGCCCAGGCCGGGCCGCACCACCAGGTGGGTCAGCATCATCTTCCTCTTCGCCACCTGAGTGATTCGCTCCTCCACTGAGCCGCGCGTCACGAAGCGATAGATCATCACCTTCCTGTTCTGGCCTATACGGTGGGCTCTGCTGAATGCCTGGGGAGATGGAAACAGAAACGGGGCGTGAAATGAAACCAAAGTTAAACCAAAGATCCGCTGGTTTAAAAGCTCCAACGACAGCATACGAAGTCTCAGAAGCATCTGTACCTGGATGTCATTGTGAGGATTCCAGTCCGAGTCGTAGATGATGACAGTGTCAGCGCTCGCCAGGTTGATGCCGAGACCTCCAGCTCGAGTGGAAAGCAAGAAGCAGAACTGCTGAGCGCCCGGTGCTGTGACAAAAAACCCAAAGCAGAGAATCAGTCGGTCGGTTCGTGTGCGTGAGAGTGAGTAAAAACCATCAAGCAGGAAACGTGCATCGATACAAACTCACACGGACAGATTCTGGATCAACAAACTCACCATTGAAGCGGTCGATGGCCTCCTGCCTCAGGCCTCCAGTAATCCCTCCGTCGATACGTTCATATTTATAACCTTCGAACTCCAGAAAATCCTCCAGCAGATCCAACATCTTAGTCATCTGTGACAGAAAAAAAACATTGATGCAGCTAAGATCAAACCAAACGGACTCGCTCAAACTGAGAAGAGTCTGAATTTTCACTTAATAACGGTCTTTGATTAACTGTCTGGCATATGAGCTGACTTCCACCGACAACCGGAGTGGCAAAAAACACGGATGGCTGATTTTTTTTTTCAGCGCTTCACGGCCACCGATCAGTGAAAACGATGGCTTCGGGCCGAGACGCAATATCCACTCGAGTGTTACCTGAGAGAAAATGAGAACTCTGTGTCCCTCATCTTTGAGTTTCTTCAGCATTTTCTGAAGCAGCGTCAGTTTTCCTGAGGACTTCACCAGTAGGTTGCCATCGTACGAGCCGTTGGGTAACACAGGAGCTTCCTGCAGAGGCAAGAATCAAATCCAGGCATCAGCTGGAGAGTTATGTGGATACTTGGTGAGTATGATTAGTGGGTTTGAAGCCACAGGACTACAAAAGCTACAATTTGTGGCATACAGGTGTGGCTCCATCTCCCCACATGCACTCTTTCCATGCCATCATCACCATTCCATTTTATCATTTCAACTCAAATTGCTGGGCTCACCACAGCAGCCACGGGGAACAGGTAGGGATGGTTGCAGCACTTCTTCAGGTCCATCATGATGTTGAGCAGGGACACTTGGTTCCCTCCGCCTTTGGAGTTCAGAGCCTCGAAGTTTCGCGTCAGAATGAACTTGTAATATTTCCTGCGGGACAAAGAAAACAGGAGGAGTCAGGAGAGGAGATGAAAGTGAAAACCACAATCAGTTACTTCCGCTCATTCGAAAGCCACGTTTGGCAAATACACTCTTTGAAACTTGATCCTGTGATTAAAAGCCCTTGAATAATTAATTCACGCCATAATTCATCACATCAGTGCAGGCGATATTCCAGCTGCGAGGTGGAGAATAACCAAAATGATGTTGCATTGAGACTTTAAAGCAACGAAGCATTACTTGCTGGAGAAAGAAAGGTGACTGCTGAGTCTTATCCCTTCAGACACTGAGGCTTTGGGTCAGTATGTGAGGACTTGTGGGTTTTAGTTTATTTTTTAAGGTATGTGATTATTTGGGCATTGCTGCAAAATGTTGAAAATCTACTTTATGAAGAGTAAATTAAGAAGAGCCTCCATTTTTGGATGTTTTGAGGTCCCGACACACCGGGCCGGCTGTCTGGTACCGTCAGGGCAGACAGTTAGTGTCCACAGTTGGTGCTGGACGACCCGAGTCAGAGGCTTCTTTGCTTATTCAGCATGTAGAATTGGTTTTGGCTGGTAGGTGATAGAAATTAACTGGGCTTTGATTGGCCGTTCAGGTAAGTGGATCAGAGCAGAAGAGACAAATGGAATGTGAGTCTGTGGCTTTAGCACCTATGATTTCACCCATTTCGGGCAGTTTATCCTTATTTTTCTCCTGTTCGACAGCAACATTTGCAACTTTTTAGAGGCTTCACGCAGGTGCAGAACGCACAGACTTGTTGGCCGCCGGCTGTAGTCTTTGTGGTGTGTTCAAGTGCAGCTTTCTGGCTGAGACAACGGAGTCATGTCTCCCTGTCACAGCTAGTTTGATGTCATTTACTTTGTACTTGTGTGATGTCAGTCTGGTGCGTCTGCAGACGGCAGTAACACACAGCCTGAACTCCTTCTTCTTCCCTTTTGTTCTGAACCCGGGTGCTTACTTCTGCATGGGGCTGAGCTCCACTCTGACAATCAGCTCTGTCTTTGCAGGCATGTTCTTGAACACGTCAGCTTTCAGCCGCCTGAGCATGTGAGGGCCGAGCAGGTCGTGGAGCTTCTTGATCTGGTCCTCCTTCGAAATGTCGGCAAACTCCTCCAGGAAGCCTTCCAGGTTGCTGCACAGATCACAAGTCACAAAATACAGTTAAAAACTCATATTTTCACTCAAACGATGCATCCGAACAGCACAATCTTTGTCCATTTATCAGTCTGAGGAGGGTTTGATGCACCGGCTAGCAGACAGTGGCGAGACAGAGGAACATGGAAAGGGAGGACTTACTTGAAGCGCTCTGGGGTGAGGAAGTTAAGCAGGTGGAACAGCTCCTCCAGGTTGTTCTGAAGAGGAGTCCCAGTGAGCAGCAGCTTGTAGTAGATCTTATACCCGTTGAGAATCCTGAAAAACTGCACATTGAACAAGATATATGACCCACGAGCCTCCAAAAACAATGCAGTGACGCTTGTTTAACTTCCTGAATGTGACGCAGCGATCACACCTTCGAATTCACTCATTTTCGTGGATACGTTCAACATTTCCTCCTCATATCGCGCTGTGTTCCTGCTCCTTTCCTGTTTTTTACATCCCTGCTTTTGAAAACAATCTGCTGTCTGTGCCAGTAATGCTGTCTTACCTTTGACTGGTTGTTCTTCAGTCTGTGGGCCTCATCAACCACCAGGCAGGCCCACGTGATGGAGCCCAGGATGGCTTGGTCGATAGTGATCAGCTCGTAGGACGTCAGCAGCACGTGGAACTTGATGGGGGTGTCTTTCTGCGAGCGGATGGAAGGAGGAACCTCAACAAAACATATCATTTTCACCTCTTTCACCAACCAGAAAAACCCTAACACTAACCCCAGATTTTGCTGTTCTTGCTGAAAAGAAATCTGACTGATAAGATGAATCATGGCAACGCTATCAATAACAATCCCATCAACTCGCGTCCCGACAGCTTGCGTACCTTCATGCGAAACACCTTGCGTCCTGATTTCACTGCACTGTCCTCGAAGGTGAACTCGTTCTCCCTGATGATCGCCCGGCTGTCTTTGTCTCCAGTGTATGTCACCACGTAGAAGTCTGGAGCCCACATCTCAAACTCCCTCTCCCAGTTGATGATGGTGGAGAGGGGCGCACTCACCAAGAAGGGACCCTTAGAGTGACCCTGAGAGAGGAGGAGAGACTCATCAAGCTGCCACAAGACACACACTGCAGGTTTTATCATCCAGGCGTCTCGGAGACGACGCCGTGCAACACGGCCGTGATGACAGAGGACCTTCCTCCACCCTCACCTCCTTGTAGAGCGAGTAGAGGAACACTATCGTCTGCACCGTCTTCCCGAGGCCCATCTCGTCAGCCAGGATGGTGTCAGTGCCCTGAGCCCAGGAGAACCTCAACCAGTTCAGGCCCTCCAGCTGGTACGGGTGCAGGGTTCCCCCGGTGGCGTTGATGTACCACGGCTGGTGCTCAAACTTGATGGTTGGCTGGTGTGATGGGAGTAAATTACATGTGCTTATTATGCAAAATCACAAGTTACTGGCTTCAAAATAAAATAATAATGCGGTGTTGTACTTCATGACTCAGGCAACTGTTTGAGCTTTGACATTTCCAAACTTACATCAATGATGGGCGCATCAGGAGGGACCTCCCTCTTCGGATGGTCGTCTTTCAGCTTCTTTCCTTTCCTCACCACCAGAGGGCGCTGGTCCTCCCCGAGTATTTGTTCCCTGGCAAGTGATTGCAGCAGTATGATGAGCCAAACAGCTCGAACAGGGGCATCACAGATAGAGGGCAGGGCAGAGGGGAGACGGCAGCATTGGCCTTGTTTATCTTTTACTGCTCCAGATTCATTCAAGTCATCCTCAACATCATTTTCCATAACATTAACAACAGCCGCGGCTCAGAGTAGCTCAGAGCTGTTCACCAACCTGTGGTCCCAGTAGGAGGCTTTGTGACCGTCATATTCTGGGACGTCAAAGTCATCCACCTCCCAGGTGCACTGGTCGTAGGGCATGTCTCTCCACTTGATCAGGTAATGCACATCGCCATCCTTGTCAAAACTGAGGAGAATAAACACAAACAAAACACGTGTTTCGTACAAAATCACATGAGAGTCACGTATTGTTCTTTCTGCCAAAAGATGGTCGATGATTGATGGGGATTTTAAAGTGACAGTTCACCCCAAAATCAAAATTCACACATGTAGCGCTTTCATTCATTCATCAAGACTGTTTTGGTGTGAGTCGCTGATGTTAGCAGTAGAGATGTCTGCCCTCTACATGGCACTCAGCTGGAAGTTCGGACATCGTGAACTCAAGATAATCCACAGACCTTGTTGCAAGCGCTTTCATGCAGGAACTATTTTCTTTCTATCAAACTCTACACCCGTCAACCGAACCACCACACAGGATGAAACCAGCATCCACTCGTAGACAAGAGGCTGATGCTCCTGACAGCGTGGGGTGTAAACATTAATGGCGTCCTGCATTACTTTATGGAGAGTAACTTGAAGAGAGCCTTTTGAACAGTATACAGTATGTTTTAAGGCCCTGATGCACCAGGCTGACGACCGGCTGTCAGGTATTGTCAGGGTTGCTTTGGTTTGTCCCACACCGCTGGCACTAGACGGCCCTCATCGGAGGCTTTTTGGCCAATTCAGCATGTAGAATCAGCCGCAGCTCATCAGTGGGAGAGATTAATTTCATTGGCTGTCCAGGTAAACCAATCAGTGCAGGGAAACAGAAAAAAAAAAGGGAAAGCCCTTTGAGCCTGTCACTGTAGTATCCATGATTTCACCCATGTTTCACCCCTTCGCCAGACATTTACTCAGACATAATCTCAAGGAGCAGCCAGACTGGCAAGAGTGGTATCAAAAAAAAATGATGCTTAAACATGAAAGCGGTTTGTGTATCAGCAGAGATGTATTTCCTTTCAAGCCGGGGCAAAAACATAGCAGCTGTTGGTGCGTTCAAGTGCAGCTTTTTGGCTGAGACACGAGTGACATGAGGTGACAGTCGGCCTTTGACGTCAGTTTGGTGCGTCAGGGCCTTTATACTGGAGAGAAGGTAGACACCTGCATGCCCAATATCTCTTACATCACACCACAACAACCAAAAAAAGGTGAGAGAAATATAATGTATGTATGCATTTTTTTTAAATTTTGGGTTGAACTGCCCCTTTAAACACCCAGCATCCATCCCATATTCTGAAACACGCAGTGCCGTGAGCAATAATCTCCGTTTATAAAGTGACATTACAGAAGAAGACGTCAGGAACCATGCGGCAAAATGAGAGCAGAGCGTCGGCTTAACATCAAGATTTTTGAGTGTGTCAGACTTAGTGTACGTGTGAGCAGCCACCTGTGGTTGAGTATCCGGTGGATAACCATCCACTCCGGTTTAATGCCGTAGCGGTAGAAGCGCTCCTCCATCACGGCGTACTGGGGGTCCTTGCTCTTCCTCTTCTCGCTGTTGAGCTCCTCCTCCCCGGAGCCGTAGTCGTACGGCGGCGGCTCGTCCATGTCGTTCTTGCGCTGGTAGTTCCGATACATGACGGTGTGATACAGCTCCAACTGCACGAGCAACAGAACCGTCAAAAAAAAAAAAACTATCAGTGCGGCAAAGTTTCATTCAGCACCAACTCTGTCAACAAGACTGGAAACATATAATCCATCAGAGGTGTTGAGACTGATGTGATTAACCACTTCAAGGTAATGGAGGGAAGACTGATACAAAATAGATTAGGAACGCCATCGTGTTTGCTTCTAACCAAGCAATCGTTAAGACGTTCAATTAAACACTGAATTAAACGCCAGCCAGGTTTGAGTGCTCTGGATTGTTCAGTCATTGTGTTTTGATGATCTGACTCTGTGTCTTCATATACTTCTCTTAACGCTGGAGGAACAGATGTTATCACTTTGGATTCGACTGCAACACTGATGCACCGGTGGAAACTCTCCTGGCTCGTCATGTGTGCTCTGTGAGCGCTTTCTGCAGCCAGAGAGGGCAGGAATGTTAATTAGAGAAGCACCGGACCTACTTCTGGTATCTCACCTGCAGCTCGCTGACCCAGGAGCAGTGCCAGTACGAGAGGCCAGCCCACTTTACGAAGAACTCCCTCTCTGGATGCCCTTTGAGCGGAGGCTTGGTCAGTGGATCACTTGGCTTGCCGTCAGGGCCTGCAGGCAGTTCAGCTGGTAACGGAGGTTCTCCCCATGTCCAGTGGAGAATCTTTTGCACCTTGCCTTTGAGGGGAGGACACTGGTGGGGGAAAAAAAGGAAAATAGAGGTGCTGTGATTAGGACTGAAGCTAGCGATTGCTGTTAAGGGTGTCTGTATCGATCAGCCGAAATAAGTTGAATAAATATCAATACCAGGCGACCCAGAAACAACATGAGAACTGTGAGCTCACCATGCAGCGGGGACACAACCACTCCCCGTTGGGTATCTCGGGGAGAGGCGGGTTGAGGCAGTGGATGTGGTAGGACGATGGACAGGTGTCACAGCACAGCAGCTCGCCTCCGTCTTTACACACTCTGCAGAACTCCATGTGGTCGTCCTCTTCCTCGCCCGGCGCCTCTTCCTCCTCCTCGTCCTCGTCTTTGGCCTCCCACTGGATGCCCTCTTTCTCCTGAGGGCGACGCAGAGTCACACACAAATTAAATACTTCTAATTTAAATCCCTCCATCATGTTGTTTGTAAAACAGAACGCAAGCTTTTATTTTTCTTTTTTTATTGTCTTTTTACAGAGACAGCCACACCAACATACTGGGAGACAAAAGGATGCGTGATCACAGCTTCGTCGCGTGTTAGTTAGTTATCAACTCTGCACAGTGCATTTGTGAAAAGCATGAACCTTTCAAACACTGACCACATATGCACTGTTAATAACCAGATAGTCCAGAGTGAAAAAGGAACAGGACACGTAGTGGAGCAAAATCTGAGAACAGGGAGCCGCCAAACGCTCACGAGATAAATCTGAGATGTCACGAGACGAGGAGAGAGTTAATGTTGTGGTAATGGATTACAAGTACTCTGGATTATGTGATCAGACTGATTACTTGATTACATTTCAGACTGTGTTTTGTGTTTCACTGTATATCAAAGTAATTTACATCTTTCAGGTTATCAGTTTTGTTTCTTGTTCTTAAAAAATTAAAGATGTCATTTTTTAAATTTATTTTAATTTACACTGAAAAAAATGAAAGATGAGCATCATGGGAAAGTGCTCCTCTTGTGTTTCAAAAGCGAAGTTGTCCATGTGGCCTTTGATACTGTGAATTACTGCAGTGAAAGAATGTGAGACATGCAGAAGTGCTCCTCGGTATTAAAACCTGTTGTGTTGGGTCGTAGCTACACGTTGCTTCATTTAAAGATATTGAACCCAATTTGAAGATAATATCTCAAAATAAGGTCGCGTCCACTTTACATGTCAGATGCACTGTGATTTAAATAAAATACAAGATTAATTAATTATCTTTTTTGTAATTTTCTATCATTGAATCTAAAATATATTCTTAAATTGATCATGAACATGTGTTTCGTCATTTACTGGCAGAACAAGGTCAATTAGAGACATGTGTTGTTCTCTTTCATTCAAAAAAATGCTTCAAGTAACAGAATAATCGAACTACAAGTGAGTTTTTGACCTAAATTAGAGATTTCTGTCTTGTTCTTTGCTTTCCGTGCTAAAATGAATAAGGTAAAAAGAAGAATAAATGAAGAATTATGTGATATTATTCAGTGTATTTCACTTATCAGTGAAGCAAAACTGGATCTCAAGTAATTTGATCTGAAAACCAGCACGAGCTGCTTAATTCACACATTCAAATGATTATTGGAGACTATTCATTTCTCAGCGGAATCTGATTTTTCGTGTCAAGTAATATTTGTTGCATGAACAAATCATTTCACAAGTTTTAAGTAATTTTCCCCTCAAACTCTGTGTTCATTTATTCTATTTTCAGCTTTCATTTTTTTGGGGCACCATGCAGATATATATTGGAGGATCTGTTGACATCTTTCAACAACAACAACATGCGATTCTTTTCATTTTCTCATGTCTGATATTTCATGTCATCATGAATCAATATGAAATATTCTCAGGCACTGAATGAAATGCAGGCCTGTAATCGTAAACAACATTGCAGGCCCGACCTGAATTGACCCACTTTTCCTTTGAGCGCAGTTTTATTTATTTTATTGTAGAATAAAATCTTCCCTCTGACTCTGCCACAACTACATGTTACATAGTTTAGGTATTAAAAGTAAAAGTAATATTACGTGATATTTACTGATGTTCAGCATTTTTCTGATAATTGGAATCAGTGTTGATGTTTTTACTCAGATTACTGATTGAACAATGATGATAATGCAGCATGAAATCTACAAAGTAACTAAAGTTTAAATGAATGTAATCGAGTAAAAGTGCAACATTTGCTTCCAAAATAAAAAGAATGGAAGTAACTAGAAATTGTACAATACTTGAGTACATTTACTCAGTTACATTCCATCACTACTAGAAATACATATATTTATATATATATATATATCAAATGAATGCACTCACACAGTGTGGGCAGCTCCATTTGCCCTCGGGGGCCTTCTCCAGCTCAGGGTCCAGACACACCAGGTGGTACGCTCTGGGACAGGTGTCACACAGGATGATCTCTCCGCCCTGCTGGCAAACCTCACAGTAGTCCTGGTGGTCCGTCTCGTAACCGTCGCCATCTTCCTCTGGGGGAGGTGAGGGAGGACGCAAAACATGGGTCCAACGGACACAAATAACCCTGAACGCAGTTTTACTGGACGTATAAGATTTAAAACAACAACACAACAAACAGGCTCTTCGTTTGCATGAGACTGAGCGAGTGTGAGGGGAAAATAGCTGCCGAGAAAAAGAGCATCTGCCTTCTGAACAAAAAAAAAAAAAACAAAACTCCCAAAACAAATAAAGCTTTAAGAAAAATACATTTTAATTTCCTCGTAACCCATAATCAAACAGTCTGGTTCTGTGGGATTTCACTGGGATTTTGGAAGGGAGAAGAAAACACACCGCAGAGCATGGCGAGTGGAGACGGCAAACATACTTTTCCTTTTTTTCCGCCCACGTCGCGCCTTTTTCTTGGTGGCGGCCCCCGAGGTATCAGAAAGCACAGAGGCACTGTGGATGCTGATGTCATCAAAGTCCGACTCCTCCAGGAAGTCCTCCTCGCTCTGGAAACAGACACACACACACACACACACACACACAAACACACACAAACACACAAACTAAAGAGCTCAGAGCAAAGAATTAAACTAAACCAGCTTTCAAAGCCTGCACAGTAAACAGTCTGGTCACTTTGATGCCATTGAAAATATCGAGTCGAGGAGAAGCTCAGAGGATGAATAAGCAGAACCAGACGTACCGAGGATGCTTTCTTCTTCTTCCCACTTTGGCCCGACTTTGATTTGGTCTTCTTCGGCTTGGGTTTCTTTTTCACCTCCTTCACAGCCTTGCTTCTCTTTCTAACTCCTGGTCCTGAGACACACAGGGCCGAGACATCAGACGTGCTATTCTCGCAATCATTGCTAAAAATATGCTTTCTGCCGCGGTTCGCCGGGCTCTTACCCTTTCCCTCTTTGGTTTTGGCTTTTTTGATTGGCCCCAGCTGAGAGCTCGGCTGGCTGCTGCTGACAGACGTCGGCTGTGCCACGGTAACCGTTTCCACTGCGGCAGCCACAGCGGCGGCCACAGCGGTGGCAGATGCGCCTTTGAACGGGTTGTTGGCACTGAACTCTCGCCACTTGGCCCCTAACACTGTCATCATCTTTGACATGGGAATCTTCGGGTTCTTCTTGGCAATGAGAGGCCTGAGGGGGGAAGAGAGGAGACAACAACGGGCAGCTTTATTATGTCACTCCTCATTCCCGTTGATGTAATTCCTACTTCCCTCAACACTGGAGGGAGCTGGGTCTGGATTTGCTGACGGCCCCGGTGCCCCTTAAGTTTTGCTCCCCCTGGTTTGCTGTGTGTATGTCATGTTTATGATTTGTCAGGCAACAGCTTGAGGTTTGGCACGCTGGCCTGTGAACGATAGTGGGTCAGAGCGCCGAGTCCCAGAGCCTCCCGGCTGTCACAGGCATCCAGCAAGCAGCTGACTACTCACTGGGGGCACCGCAGGAGCTCATGCTCCACTTTGTCGGAGCAGAGGCTTAGCCGAGCCAGACAGCCCCAGGTGAGACAGACTCTTTATACCAACAGCCGCGCTTTCTAGCTCAAACAAAAAAAAGAGCTGTGTTTGCTCGTAACGTCTCGCTCCGGTCTCACCGCGGAGCTCTTGTTGGAAGTGTCGGCGAGGGTCTCTGACGGTCCACTGAAATAGAACAGTTAACAACATTAGATGCTTGCCTGAGGAACTGGCTGAAAGCCTTGTAGTTGGTGATGGTTTTATAGTCGTCCTCAGTAAAGCCATACTGAACGTCTTCCAGACCCCACTCCTGCATCAGCTGGCTGGATGACTTGGGCTCCTGGGGAGGAACACATCAGAGTGAATTCATTTTGGAGGAGCAGGTTATTCTAAGTGCCATATCGTAGGCAACTGGATGTTTCACCTCTCAATCAAGAGGCTTCTTGGATGAGAGGTGAAACATCCAGTGGCCTATGATACAGGATTTAAAATCACCGTGACCAGGACGACTGACAAGACAAATACATGAGTTTGGAGGTCGAGGGTCAAAGTCAAAAACCTTGCTCCTTGACTGCGATGTTTGAGCTTCAGAGAGCGTTGATGAAGTGGGAAGTTTCTCTGCGCTCACCTTTAATCTTTAATCTAAACTGCAGCTGGTTTGGACGCCGATCACGATCCAGGACGCACAGAGTGAAAACTTAGAGCTTTGCAGGTCTTCAATAAAAGTCTTGGAGCATCTGATATTAGCTGTACTTGATTATAAAAAGCACGAGTCAGTGACACATGCATTGACCTTAATATGGACACTTTATACGAGGGGACGACACATCACACATCACCTGCTGACTATCACAGATACACAGTGTGTGTTGTGAAAGGTTAAATCATTTGATCGGGAATCTGGAATTTGATCTTCTGTAAATGATCATTTGAGGCTCCAAAACACACTTCCTGCCTCGATTTGTGATTCCATCTGTGTTTTTAGATTCAGACGTCTCCCTTGAGCCAGGCTCATTATTCATTTTTTTTTTTTCTGCTAGCTGTTCTTCTGTTAAATATCCCTGGAGAATGTGAAAAAGCACTTCAAGTCCAATTTGTCATTATTATTATTATTAGATTATCATATCAAGAGGTGATAAATTGAAAGTGAGTCTTTAGAACCTTCTATCGAGAATTAGCTCCACTGAAAACACAGAATCCAGCAGAGCACCACGTGGACGTAAGTCTCAGACTCACCTTCAAGTTCCCATCGTCATCGTCATCGTCATCGTCTTCCTCGTCTCTCTTCTTCTTCCTGGGCTTCTTCTCTTTCTTCTCCTTCGGTTTCTTCTTCTTCTTTTTGGTCGGGCCGTACGTGCTGCTCTCGCTCTCCGAGCCTATTTCTGGACGTTCGCGTTCCTCCTCCACCTCGGAGGTCTCCTCCAGGTCGCTCTCCACTCTCGGCTGGATTCCACCCTGAGGCGTTTGACACGGACACACGGACGTCGTTAAATATAGGTTACGCGGCGGTCAACAGCAGAACGTGAAGGAAAAGTCAGGTTCAGGTGGCCTTCACTGATCCCTCTCATCCTCCAGCAGATAGAGATGTGTCTCATTACCACTTCAGAGGACTTTTATTTGTGAGCATGGCCATGGGAAGTACTGTACTGATACTGTTAGGGTGCTGAGGGCTGCAGCACTAAAACAAAGTGCTGTAAAAACCACTAATTGATTAAAGAAAAAAAAAAAAGAGAGAGAGAGAGAGATGCAGAGAGCGCTAATGTGGAAGAAAAAGAAAGAAAGAGCACGAGAATATTAATCCACAACATTAGTCCACAACAATATCATGAACTGTCTTTCATCATGAAGCCTCATGTAACCCCACAATTCTGTGGTTCATCAGTCAAGTATATGAACTATACTGCAGATTGGAGCCTGTTTTAGCAGTGACGAACAGGTGTTATATATGTTAGTCTGTATAGAACATTACATTGCATTATTCTAAACTATGAAGCTGTTTATTAAAATGCGTAGTAGACAGCTCCAGGTCCAACCATCTGAGACCAGAGCTCACGTTTAAAAAATAACTTAATGTGTAACATAAGCCGAATTCACAAGAACGCCCAAATACTTCAATATTTTTCATAGATAGCCTTTAATAATGTTGATAAGTTTGCCACTGAATCAAACATTCACAAAATTGAGCGATTTCATAAGGGAGTCTGGGGAATTTGTCTCCCCCTTTCTTCCACTTGCTGTTGTTGATGTGTACAGCATGTTGGTGCTCAGCTTTTCAGTCAGTGTTGTTAATACATGCTAATTAATATTAGATATAAGTTCACCTGGTCATTCAGATGAATGCAAAATAACAGGTATCGTTCACTATGACATCATACAGACCGACCTCACAGCACCCCAAACTGTAACCGACTTCCAGCGTCCCTGTTCATGAGAGAAATATCACCCAAGCCACCTTCATGTTTCTTTGAAGCAGCCACACACACGGCTATTTTTATCAATGTAAACAGGTACAATCTGACTTTGAATCTCGCTTCAGCTCTCAGCCTCGAGACGTGACTGACTGAAACTGGCATCAAACGACAGATTCCTGAGTCACAGCTGAACGCAAGGTCTGAATTTTCACCGCTAGCACGACAAAGGAAATCAATCTCCGGTCGAGACGGGAATTTCAAATCTAGTGATAGAAAAGGGAGCGTAATTAAAATATGAAACTCGGCGATGGGGCAAACAAGCACGGCATTAATTTAGTCGGGGTGAGGGATTAGAGCTCCCACAGAGGCCACCCACGCTTACAAAAATGAGCTGTCAGTGTACGATGAAGCACTCTGGATAAAAGCTTCTTTTTGATGGTATTTACATAAATTAAATTACATCATTCCAAAGTGTCACTGCTGTGCTAATAATTATGATTCTTTCGGTCCGCGATGAAATTCACAAACGCTGACACGACGGCGAGGAGTCGACGTCAGGAGCACGTTCACCTTTTCCAGATGCTTCGGCAACGAGGAACAAGAACGAGGAAAACCGAAGAGCCAATCGGAACCGAAGAGCCGAGAGCCTGCCTGTTTAATATGAGACATCTGGAGGGGCTGTATGGATTTAACAGTTAACAGGTGTTGTTTGTGTGATCAGGAGTGTTGCATACGAGCAAACTCACTGGTGCGCTAGTGAAAGTGAATGTGTGTGTGTGTGTGTGTGTGTGTTCGTAAGGGGAGAGAGGAGAGTATCTGCTGCTTCTCTCTGTGTGCACCTCTTACCTAATTACGTGTGTGTGTGTGTGTGTGTGTGTGTGTGTGTGTGTGTGTGTGTGTGTGTGTGCAGCATGTATATTTCTCTTCCTCTGATCTAAAGAATGATTTTTTTGTCCTCCATGTCTGTGCACGTGACTGGATGTGTTTGTCTTTTTTTTGTGTGTTCGTGTGCCGTCACACTTGTTTGTACTTATATCCTCGTTTACGTAGGTGTGTGTGTGTGTGTGTGTGTGTGTGTGTGTGTGTGTGTGTGTGTGTGTGTGTTACAGAGTGAACGAGTGCACAGCAGCTTTGTGCTCTGCTCGCTGCCTGTTGCTCAGCAGGCCTGTGTGGCTCCATGGAGAGACTTACAGGCGTTTTGCTCTGTAGCGCAGTGGAAAGGCTCACGTTGCCGCAGAGCCCGCCAACCCTACCAGCAGCCTGGCTGTGTTGCCATGGCGACCACATTTGAGCAGTGTCTGGCTCTAGCTCTCTCTCTCTCTCTCTCTCTCGCTCGCTCGCTCACTCGCTCGCTCTTCCTCATAGCTCACCCCCCCTGCACGCCTTCCTCTTTCTCTCACTTTCTCTCTTTCACATCTCGCAGCCCCCCCTCCCTCATTATTTTTCTCTCACTCTCTCTCTCTCTCTCTCTCTCTCTCTCTCAACAGCTCCCCCCTTTCTTTTTCTCTCTCACTCTTTCTTTCTATCCTGCCACTCACTCGCCCCACCACCACCACCACCATCACCACCACCACCCTCACCCATCGCACACACACACACACACACACACACACACACACACACACACACACTCTATCACAGTGGCAGCCAATGGAACGGCGCCATCCAATCAGACACGTTTGCATAACGAGCTTGTTATGCAGAGGCCTGTGGTTGCAGAGCTGGTGCTCCAGCACCCGTCTAGACAAATCTCATTTATGCATAAGAAGAAGGGGAGAGAGACAGAGAGAGAGAGAGAGAGAGAGAGAGAGAGTAAATTGTAGATTGTGGATGGGGGATGGGAGTGGGGGTGGAGATGGAGGAGGGAAAAAGCAAAGAAGCAGAACCACTGTTCGGAGCAACTGCAAAGACAAGGTGGAATTGTGCAACAACCTCTCCGTGGCCCAGAGTTCAATGTTACACACACACCACAGGACCAAAGAGGACCCTGGCAGCAGCTAAAGAGGGAGTCTCTCTACTTTCAGAGGGAAGAAAATCTGATAAGCGCTGATAACGTAATCAAATTAGATGCTTCCCCATAATGGCTGAGCCTCGGGGAGATCGCAGAGGATGCCACAGAAAATATCAAACGAGCGGCGGAGACGCGGATATTCAATAAAAATCCAGTTCTACAATAAAAAATACTGCTGTAAAAACACTTTACGGCTCCCAAACAACAGCCCTTTTCTTTCTGAGAAATCAGCAACAGCTCTCTGTTGACTCACGGTCCCTGAGAGGATACTGAACTTATAAAAACAAGACGGAGGCTCATCTCGAAACCGACTGTATTTCAGCGAGATGTAAGAGCTCGCTCGCAGCTTCGCAGAGGTTTTATTGTGGCCGAGCTGCAGCCTTTTTCTTTTCCCAATAAAATTAACTGCCGTCTATAAACTCAGATTCCATTGATTTAGCAGATTTTCTACAGGAACAAGGGACACAAAACGTCTCTTCATGTGTACATACTTCATTTGTTCCACTGCAGACGAGAGGGAGAAAGGAAGTATGTCTCTCTCGAGCGACCATTTGTCCCGCCAGCGGCTCTGACCTGAGACCGGGATGTGCCACTGACAGTCTCTGACCCCAATTGACTTCTGGCCTCTGTCTGACACCAGCCTTTGGGGAGTGATTGGAAGTGAATTACAGCAGCGGCGACTCCTCGGTGGGAGGGCAAAGGAGAAATAAATAGTAGGCTGGGTGTGGGAAGAAAGAAAGAAAGAAAGAGAGGAAGGAAGAAAGAAAGAAAGAAAGAAAGACAGAAAGAAAGAAAGAAAGAAAGAAAGAAAGAAAGAAAGAAAGAAAGAAAGAATGAAAGAAAAAGATTTGCAGCTCCTGTGATGCAAAGGCGGCAACAAAAGCAGTGGCATCACGATCAAGGCAAAGCGAGGTGATGCGTGTGAGAGACGAGAGGAGAGGGAAGAAAGAGGAGAATACAGAGCAGTGTGTGTGTGTGTGTGTGTGTGTGTGTGTGTGTGTGTGTGTGTGTGTGTGTGTGTGTCAGAGGGAGTCCCCCCCTCATTAGCTCAGTGAGACCCAGAGCTCAGTGTTTACCACAAGCAGCCAAAGGGCCGGGTGGCAGCCCGGCCAGCCAAGCTCCTCACAGCACTGCTGGCATCTCCAGCCAGCAGAGGGAAACATCCTGGCTATGTCACTGACACTGTTAAAGCCATCGCCAAACCCAGGCGGGAACGCACTGGGAATACAGTGAATTCCTGTGATCACTGCAAAAAAAAAAACATTCTTACGGTTTTGATTGTCGGGGAAACGTCAAGGTGGACGAGACATCTCTACGTCTTTGTTCTCCTCAGAGCTGGAAACAGTGGGTCAAATTGGCATGTGTAAGGTAAAAGGTGTTCATAACAGTAAATACCACTGACAGTCGTCACCCAGCTTACTGTCTGGTGGTTTTTCTGGTGTTACACCAAGTTCTGCAACTCCTCAGATCCTGTGACCTGATTAGGAAGTTTTTGTCTTGACGGGATGTCTTGTGACAAAGTCAGACCCGCCCTGGGCTTGGCGCTTCAGTTCAGATGAGTCGGAGGGATGGTTGGGGGAAATTTGTCACATCATTTGGTGTAACGCCAGTCTGCAAATCCAGCTCGCGTTAACCTCGTTTCCAGCCATGGTAGGGAGATGTTGCTCCGGTCAATCCGCTGCACGCTACTTCTACATCACCAGACAGTATGTAGACAAAGTTGTAGACTAGCTGGTGATCACGTGGGTGAAGTGGATGGAGACAAAGCTGCCCTGTTCCTGTTGCTACCAAACATTACTCCAAAATCCCCAAAACAGAGCCAAAGTCCCGCCCCTTCAGCTTTGCTCCATGGGACCTTATTTCAGAAAAGCTTTGTTTGGTAGTTAACATTGTAGAGCAAAGTTTTTCTGAAATAAGGTCCCATAGCGTCGACTAGAAGGGGCGTGACTTCAGCTCTCCATAGTTCCACTGGACCAAAAGCTCACGTGTCAGCCTGTTATTCCGAAAACAAACAGGAAACGCCCCAAACTTCACTGATATAACCCAAACCGTGATCTTTGCTGAAGCTAACCGAGCAGCTTTGGTGTCTAAATCTCACCAAACTGCAGCCGTTTCCCAACATTAACCCAGGGCTGTATTGATTCCTCCTGTAGAGTTGCACAGCGCGCAGTTCTTGAGAGGAAATGGAGGGCTGAGGAAAGATGCTGATGAACTGAAGTGCAACGGAACAGTTCCAAGTATCCTGGGAACAGGAGTTACAATGTTCAATATGCGAGGATGTTAGCTGTCCTCTATGACACACCGTGTCCTTGTTTTGGAATTGACATGCTTGTGTGTAGGAATAAAGACGCTGTGCAGTCGAGGGAATGTAGTGCCAAAGGAAAAGACAGGTTGACGGCAACATGAAAGGGACAAAAATGTTTAAAACATAGCGTACACTTAAACGGACATATGTATATATATATATATATATATAATTCATGACAGCGGAGAGCTGACGGTCACCTACTGCAGGTAAGACACAGACTCGGGAGAAGGACCTCAAACAACGACACCTCAAAAGACCCGAACTATCCCTTTAACGTTGAACCCTGCAGCCACATGTTTATTACAATGACGATGAAGGTCACCCGACATAATGGGTTCTTAGTTTAATGGGAGGTATTCCGACCGGAGCAGTTTCAAAACAAATGACCTTTGGAAGCGTGTGGCAGTCCCAAAGACCACAACAAAGTGAGTATTGGTTTTGCTAGGTGGCCAAAAAACACACAGCTCTGACTCAAACTGCTAATGATGCTTTCTGTCTTCTGAATTTAAAACAGGGAAATATCTTGCACACGAGCTAGATCCATGGGAGACGGGCAAGTGGACCAAAAGTTGGAAGCAAACTCCTGCACACTGTCTAACTTGCAAAAATAGATCTATTTGTGACGTTCACGGTACCTGACCTTCATCAGGCACCAGGTTAAATAGGGAGCGGCTGCAAGTGTGCAACCAATGTGGGGAATGTGATTGGTTACCAAACCATCTGCCTGATTACAATCATGCACAGAAACATATCAATAAAGTATTTTTGCATGTCAGACAGTGTGCAGGAGTTTGTTTGCAACGTGATAATCATTTGCTAACACGTTAACCACAGTCTGATGATATGATAGGTTAGACTTACAGCTTTAAAGCGGGACTATGTATCCATAATAATCACTTGTATTCAGTGTCCATTGTTGATAAAACCAGTAATTCACTAATTTGATCTCAAGTGATCTGGTTAAATGAAATGAGTGATGAGCAACTCAAACCTGTCGTCCAAACGTTGGTGACTAAAAGCTCCAGAAACTCAACTGTCAGAGCGGCTCCGTCACATCTCTGACTCCCACCGCCTGCCTGGCACAATCACTGTACTTCTGACCTGCAGTCTCGGCCATCAGCACCGGCGCCACAGGCACAAATCTACACTCTAAACTGGCCCTTCTTGCCCGCAGCTTACACTGGCAGTGACGGAGACGCTGCTGCCAAACCTCCCTAAGCCTGAGACAGTCCACTGCCTCTCATTTAGATCACAGGGGCCGTCCGGCAGCCAAAACACACCTTTGATCCGATCGCAGAGACATCAAAAGAGCGATGGTTTGCGAAAAAACAGAGAATGCAGGGGCACAGCTCGAGCCAAAACGCCCGCCAAGCTGTTGTGTCCGAGGTCATGACAGATGGCGTCGAGTGTGAATTGCAGCTTACCTCCTTTTTCCTCTTCTTAACTTTGGGCATTTTCCCCTCTTTCATCTTTTTGGGCTTCTTCTTCTTTTGTTGTTTGAGGGAGTCGTCGGAGAAGAAGCTGTCGAGGGGCGCGAGGGGAACGGCGTTGCGCTCACCTTCATCATCCTCGTCTAGACGCAGAAAAACAGAAACATCATCTGATCAGAAACAAAAGTGGTGCACTGTACTTTTATCAGTGTGTCGGCATCCAGTTCAATAGACAATAGAGCTGCAACGCCGAGTTAATTAGTCCAATGAAACCAGCTATTTTGATGATCAATTAATCACTTTAGTCACCTTCTCAAGCGAACATGTCAAATACTTGCTGTTTCCAGCTTCTTAAATATAAGAGTTGTCTTGTGTTTTCATTATTTCTGATTAAAAACAAAGAGTTTGGGGATTTTGGACAAAAGAAGAAATTAAAAGACTTTACTTTTTTATTTATTTTTCTTATTTTAAAGACCAAACAATCAATCAATCCTGAAAATAATCAGCAGATTTAATGATAATGTATATCATTATATATTTACATATGTATTGCTACTTGCAGCCCTATCGCACTGTACTATGTGTGCAGTTTTTCAACATTTAATCTACAGATTCATTGATAATTAACTGAAAATAATCATTAGTTGCAGCCCTAATTGGCAAAGACACTGTGGCTCATACAAAAGTATTTGATACTAAATGTATCAATTCCTGGCAATATCAAAATATCAAAAGTACAAGTAAAATTAAATTAAATTTTCTGACAAGTTATGGGCCAAACGACTAATTGATTAATTGAGAAAAATAATCAACCGATTAACCGACAGTGAAAATAATCGCCAGTTGCAGCTCTTGTTAAGATAAGAAAACACAGCGAGCTGAAAAGTCCGTCTGCCTGTTTTGAGAAAATAAAAAACGATGATTCAGTGCCAGACCAACAGGAGCACTTGGCAAAAATAAAGCTCATAATCACACATCATTGAGTGTGGATCAACTCTACCCGTCAACGCGCAAATAGATGGAGTGCCTGCCCTGCCGGCAAATGGGAACTCCCCGGAGGACCACTGAGGTATACTGAGCATATCTTCCTGCTTTTAATGCGTGCTGGGACCAAAGCGACCTGCTGCTGGTTGTCAGCTGTACTGTCTCAGAGCTGCTGTGTACAAACGTGCTGACTGCTGAGCGCAGCAGACTCCACTGATGCCACAGTGGGTCACAGAGGAGTAAGTAAAGGAAGAGAGACAGTCCCACCACAATACATCACAATAAAGAGACACACGGGGTGGAGTGTGTGTGTGTGTGTGGGGGGGGGGGACACGCATGGGACGCAACCCCTCCTGTAAAAGGTCGATCTGATCTCGTTCTGTTCCCTCCCTCGGCGTCCGCGGCCGTCTCTCCGTCTCTTACAGTCTATCTATCGGCGTGTCCCCCCCCACACACACACACACACACACACTCGCTCTCATGCAGACAGACTGGAGGGCATGAAATATGCAGCACATGTATCAGAGTCAATCAGCCGACACTAGCCCTGCAGTCTACCACTCCCCTGGGTAGCTGGAGTGAGAGATTGGGGAGGAGGGATTCCTGTGTAGTAGACGCACAAACCTCACCAACCACTTATCCTCTATTTAGCAAAGCTAGCAGGAGGTAACCCAGGCACACACACCCACACACACACACACCCACACATACACACCAGTGATTTTTTGAAAAAGCTTTAATCAGTGTCAGTGTCAGGCGCTTGTGTTTCCTTTGACCACCAAATGAAATGTGTCACCCCCCCCCCTTTTTTTTAGCGCTAATCAGCGGTAAGTTGTGATTTATGTGCTCGATGTTTTTATAGAGAGGATGATGGCAATTTTCTCTGGTGGTGATTCTATCTATCTATCTATCTATCTATCTATCTATCTGAGTGTTCTTTGTTTTCTGCTTTGTCTTCTCATTCTTTCCCTCCCTGCCTCACACACAAACACACGGCCTCATGTGCTCCTCTGCTTTATTCTTCTCTTTCTAAATAAAGCCTTGAGTTTGTGTCTCCAGGATCTCGAACAGGGGAGCTGCTTTATGTCTCAGATGTACGTTAGCCGCCTGCCAGGCGAGTCACGATGGCAACGCGGCGAAGCCTTGCATCTCTCTTTTACACTCGCAGATGATGACACGGCTCAGATGCAGATTGAAACCGCCTTGGATTACACAGAGAGGCGCGCGGTCCGTCACTCGGCTACCCTTTTTCTTTTCTCCGAGTGAACTGTGACTGACAGGCCGACCACACATCACTGGTTAGATACAGCAGAGGATGCTGGACTGTGTGTCCCCCTTGATCTGCTTTCTGTACAAAAAAATCACTGAAACCTGGCAGTGGCGGTGTGTGGTGTTACTGATGCAGGCTTGATTATACGCATGAGTCATGGATGGGCAGCTGCCGGATGGACTGCCATGAGGCTGTCATGGTCCCCAGAGGACATGTACAGGTTTTGATGACTCTCTTGACTTTCCCGCATCAACGGCTGGTCACATTTTTCACTTATCCTGTGAAATATGTCAACATCTATCGGATGGATTGGGACAACATAACCTTGAGCGCCCTATGAGGAACCACTGGCAGCTACGGCCGGGGTTTAGGTGTGACGACCAGAAGAAGAAGCGACTGTTCATTTGAATACAACATTATCAGTTCCTCGAGAGATGGAACCACAGATGGTTCTGTGTAACAAACCGTGTGACGTCACACAAACATTCAAACCTCCCAGATGATGAATCCTGATGACGTTGGTGATCGTGTATCTTTTCCTCTACGGCGACCGTGAAGTTGACATCAGCTCTGAGTGAATTACCGCAATAAATATTGAATGGATTGTCCTGAAAATTTGGCACACACATTCATGCCCCCTGTAAGATGAGCTGTAATTACTTTGGTGATCCTCTGACTTTTTTCCTCAGCACCATAATTAGTAACGCTTCAGCTAAAAATCACAGACAGGCTTGTCTTGCCTGTTGGAAAGTGGGAATAGGGTTAAAAAAAAAAAAAACCTGTGTAAACCTGCTAATTTTGGTGGAAACGCGTCAATAGGCTCTTGATTACGCTGACCTGAAGATCTGAAGGTCAATTGTGAGGCTGCTCTGTAAACAGTTTTCAAATAAATATTTAAATAATAGCAAATTCTGATAAATCCATCTCAATTTCAACCATACATTTCTAGTTTAAGCACCACAGAGGAAAACTTTTGCACGCCTGTGGATCGACAGGTGTGAAGGTCAAGGTCCAACAAGATCAGGACAAAAACTTGCGTACGCTATCAAGGTTATTAAGTTAACATGATGGAGGTCTCTGTACCAAAACGCTGGTCTTAAAACTGAGGTGAACAGTGTGCGGGAGTGTTTGTCCTAGTTTAAGCACCACCCACTGTCAGTTTAAGCCACACCCATTCTGAGTACAGCCATGGATACAGTGACACAGATACATGTAATGGAGTACTCCGCCATCCCTCATGCTAACACACTGAACCTAGAGGGTGAACAGATGCTAAACATGAGCGTGTCGTTGTGTCTTAGCATGCTGATTTTAGCCTTTAGCTCAAAGCACTGCTGAGCCCTAAGCGCAGCCTCACAGGTGCAACAGACTTAAATATTGAGTATATAATATTACAAATTGTGCAAAGTCTCTCAGTATTGTGTCTCTTTTATAGAAAGACTGGTGCCAGCAATAGAATATATTGACCAAAAGAAAGATGTCAGTGTTTTAGCGGAGAAGTGCCGACAGTAAATGGCCTGTGAAGTCCCCGGAGGGAAACCCATCAGGGGAATGATAATCTTTCTGCTCGCTGAGTGGACCGGGTTGTGCCAGGTGTTGGAAGAGGGGGAAGGTCGCTCAGTCATGTGGCACAGGGAAGTCTGGCACCAGATTCTGTCAGAAAAGAGGACCAAAGCTCCTCTTGGCAAACGAGCCCTCTGTAAAGTGTGCACGGATGGCACAGACACAGTCCTGACCTTCCTGCAAGGGCTTGGCCGCCGGACTGACCCATTAGAAGGGAGATTCACGAGCGACTCCCCAGTGAGGAGGCTCGAGTTTACTGGAAAGCACATTAGCCCTTTCTGTGTTGGCCCCCATGTGGAAATGCCCACTTAATGTTGCCCAGCATCGCTCGCCATGGAGGAGGAGAAACAGAGCCATAGGTTTCCTCTACCCATTGATTAAGTGCTTATAACTGAGGCCTCAAAACGCCTCCAGACAAAGACATCCACGGACTATTATTAGGAAATGTTATCATCAAAGTGATGAAGAGGGATGAAGCCCAAATAGTATCATTAAAATCATATCTATTGCAGACGATATATGCAGCAGATTGTAATGTGTGCAGTCTATAAAGCAGATATATAAAAAAAAAAAATAAAAAAAAGAGGACTGGAACGCTGCAGCGCTCATCTGCAAACACACATTTAAAAAAAAAAAAAAAAAAAAGCATCTTTCATGCGCCGGCTTCGTGCACGCGCAGCAGGAAAAAATGGTGTCAACTTTCACAGTGAGGGATCCAAAAATAGACCCCTTTCCAATTGGGGATAACATTTGTAGGCACACAAAAGCCCATGATAATCTTTCAATTTTAGGGAAGAACAAAAACAATTAAAACAGAAAACACAATGGAACAATCTGTGACAGTGTAAGCACCCGCAGTGAGACAAAGGGAATTAGGACACTTTATGTGCCACAACAAATAAAGGCTGTGATAGGATAGCATTTCAGGGTCTCAAGTCCCCCCCAGGACACGCTTCTACACTGTTGCGTTTTAATTAGATAGAAGCATCTTGATGCCGGGGAAGAAAAAAAGAAAAAAAAAATCTGATTGCTGTGACCTTGTCTGTCACTTTGACGCACGTTGACGGAGGTCGTAAACCGTCTGAGAACTGCTTCCTGTTTCAGCAGCGAAACAAAGGATTTGACTCTATCACGTCTCAGAGTATCTGAACAGATCACATGTGTTTATACGCAGACAATCTGTTTTTATTATTTTACTGTGTAACTGCACCTCCTGGTTATACATTTTATTATTTGACTCTATTGTCCTGTGTTTCTATTGTATTCTACTCCTGTATTTTAGCTGCTGCACTATTTAATGTCTTGATTATTATAAGATTTTGTTTCAGTTGTACGATTTTTCTTTGTTCCTGTCTATTGGTTGGTTGGCAAAGACCACTAGACGGATTTCCACGAAATCTGGATGGAGGATGGGTCGTGGTCCAGAATAGAACCCATTACCTTCAGGCGCAGATCCGGATAAAGAAACAGATGTAGGAATTTTTCTTTCTTTCCTTATAGGAGACCTTTTTGTTTGTTCCTTTCCCTCAATCATTTCTTGTGCATGTAAAACAATCTTAAAAGTTAAAAAGGTCAAGTCTGCACCTACAGAAGCTCCTCTCTCCTACAGAAAACACTGCTCCTGAAACGCCTCGTCAGTAGTCCCACCTTCAATTCTGTGACTTAGTGACATCACACTACGTTACAGAGTCGTACATTTGTATAATTTATGCTTTGTGGCCAGTTTGGCATGTAAAAAGTGATTCAGCAAAGCTGCTTTGTTGTTGTTAGCGGTGCTGGTTCAGGCATGTGTGAGCTGACCAATCAGAGGAGACTTGGTCTTTTTTTTTTAAAGAGACAGGAGCCTTTCAGACAGAGGGGGGATACAATGCTGCAGCGCTGGACAGTATGAGACAACTGATGTTTTTCTTTAGCATTAAAGCATGTTAATAATAATCTTGTAGTAACGCAAAATACAATTATGAACATAAAAATGAGCATGTCTATAGTTTTTACGTTTTCTCTAGGAATAATGAAAATGTCCTATATTTGGGTGGCTGCTATCTATGAGTGAGTACAATTTGATCCAAATAAACATCCAGATGTATATGTTAATTGATATTGGATCAGGCTTGATTGAATCAAAGGGTACTGTTGGGCCTTGGTGGAGGTATACGCTCTACTGAGTGCCATTACTATATATCTGTAAGAGCACAGACGGAGGCAGCCTGACATCTAAGAATTCCAGCAACTGCTCCTTCGTATTTGTTGTTTACATGACAATAAACGAAGATTATATCATCTGTGGTATAAGATACATTTTAAAAAGACAGCAAAGACGTGATTATCTTATAAATTATGGCGTTTCATGTTGGTAGATCAATTGATTTTCAACACATGTACCCTTCACTCTGATACACCTCTCAGCACAGTGTGTCGTATCAAAGGGACTTCATAAGTCACAAATGTACAGTCCATTTGATTTGTTTACAGACAACAACATAAAAATACCAAATTACATCGCAGTCAGACGAGGCGTAATTTTGACTGACACATGAAAAGCGTTTTGGTTTTTCAGACTGGATTACGGCTCAAACATCTTCACTCACCTGCCATAATCAATTGCACCTCACCCTTTCTCCCACGTGTTTAACCAACGCCTGGGTTATTGGGGACACACATCAGTGCTCGTGTTCTCCCTCAGGCGATGGCTGGCAGTCATAGATGATGCCTCAGCCGCTCGACACACTCCTCTCTCTGTCTGCCTTTCTCTCTCCCTGCTGTTCAAACCTTCCAATGCAAGCCTGCTCGTAGAAGTCTGGCTTAATCGAAAAAATAGTGCATACACGGGATGAGACGTTGGTTTATGTGCACGGCGTCGTCGTTAATACTGCTCATTCCACAACGCTCGGCGCGTATTTGTGAAGAAAAAGGCAAAGAAAATTTTATTTTCTTAGAAATGGTACATAATGATGTGCCGATGCTGTGAACTATACTGGAATCAACCTATTCTTTGTTGTGACAGTGGTAAAAAAAAAAAAAAAGTATATATATATATATATATATATATATATATATATATATATATATATATATATATATATATACCAGCTTCTGAGGTTCAAGACCTTAAGCATGAAAGATGACAAAGAACCGCACCATGGCAACGGTGTTGTGTGAAAATGATTCATTAACTTTGATCGTTTTCTCACTAAAATGTCTTGTACCTTTTCAGAGGAGAGCTCAGGGCTGCAACTGCTGATTACGTTCTTTGCTGATTACTTTCTCGATTAACTGATTAGTCGTTTGGTTTATGAAATGCCAGAAAATGGTGATCATTGTTTCCCAAAAGCCCCAAGATGACGTCTTCACAGTGTCTTGTTTTGTCTACAACGCAAAGATATGCAGTTTACTGTCAAAGAGGAGTAAATAAACCAGAAAATATTAACATTTTAAGAAGCTGGAATCAGAGAATCACTCAAACCAATGAATCAACACCTAGGTCATTAATTGCTGCAGCTCTAGCTGAGATACAGGCAGATACATAGATCAGTGCACAGAATATTTGGTGAAAATAAGGGAGAAGTACATTATTGGGGTCATCAGTAAACTAAACCTCTACCTCCTTAAAAACCACACTAGGAGTCTTGTTGAAATAGAAAATATTCATCTTTAAGAAGCTGGAATAACAGAATTTTGACTTTCTTTTCTTAAAGATGCGCTCAAACCCACCAGCTGCTGACTGATATAGTATTAGTCAACTAATCGATTAATGACTGCAGCTGTTACCTTCTCTCAAACCAGGAAGTACCTTCATTTTGACCAAAACACTTATATCACTCGTTAGCAGTTAATGAGAAGCAGGCTGATGTGTACAGACAACACCGCAATGGATTTTTACGCTCTCAACTTTCCCTTCACACTCAATCTTCAGTTAGAACCATCAAACCTCCCCTCGGTGTGATGTGAAAGGGAAGACGAGGGCAAATCAGCATCTTTAAAGTCCTGCCCCAGACATCAAACCGTCAAATCATCTGATGCTCAAAGCCAGGAGAAGACAAGAAAAATGAATCTTTTTTTTTTTTTTTTTTGGCTGCACTGGCCAAACAGACACCGCGGCATACAGATGTCTGGCTACTCTCGGACCCTTCATCAACTCAGCCTCTGACACAGGACCAGGAAACAGATCGCGAGCGCTTCTTCAGAGCTGGCTTGACTCAGACAGATGTAGATTTCAACGAGGTCGGCCCCACTGACTGCGAGCATGGCAGCTATACCCTACAGCCAATACCACCGCTGATCTATCGGATCAACACCAGAGCAACAGAAGTCACAATGCACCAGTCAAGAAAAAAAAAAAATTCATCTTACACTAGAAAAGGATATTTTTAGGGAACACAACAGCAGGGTTGTGATGACGGCTGTAACAATAACAGAAATTCAGCCTTTACTACCTTTAGCTTTATCGGTTACTGCGTCTTTTCACTGTCTGCTTTATGGCAAATAAATAAAGAGTGTAGGGAGGTGGAGAGCGAGAGTACAATGCAGGCTTGGGCCATATCCAAAATGTTATTTTACATTATTGTTCCATATAAATACTGCCATAGATGATATCATTGTCAGGGGCAGGTGAGATTATTTTAATGCTTCAGGTTTGTTTGTTTTGTTACAATATGCAATAAAGTACTTTGTTTTTTATGTTAAACAGTAGTAAAGTATGATTAAATAAAGCACTGAGGGAGAACTGAGACGCTATTCACTTATTTACTTTTCACTTACAACACTTTCATACAACAAAATGTTAAATAGTGCAAAGAATGAACTGCAAACACTCCAGAATAGCCTGTGATGTTCTATGCAGCTACTCTGTTACTGTCACTGGTTCCTTTCCCTCTAATTTCAGGAGGGCCCACAAAAACTGTAATAAATTCAAATTAAAAATTAAAACACAGTCTGAGCAGTCCCTCTGAGGAGAAGAATCACATTATTCAATATTGGTTATTGTGAACAATATTGCGTAGGGCGGCAAATATCACAATATTCGATAATATCTAACATCAGCCCGAGCCGAGCACAAAGTTAGCAATTACACTTAATAAATACTGAAAAGCAAACTATAGAAGAACTGACGAACAAAGAGGAACACGCTATAGTGTCATGTTTGTTTTGTCCCCATCAAATCAATGTCTATTTTTCTAATATCTCAGTTATCATCAGCAGCAGCACATTGTGACACCGCTACCCGGGATTTCCCAAACTAATCAGGTGCTTTATCTGCTTCACCATCACAGCTTTTAAGTCCAGCAAAATCACAGGGTGCAGGGACAGACCCAACCACCACCAGAAAACAAAATGACCATCATTTGCAGGTCATTAATTAGCAGGATCTTTACACCCCCCCTGTGTGCCTTGATTAGCCCTTAACAAGTTTTAAGAAGCAGAAAATGTAATTTATAGTACCTTTGGTTCGCTGCCAGACTGGTTGACAGATTCATTTTTTTTTTTTTTTTTACAGCCAGGGAAAGAAATATTACACAGATTTTGGCTTGTGTGGAGCCTCCATGAGAAGCATAGGCTGCATGTCAGGGAAATGTGGTGCACGACCCACAGCTGAAGGGGGGTGTTGGTGACCTGACAGTGGTCCTCACCAGCAGAGACCCCCCCCCCCCCAAACTCCCCTCCCCTCCATCCCTCCCCCAAAAAGCAGAAGGCACCAGGACACACTTGATAATCACTGTTTACTGTAGCCTACACGTGGCTTTCACACCTCTGCGGCCATGCAGAGCCACAAAAACATTTAAAGTTGGAGCAGCAGCCTCCTGATCACAAGTGGAACCAGCACCAGCAGCAGCAGCAGCATCATCCAGAACAAAACCCAACACGGATGTTGTCACTGTAGCCCATTTCTACTTAAAAGCATATGCACACGTTATCGCAGCGCACGCAAACGCACCACCGACCACACTGTCATCTTATTAAAACACCGAAGTTGTGTTTTTTTTTTTGTTGCACTTAAGCCGTTCACTTGTACACGCATGCAAGCCTGTGAAAGACAAAAAAAAAAAAAAAACACCACCAGCCTGGAGATTCATGCAGCAGGGTTTTCATCATGCACCCCTCCACCCCCATCTAAAAAAAAAAAAACAAAAAAAAAAACACCAGGCTGGATGTGAAGACAGCCGGAGGCACATCCAAAAAAATAAATTAAAAAAAACCGTTCCCACCTTTAAGACACTAGGTCGTGCAAAAAATAATAGCATGACTCTGCTTATTGCACCCCACCCCTCCTCCTCCGCCTCCTCTCTGGTCTCAGGAACGCAGGACAAGCCCTTTTCCCCGCATTCAAGGCGTAGCGGCGCAAAAATAATCTGAAGGACACCCCGCCTCCCCCCCTTTTCCCTCACCTGGCATATCGTCTTCAAAATCCATGTCGTCTTGTCCCTCGTCTTCATTACTCAGCGACCCCGGCATCTTTATCTCATAGCCCCCCAAACACCCCTTTTAGGCTGAGAATACTGAAAGTTAACCCTCCAGACGCCGCAGCCCAGTCTCTTTCTTCACCCAAAAAGAAATGTATTCGTCGCTGTGGTGAAATTAAAAAAAAAAAAAGAAAAGAAAAAAAAAATTAAAAAAAAAAAGATTAAGCAGCGACTCTGGCTTTTCCTCTCCAGGAGTTTAAACAAAAATACAATAAAAAAACATTTATCTTTTTTATTATTATTATTATTATTATTTCCACTGATCTCTATCCAGGTCTTCCAGTCTGAAAAATAAGAAAGACAAAAATGGAACACACATGCCCAGATTGTGACGTCTGGTCTGTTGCCATGACGATGCATCCCATAATTTCACCCACAACTAGTTAGTCATGCTCCCCTAGTTACCACTTTAACTAGTAGTGAGGAGAGAGAGAGCGAGAGAGACAGAGACAAAAAAAAAAAAAAAAATAGAAACGCACACACACTCACGCACACACACGCAACACACCGCGCGGGCAACGCCATGTGCCGCTAAAACAGGCGGATACTCTCGCGCGCCCCGTCGCCTGCACATTTCCTCGTGCGAGTCCGGAGAATGGAGACCGAAACTTCTGCTGCTTTCAGGCACAGCTGCTCCCACTGTTCACCCGCAACCTTTACTCTAAATATGGAGCCGGGCTTGAAGGGAAAGACAATATTCCTTCTGATGGGGGGGACAAAAAAAATATCTCTGGGTTTGTTATTTAACGTTCAGAGTCCGATTTAAGAAACAAAACACACCATATTTTTCTTAATTTCCCAAACTTCCCACTTTTTCTTCCCACCCCCCCAAAGACAAAAAAATAAATAAATAAATAAATAAATAAAAGGCATCCTGACGACTGCACGCTGACTTGCCAGTGGTCTCACTGTTGTCAAGGTTACCGCAGCTGTAACACAGGATGCCCCCACAGAGAGAACACGAGTTCACTCAATGTTATCAAAATACACAAATCAAGAGCTCAAGTGTCCCGACTGCACATGAATGCCGCAGGGGATCTTTTTTTTTTTTTCCCCTCCGCAATTCTTCGCATTTGATCTAATAAAAATAATTAAAATCTGCTTATTTATTGTAGCGCCCCCCCCTCCTTTTAAATATTATGCAATTATCTTTTAAATGTTATGTTCGTGTAATTAGCTTTGCTGGCACTGATTTCTGCACACAGAGCACCAAAGCAGACATTCAAAATAAAAATACCCCAAAATTAAAATATCCTTCAAATGGCTGGTTAAAGGTGCTATTATCAAGAAAATGCTAATTTGTTTTGTTTTGTTTTATTCCCAACCTGTCAAATACTGACCCATTGGGATTGTGGGTCGGGCCAGCCACGATCCCCAAGTGTGAGTACTTGAGGAGCTGGAGCCTCAAAAATCAATCGATCAACCTCAAAGAGTAGGCCCTTTAATTGCACCATTAGTTGAACACTACACATGGATTATTTTAAATTATAAATCTAGAAGATAATGGTTTAAAAATATATGCATATATATCACAACAAAGCAAAGCACACAGTCTTATATTCATGGTTCTGGTTTGAACACCAAAAACACAACACAGACGTTCCTCTCTCTTTGAACTTTTATTAAAAAGTGGTGTCAGGTTTAGTCTTCCTCCTCCTCCTCTTCGTCCTGGTTGATCTGGAAGTAGCGCAGCTCGTAGCTCTCCTTGGTGTTGGCCACCACCCGCAACCAGTCCCTGAGGTTGTTCTTCTTCAGATACTTCTTGGTAAGATATTTCAGATACCTGAAAGAGATGGAGGATGATGTGGAAAACATCAGCACCTCGCTTGTATTTATTATAGCTTATTCCTATTCACTTTGAACCTGGTGCAAAGAGTTTGCAGGTCCAAACTCCTCTGATGTACTTGGACGAAACTTGTGACAGTTAAGACAAGTCTGATAAGCTTCTAACAGGCTGAATGCAAGACATTTTAATTACAAAAATCTGGGCGCCAAGTGTTTTGAATTTGTATTTTGGATCATTACGCGCACACGGCTCATTTCAAAGCTGTTTCTAAACCCTGGGTTCACATGTCTTCAAAATTAGGGCTAACACATATGGCCGCCTCAGAATATCTTCATTAATGCTAAAACAGGGTGACAGACTGACACATCGCAATATGTTTTACCAAATAACTTGATATTGATCTTGTGCCACTATTGTAGGGATGACTATTCATGCTTTCACAAAATATTTACCCAATGTGATATTCAATAATCATCAGTAATGTGGAAATAATGACTAACTGGATAAAGACAAGAATAAGAACAAATAAAACACTCTGGTGAGTTTAGAAACTTACATGACATTACTGTAATACAACATCTAAAAAAAAGGAATAGACAACACTGCCATGTCATAATATATTATCCAAAATCTAAGACAATTTAAAGTCTCATAGCACAATAATGATATAAAAGATATATTGCCCTGCCCTACTTTGAATCCATCTGAGAATGGCATGGCAGATCTATGTAACACAGAGGTTACACACAACATCTCCCAGTGACTTTTAACAGTCCTAACATCAGGTGCTGAGTTAAAGATTTAAAGTGGTAGAGTCCCCCTCTGCTGGTCATGTTGTCCCAAGCACAGACTGAAATGTTTTTATGACATCATGTAATATCAATGTTCATGTGTTTACTTTAAATTAGTTTGGGGAAATGTTGACAAATATAAGATAATTTATGGCAGGTGGCAGATAGACAGATAGACGTCTGTGGTGTGCAAACAAAGTATGACGTTTAATTTGTCCTGTTTTCCAACTCAACTCAAGAGACCCAAAAAAAAGCCCAAGACACTCCTGATAATTCACAGACTGTGTTGGGAACAAGCATGTTTCAAAGAAGACATACTAACATGCAACTGCAAGAAAACACAAGTGTAAGAAACAGAAGTTGTGATTGCTGAATTTCATTTTGCTGCTTTGTCGTCACGGTCCTTGTACACTGTCACAGCTTACTGATGAATCTGAATTAAAAAAGAGCCATCATTGATTTATTAGCGACACCTGTACTTTTCCCACTTTGATAATTCAAAATGGCAATGTGAGAAAAGGCCTGTGTATTTTCCTCATCTTTGACTATTCCTTCAATATTAAGTAGTATTTGATGAAAACATCCTTCAATGCTCGAGCGACAAAAACAAAAAGCCAGTTCGACTGTATCTTATGCAGCAAAGTCCTCAGAAAACTTCAAAATAAAACCAAAATCAACTGTATGGCTGAACATCACTGTGAAGGGAAGCTCAAAAATGGCCTGGTGTTACTTACATCCATGAAAATTGATTAAAACTCTTTAAATGAAAAATAAAAAGCCCTGGTAAAGATCCATACTGTTGACCACACCGGCCCATTAATAATTTGTATCCGTCCATCAGTCCATTCACAAATGCTCTCCTCAGTGCAGTGATTTGTGTATCTCCCTTTCATTACCTCCATATTGACTTAGCATTTAAACTCCCACAAAGCTTCAGTCAAAACCTCATTGATTCAATTACTGCACACACAATTTTGTTCAAAGTAGTTGCTAAATGTACAAACGGAAAACACTTTAGGGTAAGGTCACACATGTGAATGCAGGTGAGGGACTTCATCTGTTGGTGCACACACACACACACCTTTGCTATTGGTTGTGGCTGCAATTTTACCGATCAGACTTCTCCCAAGTTGAACTCCACATGAAGCCACAACATCTAATCAGGTTCTATCATCTTTATCACATTTATGGTGAAGGTAGAACTCAAATATATTCAGTTAGGGATGTTAAATCATAAATCTCAAGCTCAGTGCTCAACTTCTCCCACAGTAGTGCATGACGATCGAGAAAATAACTGAGAAAAAAAAAAAAACACTTTTCTATCACCTGATATTTCTTGACAGGTCAGCTGGGAGATGCACTATGTTTCTTACCTCTTTGAGAAGGGAACTTCAGAGTTGACTGCAATCTTACTCTTGCTCCTTTCAATGGACACCACACCTCCGCCCAGGTTGCCGGCTTTGCCGTTCACCTTAATGCGCTCCTGCAGAAACTGCTCCTGTAGGTGCAGAGGACACAGCAAGTCACACACAGCAGGTGTCACCCTGAAAAGAGTGCAGAGATTTCAAGATTTCATAACGATTAGTGTAACAGATGTACAGGTAAAGAGTTCACTATGAGCACTGACAGGTGACACGTTGTGGTCGACATCTTTGTTACGTTTCCAATAAAACCTCACTGGATTCTGAGTCATTACTCTGAAGTGACTCTAACATTATATTTGGGATTGATCAGCAGTGTTTCTGACAGCTGCTGCACAAAACATGTCTGAATTTGTCCACTCACAAAGTTGGCTGCATCCATGATGCCATCCTCTACAGGGTGAGTGCAGTCCAGGGTGAACTTCAGGATCTGCTTCTTCCTCTTCCCACCCTGCTTCCTGACCACCTGCTTCTTCTAGCACAGACATGAAGTTACACTGGGTTACTCAAACTCATACACACAACCATCACAGCATATGTTACTTTAAAACAGCACAAACAAGTCTCTAAAGCATATAACATATACTACAGATAGTGTCGAGACATCACAAGTGATTAGCTGTGATCGTTCACAGGCTGTATGTTAAACCACTTAAGCAAAAACCTTCAGATTTCCTACTACTCATAGCTTCTGGTGCTTCCCGTAAGCTAGTGCTAGCTTTCGTTAGCATTGCCGTTAGCAGTTAGCCCAACGTGGTTTTAGCATAAACAGTAAACAAAGCTTGAAAAAAACAGGCTAAAACATCCGTGGCAGCGATATTGCTGTACACGGATTATATAAAAGTCCGCGACTGCAAAAGGCGAACTAAAATACATCGTCTGTGTGCAGTTTATTTGATCATTTTACTACTCACTATCGGGGCCATGGCTGACACATTCAGCAAAAGGAAGGAGCAAAGGCTACGCAGGAAGTATAAACACCCGGCCGCACAATCGATCGCATCGATTTATCTGCGATTGATTAGGAAAAGTTTAGATGCCGAATTTGTGCTGGAAATATGATTGTGAGCCAAGCTAGCTTACTTCCATAGCTATGTTCGTGCTAAGTATGAGGAGCCAGGTATGTATTTTATGTCTTACACAAAATATAAATAAGGTACCAACTGTTGAAAGAGCTCAGACAGGATTTATTTACTTGCCAACTTCTGACGACCAACATTGAGCTGTTTCCCCCTAAATTGGCCTAGCTTAGTTAGCTGATCATTAAACAGAATAAAGATTAATTCATCTAAAATCTGCTGGGTTTTGGGGGGGTAGAAGTGTTTTTGTATGAGCCCATCATTTAATTTTTCATAAGCCGGCACAGCAGGCATTTCTCCTTTCATCTATTTTTATTTAATACAAACTTTAATATTTTATAATGTGAGCTTTCAAGGAAATTAGTTGGACATCTCAATAAAATATTTAACAATAATAATAATAATAATAATGATAATAATAGACAGGAGACAGTAGACAGTAATAATACATTATTGAACATTTTCTTTTTTGCTCTTCAAATAAAATGGGTGGTGCCTCTTTGCTAATTTGTATTTAGAAAGTGATGTTACAGGAACATGACAGTGTCAAGCTTCATTTATGTGGCGCCCTTCTAAAACAAAGTTTACAAAGTGCCTAGAAGGCATAAAAATAGTGCTTTATGTGACAAGTACTCCTCTTTAAGTGCTGCACCGGATTGAGTTACTCGCAATGCTGTAATATTCACTCCTCGCCCGCTGTTCACCCTGCCTTAGAGTCCAACAGTGTGACATTAGAAATAGGACAACTGTATTTTTAATCTGTATGGAACGGCAATATTAAATGTCCCTTTTGCACTTTGGCAACACTTGGGGGCTGGCATGAGGTGTGTGCTGTCAGCTGCCTGGCGGAGGGACCCCATCGGCCTACTATTGAAGAGTTTCTGCATTGCTGTCATTCCTGCCGTGGGTAGCTGATAGCAGCACCGAGAGGTAAGACAGTGGCTCTCTGTGCTGTCTGCAGACCAGCCTACGGCATTTACAGTAGGATTTGTAAGCTGGATATAACGTTGGTGTTGACAATGTCTTTGATGATATTCATTTGCCATGTTTTGACTGCCTGTTGCCACTGAAGCCAGGGACCGTCATCACACATCTGACAAGGTAAGAGAGAAGAAGAAAAAAAGTCTCAGTTTTTCATATCATAGTCATCTTAGCCTCTGTCACGATAACTGTGATATTTTGACAACAACACACACTGAAATGTTCCATTTTAGTGATGCGGTGATGTGACTTTTTATCAGTCAAAGTGATACTCTGACGGTTTTTCATTGCTCATGCGCTCTGTTTGCAGATGGCAGGAGGAATCTTCACAAACTTGGACAACCTTTTTAATGTGGATTGTAGTAACGTCCACCCCCTGGTGTGTCACCTGTGCCATGAGCAGTACCAGACGCCCTGTTTGTTGGACTGCTACCACATCTTCTGTGCCCGCTGTCTAAGCGGCCGGACCAATGACAGCCGTCTCAGCTGCCCCCTCTGTGGGTAAGAGACGTGAGCACTGTGACGTTGAGCAGAGTCAATGTAGATGATCAGTCTTGAAAACAATGGAGAAGTCAGTGTTCTGTGTTCTTATTCAGCACACTAAGATTGCCTTTAAACAGAGGCTCGTATCTGAAAACTTTTTAAATTTACCTTAACTTAACTTTACCTTTAACTGTGTATTAACAATAATGGAATGGAAAGGTTTCAATAAAGTTCCTGGGCGAGAAAATCAGGACTGAACAATGAATCAATGTGGCCAAGTACAACATCCAAATCACAGGAGCTGCAATTGTTTTCTTGATAAAATAAAAAAAATGTGTCACAGCATATTATTAACGAAGCACTGCGATGTTGACAGAGATGCCCCGGTCTACATTTCATGTTTCTCCAGACACAATGGAACAATCTTGTGAGGTGCAGAACCCGGCAAAAATCATGTCATTATCATCGTTTTAGTATTTTCTTCAGTGAGAATGAAATGCGAAACTTAGAAATAAAATTCAGATCAGGACGTATCTCTTCTGATTGATGTGCTTACATGAGGCATTTTTATTCTGATTGGACGTTTATTCTGATTATTGGTGGGATGTTAGAGCCCATGTAAACTCAGCTAGAGATTTAGCATCTGCGTATGATATCACAGCCTGGATATATCACCTAGTCCTGGTCCTAAGCCTTAATGTCCAAAACAAACTGAGTATCGAGGCCAAAGGTGAAGGACTGCCTGTTTTGGTGTCCTACTGCCTGTTTGGATTACAAACTCACACAGCTTGTGTTATGATATAATGTATTGTACGTAACAATCAGGTGATCCCCGATGTGTCAAACATGATTAAGCTGTTTCATTTCCAAGAGGAAAATATAACATTGTCCCCCGAGTCTCTGTGGAGGGTCAGACGTTTTATGTGAAAAGCCAAATTTTTTCCCACAGGCCTCAGTTTTGGGCATTGCTCAAAGGGATTCGTTCCACATAAGTTGATTAGTAGATTGGTTTGGTTCATGCAGGAGATTTGAGGGGAATCCCATTGGTTTCAGAGAACATCAAGTCTTGTCTGTTTTGGTTTGAGGGTGCTGCTCAGTGAGTGACCCGTTGCTGGCCCAGTGTGGGCAGGGCAGACCTGAGTGGCTGCAGCAGCTGCAGGGTCATCCCGGTCTCTGATTTAGTCCTTGGCCCCGGCGCTCAGCGGGGCCAGCAAAGTTCTTCTAAGACCAGTCACACAGCAAACAAAGCATACTGGTATTTGGCAGCGGTGCCAGCAGCTTAGGGCAATCAAAAGCAGTCACATGATACCAATCCATTTCATCCCCTATTAAGGAATGACACGTGGTGTCAGTCACCTTCAAGGCTGCAGTGTTAACTTTCCCCCCATCAAAGCACACAGGGATGTACAGTAAAGAACAGGATGTCTAATGCAAGTTGATTTCACCAGGGAACTTTTCTTCTGGGTCAGAAACAACTTGACCCAGATTCCTCTTGTGTGTGGATAAAGAGAGTCAAACAGTCATGCCGAGTTTCAGCATCACTGCATTACAGTATTTACTATATACTTACTGTAAGTCATATTGGACAAAAGCATCTGTTAAAGGCCCTAAATGTGAATGTAAATCGTATAGTTTCAGTGATTGATTGATAGACCTGTCATGATAATTACTTTTGTTGGATGATATATTGTCCCAAAACAGAGTTTACCAAGTAAAGCAAAACCAGGAAACTCAGGAAGACAATATTTCAAAATAAATGCTGAACAGTTAAAAAGAAAGAAGACCAGGCTAAAGAGAAGTTGCACTAGAGAGGCACTAGAGACAAGAAGAACAAGAACAGTGAAAAAACAGGCTCAAATAGGGTCAGCGTTTCTGCTCATGTATAGCTTAGTAAGTGCAATTAACTTTTAATTCTCAAGAATATCCAGACATCAGAACTGGATGATATCTGAGGTGGTACTGAAGTAAACTTTGAAGTGCAGCTCCTGGGTTCTGATTCAGCTCAGTCACACCTGTGTCCTCTTAAAATAACGTTTCTGCTGAGCCGTGTATGTATGAATTCATATTTAACTCAGATTAAATACACTGTGAGCTTATTATTGTGCATTAAATATAATAAAATTGGAGACAAACTGGCTGAACCTCAGGCGACTTCTACATTCATCTGCCATTTAGCTATTTGATATTAACCTATGTGGAGGTAGATCATGCATAGCTGCGTAAATCAAAGTAAAACCAACGGCAGTGCTTTTATTCATGATACAAGGTGCTGAGAAATGAGGCGGGGAAACCCAGGAAATCACAGGTTTTCTACTGAAACAACCCTGTGGGCACGGAGCCACGGTGCTCGGCTGCCTGGGCTCAGGCTACAGGGGCCCGCCGCTACTATTTCCATCGGCAGCAGCAGCAGCAGCTAACAGCTGCTCACTCAAGAACCATGTAATCTAGGAATCCACTACTCTGCTATTAGTGGAACACAATAGATCCTCGTTGCTATGAAAACCAGATAGAAACATTCACAGCTGACAGGAGAGAGGAACGTTTGTGTCACTGCAGCTGAATCAGAACGAGGCAAACAGCTTCATGTTTAAACCAAACAGGCCTGTGTCAACGAGGGTGATGTGACACAAACTGGACCTGGCAGCTGCCGGTGTTCGTCTCTGTCTGAGGTTTAATGGACATCGTGAGAGATTTTTAACTCTTTGGGTTGACAAGAACTGGCTTATCAACATCTAGAACTGGTTAAACTTGTGTCTCATAAAAAATAAGTTAATAATTAATAGGCAAGTTAATAGACAACTATTTTTTTTTTTACTTTATTTTTCAGTCAAGCATGCAGCTTCTGTTCTCTGGTTTAGCTTCTCAAATGCTCTTTTTTGTTGTTTTTTTTTGTCTTTTATTGTCATGTTTGGGCTTTAGATTGATGGTAAGATGATACATGTCTGTATTTCCATTACTACTTCTCCTTCAGCATGTGCATATGTAATATATACAAAGCTGACAATATAGTTATAGTTTTTTTTCGTGTTCATATCTACAGTGTGATATTTCTATTAATTACAGAAGGAGCAACTGATCCACAAGGAGCGATATAATATTTCTGATTCCATGCAGCTCTGGTGCATCACACTAAAGCTGGAGCGACTGATTTATTAGTTTCGACAATTTAATTCATTGCCGGCAATTTTGATAATCAGTTAATCAGTCTTAGGTATTTCCTGGGGAATCAAAGTAAAATTCTCTGATTCCAGCTTCTTAAATGTGAATATTTTCTGGCTTCTACTTGACATTAAAATGAATATCTCTGGGATTACTTGCTGCAAATCAGGCTTTTTCCTCTACTTTCTGACAACAAAATGATCAACTCATAAAGGAAATATTTAGTTCATCCCAAATGTATAATTATACAAAGATGATCCTGCATTTTTGAAGAATCCTAATAAGTCTTTGTTTGATAAATTCTGGCTATTTCCTCAAGTAAATTACAAAGATACACCCAGAAAACTGCCATCTGAAATGAATCTATGATACAACATTAAATATTAAAGTTCTCTCTTTCAACAGCTTTCAACATCTGCCAGTTCAAAAGAGCAGAGCTAAACTATCAAAGATAACACTTTACTGAGAGCATGTTGTGCTAACAGGTGTATAAAAAGATTAATTTGTCACACAGCATGTGGTCCTCTGACAGACAACAATCCTTTTAATCAGAGATAACAGGGCGCCATCTTCTGGGAAGTTGCAAGAATGCAACAATGCAGATTTAGCATCAGCGTGTACAAATCAAAGCTGCTCCCATGTGTAGTTTATTTTCAGTCTACATTTACAACAACTTAAACAGTCCCCCTCACCAATAATATACTGATGGAAACACCCAGTTTTTTAAACTTAAAATGTCTGAAAACATGAGAAAATATGGAGCAAGATAAATAGACTGGGTTTCTGACAAGACGTCGTCGACGTATCGACTCATTCAGTCCTTTCAGCCGCTGTGAGCAGCTCACTTTTCCTCCCCATATCCCTCCGTCTTCATGTCATTCAGGCCGAGGTCTTCGTTCTGCTCAAACGTGCGGGTGTACTTCTCCGTGGTTATCTCGGGGTCTTCCTCCGGGGCGTACACGTTCTGCAGGTAGCTGTTCCCCGCCGGGTCGTCCAGGACGATGTGCACATCCATTTCCCCGGCTATGATTTTGTCTATCTTCTCCCCAAACTCTTGCAGCTTCTGCATCTGATCTGAAGTGCCGCTGTCGCCGCAGATGAAGGGGTTTCTGGAGACAATCAGATCTTTGATGTCCTTCAGCAGCCCCTCCAGGGTGGTGAACTTCCCGCCCACGGCTGCCATCCCCAGCTCGAACTCCAGCTCCGGGATCAGGACGGAGCACGTCTCGGACTTGAGCACGTCACGGGTCATGTCTGAAGGGTCGGTGACGTGCAGGGTCATTTTGGTCCCCAGCTCCTCCGTGGCCCCACCTGATTTCACCTCATTGGTCCTGTGGCCGCAGCTGTCGCAGTTTGTGGCCATGATGATGACCTCCTTGAAGTGAGGGATCTGGACGAGCTTCATGTTGGTGGAGGCCGGCGCGTTGCACATCGAGCAGTTGGTGTTGAAGACCAGAACCTCGTTTCTCATGGCATCCAGCTCGCCGCTTGCAGGTTCCTCGTCCGCGCCCTCGCCCTCGCCCGGGTCGTCCTCCGCCCTCAGTCCCAGCTGGATGTCCTGCTCCACCGTCCGCTTGAACCTGGACACGGTGAGGGCCTCGTCTTTTTGAGGGGCCACAGGATTTTCCACAAAACTGTTGCCGGACGGATCCTCAATCACAAGAGTGAACTCGCTTTCAACCTCCTTTAACTTCTTGAGCTTCTGGATGAATTCATCTATCTTGTCAGCCACCTCGGGGTGAGTGGCTCGCCTGACGGGCTGCTCCTGCTCCAACCCTGCAACCGCCCGGTCCAAGAGACCCTCGATGGTGGACAGTGCACCCTTCTGAGTGAAGGGGGGGATTTCAAAATCCACTTCAGGGATCCTGGTGGTCGCGCTGTCTGCTTTCACAACTTCCCGGTTCAAGTCCTTTTTTGTTTTGACTTTCAGGGTGTAACAGATGCCCTGGTCCTGGATCCGGCCTGCGGACTGGATCTCCGTGTTGGACCAGCAGCAGTGAGGGCAGCTGAACGAGCTGACGATGATCTCTTTAAAGAAGGGGATCTTGGTGAGGAGTAAACGTGTCGTACCGTTCTTGTAGCAGTTCATGCACAGGCTCTCGATCTCGGTGGGCTCCCAGTCGTCGTTATCGGCGCTCAAGTCCTTGAACAGGCTCCCGCCGCGGACGCTGTCCTCGGAGATTACAGACATGTTGGACGTACAGAGTGTTTCTTTCTCCCCTTTCGGTGGACAAACTCTGTAATAAACTCTCGCCTCCTGCTCAGAGGTTTGTTCTGCTGGAACTTTCCAGATGACAGCTCGCCCAGCCACTTCACACACGTTTGTCCTGTCGTGCTTCACAGCCACTTCCGCCTTCCGCTTCTTTTTCTTCTTCTACGGTGGAAGTGTCATGGACGTCTCTGCTGCCCCCTCAGGTTCTCTGCGGTACTGCCGCTTATTCTCTGCAGCACACAGAGCAGCCAGACAGGTGTTACAAACTAATTTAACCTATTTGGAAGTTGTTGTTTTTGTTTGTTTGTTTGTTTGTTTGTTTGTTTGTTTGTTTGTTTGTTTGCACTACAATGGAGATAAACTGCAACTTTATTTGTTTGTTATGTTTTTGCTTGTTCTTTTCATGCGTCACCTTTGCATTTTCTTTACACGTTGTGCTTAGAGTTGAAACTATGTATTATGTACATATGTCTATGCATAGTATATTATATTTATTTTATATCTTTTTTATTTTTTTATATGTTTATATGGGTGTAGGGTACTTTGGTGTCTTTTCTTTCTTGATCCTCTATATGTGTGTGACAGTGCTGTGTGTGACATGGAGCTTCAATTTCCTTGAGGTAACCTTCCAAAAGGATCAATAAAGTTGTCTAAGTCTAAACAGTATGAGACTTTCACTGTACGACAGTGATGTCAGAAAACATCACGCCGTCAAGATATCATAGCAAATGGTGTTACTTGTTATAATGATTGTTATTATTAGTTGAAGTGACCCTGCAAGGAGTAAACAAAGGAGAGGTTTTCAGCCAGTAAAATCATTTATTTGCTCTATAATTTCACAAAATATTAAGTCCTGACAGACTTGAAAGCTCCTGTATATATTTTTAACAACTCTAATATGATAGTTGTAACCCTACGGTAATTAGAAGTGATGTCAAAAATGTCTGCTTGCATGCACACACCTTAAACTCAGAGGGAAACAGTATTCTGTCAGTGGATGAGCAAGAAGAAGAGTGCCAGTATAACTAATTTGACACTCAGGCTCTCTGAATATCTGTCTTTGCCACAGGTACCCATCGGTCGTGAAAGGGAATAGCACCCTCCCTCCGGAGGACCGTCTGCTGAAGTTTCTGGTGGACAACAATGGAGACGCTGAGGAGACGGTGCAGTGCACTGTGACCAGGAAAGTAATAACAAGGTACAAACTGACAGACAGACGGACCCACATCAATTCACATTCAGAAGGCAGGTGGTACCCTGGGAACCTGGGAACCTGGGATCCAGGAAAAATAGGACAAGAGGACATTGATATGCTCCCGGTAGTGTATGTAGCTGACACTCACTTCTGCAACTAGATTCTGTAACTTGTGAGTTGTTAAAGCATCTTTAATAAGTGAGACAGTCCTGGTGGATGTTGGTGCATTAATCAGATGAATCAAAAATTACCACCTGTAGCCTTAAACAACATAAAATAACAGAACTATCTCCCCACTTTGTCTTTCAGTTGCGTTGTTTATGCTTTTCATTTCTCACACAGGACACGGGGGTGATGTACTTCTGTAACACTTGCAGCCAGCCACTGTGCGCCACCTGCAGGGAGCTGACTCACAAAGCCAGAATGTTTTCCCACCACGAGATTGTGTCTCTGGCCAAACGCACCAAAGCTAAACACAGGAATTGCTGTGAGTGCCGCTTGTAATTTACTCCAGGTATAAAAGCATGTTGCACTAGTCCATCTTTAACCTTTTTAAAGGTTTCTTAACAAAGCGGTATAAAAGGCACAGCGTCAACATTTGGTGGTGAACAGATATCAGCCAACCTGTGTTTGTATTCTGAAACCTCTTGTATTATACTTTTTTTTGCAACCCACTCTTTGAAAACACAGAACACTTTAAATCTCACGCTCCTGTGCATTGAAGTTAAAAGGCGCCTCTGTCTCCGCAGCTCTTCACGAGGAGCCCTACATCCTGTTCTCGACAGAGAATCAGTCTATGCTTTGCATCAAGTGCTTCAGAGACATGCAAGTGTGAGTGCACACTCAACACAGAATTCTCCCGTCTCCTCTTCTACACGTTGAATAAGCTGTTTCTTTTACCACAGGGAGAGTCGGACTCACTGCATCGATATTGAAACAGCTTACATGCAGGGCTGCGAGATGCTGGATCAGGCCGTGCTGGTGAGAGAGTCACGTCTGTTCATCTACACATTTGGCTCCATGAATAATTCAGGCACTCAGCGGTGGTGATGATATTGTGAGATGTGGTGCAGGTGTGCTTTGAATTTGTGCAGCTCCTCACCTGCAATCTGTATAAACAAACACATAAATGTGGAGTGTTTTGATCGCTGCTCAATCAAGTGCAGTCAAATACAAATAGTATAATTTCACTGCTCGTTTTTGTTTTACTACATATGCATGTTAAATGTATTATAGTTCTGCTTTGGGTTCTCTTCCTGAAGCTTGAATGGATCTTTAATTCGTATGTCCGACCAGCAGAATAGCTTCAGCTCTGCTTGCCTGTTTCGTCTTGAAGTTCTGATAATTGCTCCGATGGCAAATGTGCGGCAGTGCCGTCGACTACGTGGCTTTTAATTGACAGTGAGCCTCCTCCTCCTCCTCCTCCATCTGTAGGTGGTGAAGGAGCTGCAGACTTCAGCTCGAGAGGCAATCGTTCTGCTGAGAGCGATGATAGGAGAAGTGTGCCTGAATGTGGAGGAAGAAGAGAGTGCAATCTGTACTCTGTTCAACAGCTTGCAGGTTATATAACGATCCTGATGTGATGTATTTTTTACAACTGTTGTTTTCTACTGAATTAAAAGAATAAGTCCTGCATGCTGATTTGAAACCACACATTTATTTAAATGGGCAGAAAGGGACAAATACTTCTGAGCACTGTAACACTTTAAGAAAAATAGAAATTACTAGTCATTATTAACATCATTTGGAAGCTGAGCACGAAAATCTTTGCTGATTTAAATAAGAAGAGGTTCCAGTTCAGTGTCAAGTGTAAAATAACGTTGATAACTAGATGTAATAACAGCCCACTGAGCAGAACACATCTAAAAGAGGTCAGTTTCATGTCTTTGCCAAATGTTCAAATGACGTCCACTGAAGAGCCAGAAGAAACGTTTTTGCATCGTGCAAAAGTCTTTTTCTGACATCATTACAAGGTGCCCTCTTAGCTCACCTGGTAGATTGTGCCCCCCAGGAATTCAGATTAAAACCTCAGCTCCACCACTTGCGGCTTTTCTTGCATAGCTTAAAATCTGGGTGCAACAGGTCCACGCCTGAAGTGAGTCTACAGACCTTTTAACCACAAGAGTCTGTCCCTTGGACATCTGTAACTCACGGGGAAAGATGTCTGAAACGTCGTCTTTAAAATGTTCATTTCAACCCACTTAAGCATGTCAGGAGACAACAGTAGAGAATGTTAAAAATATGTTTTTAAAATGACCGCGCCAAAACTCTGGCTCCACAGCGGACGTCTTTTGATGTTGCACATTTAACAAAGTTGTCAAACTGACGTCTTTTTGATGTGTTTCGCTCAGTAGGAGGCAAGTTGGCATCTTAAATCTTCAAATCTGCTATTGTCCTTTGACAAGGCTCAACAATACACGATTCATGATTCACATTTAAAACACACACAACAGAAACAGAAGTTTGTCTCGGGTTGGATAGAACTGTTGGAATTACAGAATATAAACTGAGTTTACTATGAACTGAGAATTCACACTTCAAACCAATATCCAGTCTGCAGAGGGACCAAAGAAAAGCAGGTTCCTAAAATATTTAGAGCCCAGTTGAATCGTTGTGGTTCGAGAATGAGATCAGGTCATTCACACACTTCTGGACTGGAAGAATTCAAAATCAGAGGTTATTAAAAACGTATAATCCTCTGTCAGGCGACAACACAACTTAATTAAAGTCTGGATTGATTTAATATTCTTCTTTTAGGGGCCAAAACTATTTCAACTATAAATTATACATCTGGTGTTTGACTTGCACATGTTCAAACGACCATTTATAAGGCGAAGAAGAGAAAAATCAGAAATAATCACATGTAATTCCCAAACAGCCGAGCGTGATGAATATCTCAAATCAACCAAAGATGTAAGTAGCAGTCGGTACAATGAAAACCAAAGTCAAATGTAAATTAACCCAACGAATAGGGGAAAAGAGACGGCACATCAAATATACAAATGTATCATAAATATTTAATAAAAAAAAAAAAAAAGAAAAGCATTAAAAACACATTTCACCTTAAAATATGCATCATATTCTGGTGGTAACATCCAGTAACACACATGTACTGTGACTACAGACAGCGACCGGCTGCAAGCTGTACCCCAAATATTTCTCTATCTCATGTAACTCAGACGTCTTGTCGTTGGACTTTGAAGTGTAAACATGTTAAAAACTCTCCTTCTGGTCCCAATAAAGGTTAAATAATGATACTAAAAATTCATGTTTTTTCCTCATCTCTGCACTCAAACATGCTTGATGGGGATTATTTTTTGTTTTTTAGCGTGAGGAAGATCTGAGTGGGATCGAAACACTGACTTTTATCTAACTGAACATACCAAACTATTAAATTTGCTACATCAGGATTGTTTATGAGGGGTAAGTTAAAATGTCTGTGGAACACGTCTCTGAAGTAAATCTAGTGCTGACTTCTTATTCTTAAATCACAGTTTCAGAACCATTTGCACTGTTTGTCCACTGGATGTCTCTGTTAACCTGACTGTGAGACCAGAGTGGACTTTGTTTGCATAATGAACAATCGAACAGAGCAGCCGCCACACTGTGGAACTCACTCCAGCTTTTTTTTTTTTTTTTTCCCTCCCCACAATCTTGAAAATTCATTAGATATTAGAGAGCTCAAGGCCATTTTCACAGCAGTGTAAGGAATAAAAAGCTGATGTTTTCTCTGTTCTCCTCTGACAGGAAAAACTAGCAGAGAGGAAGAAGATTCTGCTGAAAGCAGCTCAGAGGTAAAATTGAATATATAAAGATTAACAGTGATTATGTGAAAATGCCCTTTTGTTGCCACAAAAGCTCGCGTCACAATATTTACCACACTGAACGCTATTATCCTGCTGTCACCGGGTCACTTGATGGTTCTCCCATGTTATTATGCTGCATTGTGCTCAGGGTGATGAATAGCAGCACCCTGTTTTTGCTCTGGAATAATCTCACCTCTCGCTAAACACATTTTCTAGGGTGGTTTTCTTTTCAACAAAGCATGGAGCTGAATTAAAACCGCTTCAGTAGGATTAAGATTTCGAGCCGGTGGCTGCAGCTTGTGCCTGGAGCCGATCAGTGGAAAGGAAGCCAAGAGGAAGTATTAATAAGACAGGAATATACAGGATGTAAATGACAGACGTTCTCAAGTCTGTAGTATCGACAACATTAACAGCCGCAGGGAAACATGGTGCACTCCAATTTAAATAAAACCAGAGCACCGATGGCACCCTTAGAACCTGCTGTGGGAACTTGTGTGGTTTTGAGCCATTTTGAACACAGCATACTGTCTTCAGAATGGGATCAAAACTTTTTTTTATTTTAATTTGGGACGTCTGGGCTCTGATTATTGTCACTGTTGACAAATCAAATGACTACTTTCTCAATTTATAGTTTAGTTGTCGGTCTATGAGATGTCAGATTAAGCCAAAAAAAAATGTCGATCAGTGTTTCCCAAAGCCCAAGACGACGTCCTCAAATGTCCCAAAGACATTCAGTTTGCTGTCCCAGAGGAGCAAAGACACCAGGAACTATTCACATTGAAGAAGCTGAATTCAGAGAAATTTTCACTTGCTTTACAAATGACTGAAATTGATCAATTGACGACCATAAATTGATGGCAAGTAATTCAATAGTTGACAACTCATCAATTACTCTTCGCTACTCTAGTGGCAGCCGGCCAGGATACTTAGTGGCTGCTTGGTTGTGCAGAAACAAGACAGTTAAGTGACAAAAAAAAAAGAAAGAAAAATTAAGAGGTTACTTTGCAAAAACCAGGATAACTGCAGCCTCCCGAACCATTAATTCAGCATTAACTCACAAGTATCCTGCCTCTACAAATGATTAAAAATATTACATCCCCTCAGCAATCATTAAAGTTTGATTTAATGCCATCCAAGGTCTGAGCCGCTAATTAGTCTCCATGATCAAATTATTGCACATCAATTACATTTTTACAGAAGATTAATGACTAATATACGGCACTTGAATATAAACAGAAATAAAATGTGACTTATCTCGCTCTCTGTTTTATCCTCGAATCTGTGAAACTACCATTTCCAAAACAGCGAGAGCTCCGAATGACCGTTTGTGTTAGTAAGTGTGCTCTCCATGTGTGCGTCTTCGTGATTGAATGAGAACAATTCTGTGCATGTGAGTGAGTGTATCGAGTTGCACTCTGTGGGGATCTTTAATGAGATTTTTTGGTGCCCACTGTCCTCCATCTCTCTCCCTCTCCATCTCCCTCTCTCTCCCTGGAAGCCGTCCAGCGGCTGGGTTCCCGGAAGGGTGTTAAAGGCTATTTATGTCGGGGCTTTGTGTGTCCGGACCTGCGTCTGTGTGTTTGTTACAAACAGAGAAGACAGATAGATTAGCTTCTGGAAATATGGAGTATGTTGTTTGTGGTTGCACCTCCCCGAGCTGAATCCTCCGAGTATTTCGGCATGCGGGGATGTGAAAGGTGTGGCGTTACATGTTTGTGTGTGTGTGTGTGTTTGCAGTCAACACGAGGAGAAGGAGAAAGCACTGAAGGAGCAGCTCTCACACCTTACCGCCCTCCTGCCAACCCTCCAGGTAGAGTGAAGTAAAGACCTGATAATAAATCACAATAACCAGCAAGAAAAAAAAAACAAAAAAAAAACACCTCTGCTGACAAATTCTGCCCATTATACCTTCAAGAAAATACACAGATACCTTTACTGAAGCAAAACACCTTTATTCAGAATGTCTCTTTAGTAAAAGTGCAAAAGTATTACCAACAGAAATGTACTTAAAGAGGCTCTGTGGAACTTCTGGGTTGTACTGGAAGCTGGTCGTTAGTTTATATCAGAGGAATCCAGTGTTAGCTACTGTCACTCTCTCTGGGTGGAGACGAGCCACATGAGAACGTGCACAAAGTCACATCCTGTAAACTGTCGCAGAAAAGACATTCACAAAGAAGTCTACAGTCCAGCAGCATTAAACAACTCAAACACAACGCACACAGGCTTGTACAGACAACCGAGGACCGATGAGTAAGGTCTAATTATTCACGTAACGTTACATGTGGCTAATAAAAAAGTGATTAGTAGATGAAAATAGCTACAAATTGTTAACTAGAGCCCCTTTACAGTATCATATAAAGTATTAGTCAAATGTAACTGAGATAATTATACACATATAAACATGGTATATACAAGTTTGTTTAAACTATTTTATGTGCAGTTATTAATTTAGTCTTTTGCCCAACACACGTTTACCTTGAATACAAATGTCAGATTTCTCTGGTTGGAAACGTTTGTGATGAAGTAAGAAAACAACTCAACAGAAATATGTAACAAAGGTCTGGTTGTTTTAAGACATTTTTTAGTTTAAAGGTGAAATAACTGTGACCAACCATCCAGACATCTGAAAACAAAACAATTAGCCAGTAATGCAGGGAACAGCTGCTTTAATCTCAACCCTTGAATTGTATTTTCTAAGATTAATGTGAGTTTTTTATATAGATTATTCTACCTAATCTGATCGACGGAGTGGAGTAAAAAGTACATTACTGCCTATAAAGTTAAGTGTAATGTAGCACGAAATAAAAATGCTTGATTAAAACTACTTTCTCCGTCAGCCTGTACATCCACACTTTTGTGAAGACACTATAAAGGGCTCTGTTGTTAGTCGTGGGATGTTTCTAATACCATTTAATCTCAATTTCCGCCTGTCGGCGGCTCGTGTTCGTCGCCGCTTGTTTGAAATCTGACCTTTTAATCTCTGATGCTTTTAGGTTCACCTCGTCACCTGTTCGGCCTTCCTCAGCTCAGCCAACAAGTTTGAGTTTTTGGACATGGGCTACGTGAGTACAGCCTCATAAACTATCAACTGTGTTTGAGTTCTGTTTTTTTTTTTTTAATTTCGGGATAATATGACATAAAGAAAAAAGGGAGCGACCAGAGGTGGAAGAAGAGAATTTAAAGACATCAACAGACACAACAGAGATAAAAAGGTTGATTCATGTGTGTGATATACTGACTGACACTTAATCAGTGATTGTTAACAGCACGCCGCTCCCTCTCACCGAGAACAAAGTTTACTCTGCCGAAGTTTTCTTGGCAGGAACTAAGTTAACAGTGTTAGCTGAGCTGCGCTGACCTTTCGACGGAGGCTGTCCATAATGTCTGAGCGAGGTGAAGCAGGTCACTGAATCACACCCCGGATGTTCTTGCTTACACAGCAACTCATGGAGAGGCTGAAGAGGATTGTAAAGCTCCCTCATCGACTGAGGCCGGTGCAGAGCAGCAAAGTGAGTAGAAACAGCCTTCATGCAGAGCTGGAAAAGGTTACAGTGAGAGTGTAATCCACCGCAGTGCTGATGAGTGCTTTCACTTGTTCCCAGTGCCGTTTCTCTCCGGTGGCCCCTGAAGCCCAGAACTAATTTTTTTTGTGAGAAAGTTGAGCTCAGTGCCGCCTAATAAAGAGCTTTATTAAGGGAGGTCACACATTAGTTTACGTTAATATGATGTAAATGTGTTCCTGCAGGTTAATGTTTGTCATTACAGGACACAACACACGCAGAAAAGAGACAAAACAACATCAGCTGCACATTAAGGAGGATGTAGTTTAAATTCAACGACACCCACTTAAACATATTATAGAACATGTGACGCGAAGTTCAGACAAATGACGTACAACAAAATCATTTTCAGGCTTTTAAAAACAAAGTTTTGTTGATATTTCTCTGCTTATTTAATTTGGGTTTATTTTCAGTTTTTCGGCAATCGACAAAAATGTGGCAGATTTAGTTAGAATATGCTCATAAAAAGCTTTAACTTGATTTATATATAAAAAAATGTTGAACATGTAAAATAAGAGAAAACTCAAGAAGACAAAACGAGAATAACAATAAAATGAAATTAACATAAAACAAACAAATTTACATTTTCACAAACACAAATTAGTTATTAGATATTGAAAAAGGGGCAGAAAGTTTTAAACACTTACGTCTTCGTATCCCTTTTTCACGATCCATTAACTGATAGAATATCATAACAGTAATTGTGGAATAGTTGTTCTCTTTGTTTTAAATGATGATAATATTAGAAACTGTTTGTTATTATATTTTATCATTGTATCTTTTTGTGCGCTTGTTGTTCCTTCCCCCTCCCTTCACCTGTAGTGGTCTCCAACATATACGTTCAGATTCTATGGTGCAAAGCAAAAAAACAGACAGAAAAACAAAAAATATTCAGTTCAATTAGAATAACACGTCAGCCAAAGTGATTTCTGAGCCCTTCAAAGAGAAAAATACGCCCTTCTGACTCCAAATGTTCCATTTTCACTTCATATTTACATTTCAACAGCACTCGTGCTCTAACCAGACACTTAAAAACTAGTCAAAACAGTCATTTTCCCATTTTTCTTGATGACTCATTTTGCCTGAATTTATTTACATAAATGACTGTTTAAAAAAAATCAAACGCACTCTTTTTTTTTCTCTCTCTCTCTATTTTTTCTTGTTAAAAGTGCCTTTTTTTTCTGTTTATCATTGAAACAATAAGAGTAAGACAGCAGACACCTGGACGTTATTGAAAGTCTTTTTTTTTATGTGATGATAACACTAAAGTGACTTTCCTCCATTAGATCAACACGGACTACAGGAGTGAGTTTGCTCGCTGTCTGGAGCCGTTACTGCTGCTCGGCCCGCGCTGCCCGCCGTCCGTTTCCGGTTCGAGCGTCGCAACGAGGTGAGATCATCTCTCTGAATGTTTTAAAAAGTTTTTATTTGTACGACGTGCGTTCACCGCCCGAATATCACCACGCCATTATTCAGATTCTTCCCAACAAATCAAAAAAAAAGTCTGGGCATAAAATTTCACACTTGCAAAGGATCCAAACTCAAAATCCCCAAATGGTTTGCGAGTACAGATGGCAGACAGCGATGACTGCAGTGTGAGGAAAGGAGGCGCCGAGCTGAGTCGCACTATGGCAGTTATTCTGTCTGCCTGTGAGCTCGGAGCACTGATATGTTTACGTAACTCACCTTGTCGCACGAGGGGCTGGGAAGGAGGCTGTCCATCCTGTTTTTAGAAAGCTCTGCTTTTGTTGTGGCCCGGCCAGGAACACAGCAGATAACATGATGAGTAACGAGCGTAACATTTAATGTGTTTGCCGTATAGTCTTTGAGAACTACATCGACCAGCCGTAAACACAACCTTTATTTAAGCTGCTCGGTACAAAGAGTTTTGTCCTGACTGATTTGTTTCCACATCAGAGTCTCCCAACTGTTCACAGGTCCTTAAGCCCACCCACTAATGCCAACATACTGACAACTCTCTTTTCCAAACTTGCTCAGCGGTCCTGCCAGTGCAAGATGCAAAGTGGGCAGGGATTGGTGGGCGGCCGGCTGGCACTATTTTTATCGTAATTTCACAGAACTCTCCAGGATTCATCTGGAAGTTGGCATGCGGGAGCGGTCGGTCGGGCCGCTTTGTTCCAGGCCGCTGATGTCACAGCTTTAGCACGGGCACGGTCTTTAATTGGCGTGTGGTGATGGGAGGACAGAAAGCCCGGGTGTGCAGAGGATGACATGTGTGTGGCAGAGAGAGAGAGAGAGAGAGAGAGAGAGAGAGAAAGGTTCATGTTGTAGACACGTCCTCTGTTGCATCAACTCTGGCCCAGAAGGCAGGAGTAACACTGCAGACTCCAGGTAAATGTATCTGTATTTTATTTCAACTCACTGCAGTTTACTGTCTTGGATAGAGTGTCATGACAACACAAGTGCAGTGTGAACCCACAGCAGATTTAGCTTTAGTTGTTGAATGTCTCAAATATTTCTGGTGTTGTGTTTTACAGACTGAATTGTCAGGGATCAGTTATACGCTGGCTCTCTGCTCCCTGTAGTAACTTCATGTTGATGCCACTGACACCGTCGTCGCACAAGGGGCTCGACTCCACAATTTGTAAAAGTCCACCGGATCCTTCAGTTCACAGACGGAGGAGGAAATGGGCTTTTTACTCACCGTATGGTAGTTCAGAATGCAGCCCACATGGTGCAGTCTGCTGCTCGGTGCGACTGGATCTGTTGTTGTGTCTGATAAATCCTTCAATTGCCGCCTGAAAGCTCCTTCCCCCACTTGTTAGCCGCAAATCGAGCAAGAATTGGTGGACGGCCAGCTGGCTGGAACTACTTTAATCATAATTTTGCAGAACAGTAAGTGAAGTTGTGCAGCCCTGTTGTTCAGAAGTACTTTAGCGCTGGTTGTTTTCTTTAATTGGCTGTGTTGGGACGCAGCGTGGATGCTCACAGGACCACGTTTGTATGAAAACGTGAGGTTGATGTGGTCACACACAGGCGAGTGGAGAATGGCTTCAGGGCAGTTATACTGTGCGAGGCGTGAAGCCAGGACCGCTGTGTGCTGTACATACATACCTTCACACGCCGGCTGAAGGTGTTGGTGAGGAGATGTGAGTGTTTTGAGTGACAGCAAGCGCACTGATTCACGTTGGGCGCATGATATTTATAACAGAATATAACCTTCTTCTAATCAGGTCGTCTCGCTGAGATCAGGATGTCAAGAGAGAACGGAGAAAAGAAAATAAACATATGCAGGAAAAAAAAAGACAAATACACAAGCAGGCGAACAAATGCACGTGTTTGTTTGGAATAATTTAGTTTCTCTTAAAAAGCCTCATGTGCTTACATTTAAAAATGAAATAAAAACTTTAAAATCTGACAAATTAAGTAAGTCATAAGTCAAGGAAACTGATTACCTTAAAATTACAAAATCGAGTCATAATTTTAAGTTGCTAAAACTATTTAGCTTGTACAACTTAAAGTCAAAAGTCTAATCTACTTTTTCTGACTTTTTAAGGTCAACCTTTAAAAATTCACAGTTTAGATGAACTCAGGCTGCCTGGAGTTGCAGCTTTGTCCAACATTTTCCAGCAAAGTTGTGTTCAAAAACAAACTGAGGGAGAGAAACGTCGGGCTGGGTGAAAGCCTCTAAGTGCCCATTTTATTTGAAAGAGAGATTTGTGCCAACATTTGACCTCCTTACTCACGCTTTAACGGAGAGATGGAAACCACCATCGAGGCGCTCGAGTGAAGCACTTGGCTCCACTGGAGCAGCACAAGTGGCTGCGCTGAGACTGAACCAGACGTTCATGTTGTAGAGAAACCAGTTCACTGGCTGAGGAGGTCACCGAACAACACAAAACACAATTACATGACTGTGAAAACCGGAATACGTATTTCTAGATTGAATAATGAATAGTGAAAGTATGCAAAGCAGTTAATATCTTAATGGATCACAATGTAAAAGTAGTGAGGAGGTTATAATAATGGAAATTCTGGACCAGGGGGATGTTATGCATGAACTAAGCACACGATTCCCAACTGATTACAGTGACAGAGCGCTCTGTCAGCGAGGAGCTGGCTGGAAGAAAAAAAAAAAAAAAACAGATTTAAAATTCTGAGAATATTGCATTGGGTTCTGGGAGTTTTGAATATGCTGCACACGTACTACATTATAATATCTACACAGTCAGTGCAGAGCTGGCTGGCTGTTATGGATCAGCATCATTTTCAGCTTATCTCATACGAGGCTTCAGTCCCCCCCGTGGTTTCGGTGGCAGGTGTTATCTGGACAGTTAGTTTTGTTGGAGAATGATTTCATTAGGCTCGGTTATTAACGAGAGACAAAAAGGCGGTGACTTCTTTCCTCTCGTCACCTCAGGCACCAGTCGCCCCTCTCCGTGTGCTGCCGCTCCCCGTCTCTCAGCGAGATGCCGCAGGGCTCCGTGTTCGGGCGAAGGCCCACCTGTCACCGCAACATCTGCACCAAGGTCCTCCTGGCTGAGGGGGCGGAAACGCCGTTCACCGAGCACTGCCGCAACTATGAGAACACCTACAGGGTGAGTGACTGATGATGTAGATTTATAGTTAAGATAAGACTTAGAAGAGTGTCCGGTGATGTTAGCAGGTCTGTGAGGCTGTGATTTAAAGTAAGGTGGCCATAGTTTAAACCTCCACACAGGTGCACCACATAAATAACTGGATGGGGGACAATTATTTTAAGCTGGCACACCTGAACATGCCTCTCAACACTGCTAACAGCTAACTGTTAGCATACTGAAAGGTTCTGTAGTTCTGTTTGTGCCTTACCTGAATCCTCTCTATCACCCCGTGTCCCATCTCTCTCCAGTTATACTATCAAATAAAAGCCATGCAAAGGAAAAACATTTTTTTTATTTAAAAAAAAGGAAAAGAAAGAGCCGTATAGCTTATCAGTCTCCCCAGGACTCACAGGCCAGTGACAGCTTTGACAATGACACATTGACTTGATTCACAGATATGCAGATAAATCAGCGCTGTATTCAGACAGGTGGCACATTGTTTATGTTTCTGAAATGGGTTAGGTAATAATGACAGGGACAGAACATCATTTAAGTCCATATAAACATAGAAAATACGTAAAATATTGTCTTTTTTATTTCAATCGAGTTATAAAGAGGAACAATTTGGTCGTGAATGTCATATTTTACCAGCTTGAAACCAGGACAGTCTCGGACAAACCACGACCTTCATGCGAACATCTGCATGCTAGCGTTCTCACGGTGACGATGCTAACATGTCGATGTGGACAAATTCACGCACAGTTTAGCAAAAACGTGGTCATAAAGTATAAAGTAAACTTAATGAAAGCGCCTGATGAAAAGTTGTTACAGTTCATCCTGCGAGGATCACAAATGTTTGTATGGATGTTTTTTTATTAAAACAGATTTTACGGAGCCATAGTTGTATCATTGTGTTTCCTTCAAACAGTTAACTCCAGCACTCGTCAGCTTTTTGCCACTTTATGGCTATTTCATATTGGAGTGATGACACACATGGACACAGAGAAGCAGTTTGTGTGATAAAGACGCACTGAGCTGAGACTTCAGCCTCAGTTCATGGTGACTTCTGTGAAGCTGACACCACCTCTGATCCTCAGACAATGTAAAGACTGCTGCATGATTTCCTCTGAGAATTCCTCCTCGACCTGTCTGGTGGGCAACAAGGATTTCACGCTCAGATGCGCTTCACCTGGCATCTGCAAACCCGTCAAATCTCCGCTGTTTTAAAGACATCCAAACGCCTCCTCGGTGTCGTAGCTGATGTGTGCTTGTGTGTGTGTGTGTGTGTGTGTGTGTGTGTTTGTAGTCTTTCCAGACAGAGATTCAGAATCTGAAGGACCAGGTCCAGGAGCTGCACCGAGATCTGACCAAGCACCACTCCATCATCAACACGGATAAAATGGGAGAGATCCTGGACAGGTCGCTGCACATCGACAGCCAGATAGCCGCTCAGTACTCCACCGTGGAAACTATGAGAGTCATGTTTGAAGAGGTGTGTCAAATGATACAACCTTGATGGTTTCACATTTAGAGTGTACCTGTCTCTGCCAGGAAGGGTCTGAAAAAAAAACAAGCTTTTACATTTGGCAGACTAACACGCTAGATTTCAGCCATTTAGACTGTGAGGAATCCAAACAGCGACTGTTCTGGTTCTTGTAACGTTATTATTTAACGAGAATCGTCTTTTCCTCGCAGGTCTGGGACGAGACGTTTCAGAGGGTCACTAACGAGCAGGAGATCTACGAAGGTGACGACAGTAATCCATCATTTTCTTTCTCGAACATTTGTCTCCTTCTCGCTCTTATTCTAATCTCATTGTCTCTGTTTCCTGATTCCAGCCCAGCTCCATGACCTGATGCAGCTGAAGCAGGAGAACTCTTACCTCACCACTATCGCCAGACAGATCAGCCCCTACATCCTGTCCATAGCCAAAGTCAAAGAGAGGCTCGAGCCCAGGTGTGGTAATCACAGGATACGTTCTATTGGTGGAAATGGAGCTCTTGTTGCCTGAAGTAGCTGTGATATGAAGTGCCACTTAATGAAGCGTGGGATTGTATGTATGGTACTGAGAGAGACAACAAAACTCTTATTTTAACCATATTTTAACCATATTTTTGCAGATGTGTAGATTCACTAAACAAAGTTAGTTTGGCTTTTTCGCACTTTTAAAGCCGCTTTGTTTTCTTCTTCAACAACAATCTGACTAAACTGGAGAGAAAGGATCCATCGGATTACTTTCAAAGCCTTCAGTCAACAAATGCCGTGAAGAGACAAAGACCAACAGTTATTTATTTAATCGTCTCTTCTTATCTGTGTTTATTCCTTTGTGTCAAAAAGCTATCCCTGATCCTCACCGTTGCACTGGAGGACGTGTTCCTTCATTAACATGAACACGGGCACTGTGGATTTATCTCAACTCAGCTCCACAAACACCGTTCTGCTGCAGTAAATACTCACTGGAGCAGCAAATTTGTATTAATCCGCAGCTGAAAGTAGTCCCCGACAAGTGCGCTGTTTACCCCTATTGGTGGAATGTTTTTTCAAATCTCCAGTGTGAAGCTGTTTTAATATTTTTTCTACAAATAATACAAAATGTTTATGACCCGTTTTTAAAATCTGACATCTTCAGTAGGAGCCAGTTGGTTTGGAGCTGAGTGCAAAAAATTGTGTAGACGATAATTACAGAGAGATCAACTAACACATTGTTGGTTTCTTTCTCTGTGTGAGATTTGTTTCCAAGAAAGAAAAAATACAGAACAGCATCCATGTTGTCCTTTTAAAAGTACTGACAACTCAAGATGTTCTTCAATTACAAAACTGCATTTTCTAGGTTTCAGGAGCCCAAAGAACACAAAGACGACCGCACAGAGACAATGCTGAAAATCTATGAAGACAGCACAATCGCTAAAGACAGTCAAGACAGGTATTGACACATACGTTTTTATACGTATATATATAAAAAGTCTTACGTTAACTGTCCAGTCACGGATGTCACAGGTGCCTAAATCCAGATACAGAGCTTTAATGAAAATTGAAAATGCTAAATCCAGAAATCCAGAAATGCAAGGCAGCCAAAACTCAGGCAATAAGAACTTAAATCAGTGAGTGGAAAAGTAAAGAATCTAGGGAGACATTAGGAGCTCAGGACCAGGCGACAGGTGAGACGAGCAGACGAACCAACGATTGAGGAGACGCATCTTTGTCAAAAGTGTTTGATAACTGCATTTGAGGTATCGTTGCTAAAAATGTGTATATATCAACCAGTATGTCGATATTGAAATTTTGTTTTACTTCTTTATATCAGTATCGGCACCAAAGATCGCCACCCTCAGTCACCAGTCGGTCTCCGGGAAAGATCAGAAAACTAATATCAGCGGATCTAAGAGGTTGTCGAGGCTCATAAGTCGTTAGCTGTTTCTTGCTATAATTAAGGGGCCTGGTCACGGAAAACCTTGAGGGTGATCAATAAGATGTAAAAGAAAAAAATCAATGTGATAATCAATGGAAAGTCAATGCAGGAAAGCCAGAGTTACATGTGATGGATATTTTTATGTGGAAGACACAAAAGAATCTGTCAGAAACGTCACCCAGTCATCTAAAATGTATGATGATGAAAAGCCTGGATGTTTCCAACATAACAGGCCGAGGTCCCGTAGCTGCTGCCATTCAAACCGAAAACATTCATTAAACATGCTCTCCTGTGTCGGATTCTTGAGTGAAGCACCTCATTTATTTTGTCTCGGCAGTAACAACCAGACCTGTGTGACAGACCAGGACAGAGACAAGAACAACCGCCCGCTGATCCTCGACTCGGGGGAGAGTTCTGTCAGGACCGGCCGCCCGGGCAGGCAGAGGGTTCCCACTGAGACGACGTCCAGCCACAACGAGATGCCTTCATGAACACCATGTCGTTTGATTCCCCCTCCTGTCCACTCTCTTCGCCTTAAATCAACCATAACAAGCCCCCCAGGATGGTGTGTGACTTCATCTGTCTAGAAACTGTGCGTAACGTTTTTTCTCAGCGGTGAGGAGCTGTCAGCTGCTTCAAGGTGAGCCTCCTCTGATCGACAGCGGCTGTACAGACATGGAGGACTCGCTGCTGTCAGTCAGGGCCGGGGAGAGGACGCGCAACGACTACATCATCATAATGAATTTGTTTTGTTTAAGTGTCACGGACTGCTTCAGTGAGAAAACAGAGCAAATCGTACGTTACTTTCCAGGATTTGTTCGGTCCGTTGTTGTCTGTTCTTTGGCTGTTCAAGCGATAAGTATGCTGAGAGTGTAAATCATCGCTTTGTCTTTTTCTTTTTTGGTGGAATTGCTTTTTTCTTTTTTTCTTTTTTTTTAGTATCCATTCTTTGCATAAAACATTTTTCTTTTTTTTTCTGAGAGCTGATGATGGATGACTGCCCGGGTCTGATCCCCCCCCCCCCACCCCACAGAGGATTGTTGAACCGGTATGACAGCACAGATGGAGCACAGCAAATGCAATGATGTGTGCGTCATTCTGGGTGTCATTCAGGTCACATGTCGATGTGTGTGTCATGTGTAGCGTCTCATGCATCAGTCTCCTCTAAAATGAGACAAGTCTTTTCCTGTCTGTGGTGGGATTTTTTCCTTCTTCTTCTTCTTCTTCTTCTTCTTCTCCCTCCCTGCAGTTTCCACATCTCCGTGCAAAAAGTGAATTACAGAGGTGTGTGACTGTAGCTGGCCTCGGCTTAACCTCCATCTCTCCCTATTTTTTTTTTTTTTCTCTCCCAGACTCCACACTCATCCTCGATATCTCAGCCAACCGAGGCGCCGTAGGAAATATATTCTCGGTTTTGCCATCTTGACTTCGTGGCATGTCAGTGTCAGCAGCATGCTTTAAGGCGTTTGCCCTGCAGGAAATCCGCTGGTAACTTTCCCTCTCTCACTTACTTCCACTCGCCTCCTTTACCGCTTTATATATTCTTCTCAATTCCTCATGTATATACATAGGCGTCACGTTGAAGGGGCATTTTGTAAGATATGGCCAGAATTAAAACAAAACAAAAAAATAAACTACCAGTATCATTAAACTGTGGAAAAGTGTCATTTTGTCAAAGATATCTTTGTGCTGTCTTACAGCGATGTCTACAGAAGTTAGCATGCTAACCAGCTAGCCGTGGCCCCTTTCTGTCCCCCTACTGAACTAAGATGAACTTAATCGCCTTACTTGTTGTTACGACCAGGGTCTAGGGTAAACCCTGGCGCAACATGAAAGTGAGACTCCCCCCCACTTCCAGCAAAGCATTTTTAAATAGTTGTATTCAAAACATAGCGTGTACACAATCAGACAATGCTGGTAGTCTGGGAGAACAGAGGAGCGCCCACAGGAACTAAAGAGGATCCAGCCTTTAAACTCTTGGCTTCCATGCAGGAACCAATCAGCTCCCTCCCTGGGACAACCTGCAATCACAGACACACCAGAAATCAATCACACACACATGCTCTCACTCATTCAGGTGAGAGAGAGCTTTCAAAACACACAAAAGGAAACATTTATGATCTCTTCTTGTTTTGTCTTTCCGTAGTCACCTCTGGTTTTGTATGGAGGATTAAAACTGCCAAAAAAAATCATTAAATGCACCAGGAGCAATATTAAAAATAAATCTAGATGGTATTGTCTTTTAAATGTAACATGAATTAATCTTTCTGTTTTCACTTATTTCTGTATTTTATCATTTTATAATGAATAATTATTTAGTCTCTATATTTATTTGTGTTTTATCCTGCAAAATACAAAAAGCGATGAGAAAATAGATATAGAAAGGTGCCATGAGCTAATTAGCTAATAGTAGCTAGCTACAGCCAAGGATGGCGAGCAGAGAGCAGCTGCTTTTTGTAGATACCTTCGTATTCTGACCATGTTCCCCAAATCACTCCTGTTAAACTGATAAGAAGTGGAACATAAAGGTATTTACCCTTCAGCTGCGACGGTAGCGGGATCTAACGGAGCTGCCATATATCACCTGGAATACATTTGAATTCGAAATGATTCCAGGAGATAGTGTCGCCGACTCTAAAGGCTTCTTTCGAGGGACTTTTTGCCAAGAAAAATCAAACTACATGTTTGAAAGGAGCTCAGCACACAGCAGAGCGACTCAAGGTGAAACATCCCCACCTGCTACCAGCACAGAGACGGGAGCGGCCCATATTCTTGGAACAGGTAAGGATGATAATGAGGCGCGAGACTGATGGCTCCAGTGCTCATGAGGAGAAGGTTATTTACATTACGCAGCCAGAGCTAAAGTGGGTTTGTTCAGAACCGCTGCTGTACAGGAAATATTGGGGGCACGGCGGCCTTAAGGAGCGGTCGCGCTCTGCAGAGGAGTCAGAGGTGCAGATTCATTAAAAATACATTTGTGACAGCAGAGTAACAAATGGCCGTGCCTCGGCTCTGGTCCTGCACTCCCTCCCCGCGGTCGTTCATCATCTGCACTCATCGAACTACCTGCTCCGTGTTCACTGTTCATTATTCTCCCTCAGTCTCTGCTGGGCTCCCTCACCTCCTGCACCAGGGACGAGGGGGAGAAGGAACCCGAAGGTTATTTCAGTCTGAGAGAGGAAAAAAAAAAAAAAAGAAGAAGAAGAAGATTGTAGAGGCATTCACAGGACATTTGGAGGTAAAATTTCATAGAGAGCCAGTTTCTCATTTGTTGAACAATTAAGACAGGACACACCTTCGCTCCCCTCATTTTACAGCCACCCACAGAGGGAACATTCAACAGAGGATGTGCTGCAGGAGGACGTCCGCCTCCGAGGCTTCGATTTCTGAATTCTTAAGTCTTAAACATACAGTTGAGGAAAAAAAAAACATTAAAGATGGAGGAGTAAAAGATAAGATAAAAAATGAAAGTTTAATTATCTCTACGGAAAATTGGGTCACCGAAGAAAGAAAATGAAAGAGTGTGACATAAGGAAGAATACAATTAGAGCAAATAGAGCAGATTTAGAAACGGCAAATGGTTCTTTAATGAGTGTGGAAACACAGTCAGGAGTCTTAATTATGCTGCACCAAGAGCTGAGAACTGGTTCCATACAGATTCCACTGACCAAAAAGAGAATTATAGGTGAACATATCTTTATAGATTATCAGGTTTGGTTCATGGATTTTATGGCTTTCAGATAAAATGAAAGCATATGTGAGATTAGAGACGGGACGATTAATGATTTCACTGGATTTGTGGAAGCGAAATTCTAATTATTTTGTGTTAGGAGAAAAGAATATCCAAAGGTTTATAGGCCCAGACAGCAAATTACCTTAATATAGAGGGCTGATAATACATGTTGTATTCATCACCAATTAATCTGCCTATTATTTTCACAATTAATTAAATTGTTTGGTCTGTCAGATATCTGAAATTAGGGAAAAATACTTATTATATCTTCAAATTTGTTTGTCCTACTAACAGAATAAAACCCAAAGATTCTACATTTACTGTCAGAAAAGACAAAGAAAAGCAGCAAATCTTCACATTTAACAAACTACATCCAGCCAATGTTTAAAATTCTCACTTAAAAGATTATTTAATCTATGATCTATCAAAACAAAGGCATAATAAATACAAAAAGAGTCTGATTATTTGTATTTCAGCTGTATCCTGCCATATTTAAAAATGTCATTTGGTGTTTTTTATGAGTAAATATCTTTAATTAAATATTAAAAAGCCAAAAGAAGAGAAACATCTCATGTAAAATTGAAGCAATATACTGTATTTTATTGACCACTGTGTTTTTACAATGTGAGGTTATTCTGTGTTATTTGACAGATTTTCCTTGTAGTTTTCAAATACACAAGAATATCCATAAAATTACAAAAATAGACTGAATGTAAACATATATTGTATTCATATATAATGTAAAATTACATAAAGATCTGCATTAGGACAATAATACAATTCCATTTTGTTTTATATAAACTATTTTTTCCCACAAAATTACCTTGACAGAGTTTTTTTTCCATTCAAAATGTTAATTTTAATATTGTAATTCTGATAATTAGATGGAGATTAGATTAGATTAATGGAGTGACAATAAAAGAGACATGTAGTTAGTCTGTAGTTAGATTTACAAGTATTGTGCAGTATGTAGACTTGTTTGTAATTGATAGATATCTTCAAAATTATTAAAGTTTGCAGAAACATGTGGGAGGGAGGCAAGATTAGGAACTGAATATGAGCTTTATTAACCAAGAAAACCAATAATCCAACAAAAACCAAGAAGAGCAAACACAAAAACACAAAGTACCAACTAAGAAGAACACGAGGAACAAAGGAGGATTACACAAAGGAGAGCACAGGACGAAGTGACAGAGAGAAGACACAACTGACGAGGGGATGAGGTGCAGGTGGAGACAGGTGGAGCAACACAGGTGGAGCAACACAGGTGGAGCAACACAGGTGAGGAGAATAAAAGGAAAAAGCTGAAGACACTAGAAGGAGGGAAAAGTTAAAAAGGGAGACGGAGAACAGGTGCGCCGTGAAAAACAGGAGGGAAAATCACCCAATAAGAGGAAATGAGAAGCAACACAGGAAACATGGAGGGCAAAACTTCAAAATAAAACAGGAAATCGCAGAAACACAACCAGAATCATGACAACTGTAGCAGTTTTCCAACACATTTAAAGATGTTTTATATGTGTAAATGTCCTTTATCACATATTATAAGGTCAAAATGAAGAAAGAAAATGTATTTCTTTATCATTTTTAAGTCATTTCCCAGTAGTTTACTGTTTTGGGTTTTTTTTTAACTTTTATTTTGACACTGGGAGGAAAGCTCGCATGGCAGGACATAAGAAAATCCACTGACCAGTCCATCCATTTAAGTAACATTATAAAATGTTTAGGAGAACTTAAGTCGAGCTTTTCCCAGGAGAAAACAAGCAGCATTTTCTACAGTGTTTACTTTCTTTTATTTAACAGCAAATATATCAACAAAAAACCCACACTCACTGCCTTTTCTTAATGGCGAGGGATTTGCTGACCCCCTCTCCCTGCCGGCTGCTGTGGACTGGAGGGTAATTGGAATCAATTTTGATGCCGTTATCGGCGGTGACAGATGCACGAGGCCGAAGTGTGAAAAGGTCAAGGGGTTGGGAGAGCCCTCCCGGGGGACTCGAGGTGCTCGAGGCATAAAAATGTCGTCCCTGAATCAATTTCATATAGAAACGCCGGCGTCACCTCTGAGACTGTTTTCTTGTAGTTCTGTCGACCGCCGAGCAGCTGCGGGCAGCAGGTGGAGGTTACATGAGATGTAGAAGATACGGAGGATGATTACTTCATCACTTTTTTGTTTGTTGAGATCTTTATTATTTCCTCTGTACACCTAAACTCAATTTAAAGACACGTGAGTTGAAGCGTGTCAATATTTTTTATCACTCGCTGACCTCACGCTGTATAATTAACCCAGGAGTCAGAGCCACGGGTGTTTCACTTGACCCCGGCAGCTCTGGGGGGTCGTATCTTTTATCCCCGTCCTCTTGGCCTACATGTGGAAGTGTGTCAAGGAGAAAACACGCTGTTTGCTTCATTTTTTTTTTTTTCTTCTTTTGAAGAACGCAGGAGGAGTTGACACTGAGTTCTTGTTTTCTGAGAATCGAAAATTCAAACCGTGAGGTTCAGTGAGACGGAACAAGGGAGAATATCAAAAATATAACATAATGGTCATATTTAAAGACGGACTAATGAAATACAACTGTCCTGTTTTCTCTCGTGATGCTGCACAAAACCCCACAGGACAAAGTACAACGCCGCCTTTAAAGCCACAGTATGTGATTTCTGCTGCCTGGAAAACAACAATGACAAATGTGGAGCGATGTAACCTAAAGTAAATGTAAAGATGCATTACATACATACGTTTTGTACAGGTGATACCAAAGCAAGTGACCTTTAGGTGTAAATATTCCATAACAAGAGTTTAATAATCCATGTTTCATAAAAATGGTAAACAAGCTGGTTATTTATTTAGAAGTTTGAATCGATAACAAAGTAAAATACAACAATAAACCTGCTGCAAACCTGCACAGTGTCGATGTAATTATCACTGTTTACCTCAGGCTCCTCAGTCACTTGTCATATGATCAGAGCATTATTATTTTTTTCATATTACAGTCATAAAAGAGCAAAAGCTGTTATTTTCATAAACAACGCGGATTCCTTTAAAAAACAGTCTCTCAGCCAATTTGATTTGAGGAGTATTTCTCGCGTCGGGACGCCGTGAATGAGACGTTTCTCGTCGTGTTGGAAGTCTGCAGTCCTGAAAACCACACGTTCATTCTTTCAAAGCCTCTCTCGGGGACTGTGGCTAATGTAATAACAGGGCTGATAAATCGAGTTCCTTTTATTGCCTCGACCAACAATGGCGGCGCGCGAGCCCCGTCCTTGACTAGCAGGAATCACAGGTGTGAGTCTGAGGACGTGTCGAACCTGCAGGACTCAGGAGAGGCAGCCCGGCAGCTCCTTATTAATCAACAGCTTGTTGGGCTGCTGGCCATCCCTCCTCCTCCTCCTCCTCCTCCTCCTCCTCCATCTTCACCTCCTCCCCCTAGCCGCCTCCTTCCTCCACCCCCTCCATCCTCTTCCTCCATCTATCCTCCTCTTCCTCCTCCTCCTCCACAACCTCTCAGTCTGGTCAGGAGCTCGGCACAAATGAGCCATTAACACGTGTTAGTCATTAATTAAGGCCTCGCCCTGATGCTGTCATGAGAGGAAGGAAGGAAGAAAGAAACTGTACTTTGAGCATTTGAACAGAGAATTCAGTTACTTTGGGGATAATTTGGACAAACGACTTCAACATCTTGCCGATGGTTTGAATAACCAAATTAACTAGAAATTCCTGGCCGACGACGGCAACAGATAAACTAGTTTCTTTTGCAATCTGTGCTCCGTCTGATTCGTTCGCTTTTATGTACGGCTATTGGCTGACACTCCTTTTGGCTGACCTGCAGTCTGGAGAAAAGAAATCAATACACTGCAGATGAAAAGACTGAGCTCTGATTTCCTTCTCTTTGGTTCGGTCGTGTTGACGTGAGGGAAAATTTGTATTTCATCTTCGTTCCTTATGTACTTTTAGTGTCAGTTAGAATATTCGGGACTTGATCAACAATCAATAACTTGTTTGTTCATGACACAGCTGATTAATAATAATAGTTATTTGCTTCAGGTCCAAATAGTTTTCCAAAATAATTTCCTAGGAAGTCTAATGGATAACCTGATGTAATATTCATCTAATTTTAGGGGAAACCTGATGAAAACTGTTGATTGATGATGATTGTTTTCAAGACTCTCTAAGTTCAGCTCAGATTTAATTGATTACAGTGTCTTTATTCAGAACCATATCTTTAAAGGCCTCTTTACTGAAAATTTTTATGATATAAAATATTACATTTGATGAGGGAATGACCAGATATGGACCTGACTGATAAATGGATCTTCAGCATTTGTCCATCTATCAAAACATGTGAAGTCTGATTGCTAATAAATTCAATTAAATTGATTAAAGAATAAGTTTCTTTCAGTCTGTAGTCACGACCCTGTGATCTCACAACATCATCTGATAAAGTCTGTAAGAGCTGAACAATCTGAAAACTACAATCCAAAGTTAAAAAAAAAAAAAATGTTGTACAATATTCGCCCTTAAATTCATCGGAATGGGAGAATAAGGGAGCAAAAAATTGTACCTCAAACCGGTATTTATTGGTTATTCTAAATTTTGACACAAGGAATTTTTACTTCAGATATATATCCAACCCAATTACCAGAATAAATGTACATTTCCATAAACAGCAAATATGTCGAAACCTCACATTTCTTCATGCTGCAATTTTAAGTTTCTTTAAAAATCATGATTTTGCTTGGAAATGGTTGGAAATGTCTCCCGAGGTCTCACTGAAAACACTTGGTTTTGTCGCCACAAACACACCTGGACACATTCAGAGGTCTCTTTAAAATGATAATCAAGCTTACGAATGTTGACTCTCTGTGATAACTTGTCAAAAATATCCACTGAAATGTTGAAACAAAGTCTTGAACTCTGGTCACTGGCTTGGCTGCCTTTTCCCCCTGTGATATGAAACATCCTGTTGAAAGTAGCCCAATCCTGAGCAGATACATCGGCTCCAAATATCTGTCATCTGTCTCCTTGATTACCAATACCAGTATCTGTATCAGCCCTCGGCTTTCACTGAAAGTACACCGAGTCATTTATCTACACCACAAACTTCTTTTTTTACTAAGAAATACATGAATATGCATTTTCTTTAGAATGATTACAGCAATCTTTCATCATTCCCCCTCGAGAACGAGCCGACACTTGTGGATGTTTTTTATGAAGCTACTTTTAGCGGCGACGTCGTTCCTCCCGTCTCTCAGCGCAACATGGCAGCTCTGGTGTTTGTTTGTGTTTTGTTTTTTTTGTTTTTTTTTTTTGCTCCAGATGGACCGCCATAGAAATGTTGTGTTTACTGCCTCGCATTTAGAAAGTGAAATGTTTTTGGGTTTTTTTTTTGTTTTTTTTTTGTGAGGGCTGTGCTGAGATGTTGCACCATGCAGCTGTCGGCGGTTCGGAGGGGGAATGTGAGCGCGTGTTTTGTGCATATGGATGCCGCCGTCGCTGCAGCAGTAGTAGAATTTCCATTCATGCTTTCTTAGGAGTCAAACAGACGAAGACTCTGAAGGCTCTTCCCTCAAGGGCTCTCGTCCCCACCGCCCACACACTCGAGGAGAATAGACCATTCAAGCCGAGTTCAGTTGCTGCCTCGCCGTAATGAAAGCCATCAGGGACAGAAGCCTTGACCACAACTTTACATCAGTACTCCTCTAACGTGTTGAGGAACACTAGTTCTCACCCGGAGTCGTGGATGAAATATGAAAATCGGGCGTTTTTACATTCCAGGTGCATCCGAGCATTATCACCGTAATTACTCTTGTTGTGTTTGCAGTGCCAGAGGCAGCACGCAGAAGGCAAACCTCTTTCACGTTCGCAAAGCGTTTTCCATATTTTTGATATGTCTGTGTAATTTTGAGTCAAGTGCTGCTCTGCTGTGTGTTTTTAATCTGGTGGTTGAGGTGAGTTTTAACACTTTTTTGGGGGGGTGGGGGCTCTGGGAATATGCACAGCGATGAAACAGGAAGAGCAGGAAGATAAATGTGTTGTCTGGTCGGATAAATAAAAGCAGGGCAATAAAGAGATCTCTGAGAGGAGGAGCAGGGAGAGTAAACACCGCAGTGTGAAGAAGAAGAAGAAGAAGAAGAAGAAGAAGAAGAAGAAGAAGAAGAAAAAGAAGAAGAAGAAGAAGAAGAAGAAGAAGAAGAAGGATGCAAATGTAACATAAATGCTCAGTACATGCGGTTCATATGTGTTACAACCCATCATTCAACAGATGTCAACAGTGATTTTTCTTTATTTCTGAGAAAAAAAACACAGCTTGCCACGTCCAATTTCAAATCAGAGGAAACCTTGAAATAAAAAAAAAAATAACCGGTCATAAAACAACCATTTGTGAAAAAAAAAAAAAAAAAATCAAGGAAAAACATTCAAGCAGAGCTGCAGGATTCTCACAAAAACATTCATCTCACATGTTTCATCTTAAAGAAAACTCAGTCTCAGTCTCACTAACCGTCTCCTTTAATCTCTAAAGTGATCGAGCCACGAGAGACGAACTGGAGCAACTGCGGCCGCCTTACTTTAGAACACGCCCACATTTTCAGCCTCGCCCTGAAACCGAACGAAACAGCAGGAGATATGATAATTGAATTTATTTAAACTATTTAAAATTATCTTTCCACAATAACACATGATTGGGGATGTGATAAGTCATATTTAGCTTAATTAAAAACCGTCTCAATTGCTGATTCATACCTTCAGTGTCCCCGAGGCAAAAAAATTAAATCCTTTTCATTATAAACAGAAAAAGTGTTGTTGGCTTTCTGCAAGCAGCCGGAAAAACATGTTTATTGATTGTCTAAGGTCAAAGACTAGTGCAACAAAGTGCTGTTAGAATCTGACTTCTTGTTCGCGGTGGTGACGTTCTGACAGGTTAGCAAACAAAGCTGAACGTCATTGCAGTGATATTGACTCACTCTGGGTGTCTGATCACACCTCGTGTGTTTCAGTAACTAAATTAAAGGATACGTTCACCCAAAAATGAAAATTCAGTCATTATCTATTCACCGCAACGCTGATGGAAAGGTGGTACGCTAAAGTTTTGTCATCCAGTGTAGCAGCGTTTTCCTAAACAGCTGAAGTCGATGAAAACAAACATAAAATGGCTCCATGCAGCTCGACATCGGCATGATCAAAGTGTCCAGAAGTCCTGAGATCCCTGAATGATTTGGAAAGACGATATTCACACCTTCGACTTAAGAGTCGAGCTTGTGCATCCACTTCGGACGGGGTGCTTGCTAACGCTTTTAGCTCAGCGGTTACAGTGAAGATACGTTTTTTTCAGATCAATTTGGGGAGACTTTGATCACGCCGGATGAGCAGAGATATTTTATGTTAGCTAGAGTTTTATGTTATCTAATCTTATCTAGAGAAATGTTTTGTGGAACCAACTTCAACAGACTTTCCATCAGCACGACAGGGAGTAGATCATTTCTGAGTTCACATTTTTAGTTGAACTGCTCCTTTAAGGTATATTCACATGAGGTAAGTAGGCAACTCTTACGATCTAACTCGAGAGCCGCTGCAGCAGAGATTATTTGACATCTCCATGTGACCAACACAGTCACCACATCTCTGTTCCGTCACGTGGGTCATCAGTTCAAAAACAGGAAGTCACAACTTGAAACGATTTCGAAAGAGAACTGACCATAAAAAGAAAAGTTCGAATGATGCAATCACACTCAGCGGTTATCACTGTTATTATGTAATCTGCACACTGAAGCTTATTGAATGTGACGTTTTAAAACCCTTCATCCAACATGTGTGATGTTTAAAACAGCTACCAGAGGCTGCACAGTCAGTGATCTGGGATTTATTCAAACGTTCACTCATACAACGAGAACTACACCGATAAAACACTTAAAATGAGAAATGAGAACGTGCTCACGTTTTTTAAATGTATTTTTAACAGAAGACACGTTAGCACTGTTTATGTTTTCGTGCACAGATCAAATGAACAGTGCTGATCTGTGTGCTGCACTGGGCCTTTAAATTCAATCTGGTCGTCACGTCTTCTTCAACTCGGTGTAAAAACATTCACAGCTCTTATTAGCTGATAAAGTACAAAAGGCAAACACTGAGCAACACAGTCGCCAGATTAATATTAGCAGAGTGTGTTTCTGCACAACAAGGATGCTCAATTTTCTGTTCTGTGTCCTGCTCACGCTCTGGTCGGGTTCAGGTGCAACATTCACTTGGTTAGGGTTAGAAAAAGATTATGTTTTAGCTTAAAACACTTCTGGCTGAAAATATCCAGTAGCTTGACTCTTAACTGTTGAAACGCAGTCTCGTACGGTTGTCACTGGTTCGGCAATGTGTTTTGCAGAAACGTTACCTGCCGACGTTTTAACCTGGCGACTGAGCTGCATCATACATCATCATTTCTGTCCGGGTGAGTTACAAAAAAAAAAAAAGAAAGAAAGAAAAGTCCTGCGCTTCAAGAATCGCTGTACCGTACAACCAAAGGCAAATGGGAAAATAATTACTGCAGACAAAGAAATGTAACAGTTTACAGAAAAAAAAATGACACACTTGGACAAAAAAAAGTAAACTCACAAAACTGCTGCGGACACAATAGTTCATTCAACACCTCTCTACTAAAAATAGCAGGCGTAAAAACAACGAGAACAGTAGCGCAGCGTGGAGGCGGCGGGGAGAACGGTGCCTCCTCTGGATTTATTCAGCAGCGATGTGCCACCTCAGCAAATAACATCACCACCTTTGAAGAAAGAAATATAACGTTTTTTGTTTGTTTTTGTTTTTTAAATTTGTGCCACTTTTCATTGTTAAACCCAAACAAAACAGATGCTTCACCAAAATAAAAGTATTTGTAAGGAACATAAGAATATATTGTGAAAATCGCCCTCTCAGCACCGAACTGCTGCGTAACAAAAAAAAAAAAAAAAAAACCCAGAGGAGAAACACCACAACGGTTCACCGCCTGGTCCGCTCAGTATGTGCGACTTGGTTGTTTGGCATCCTGGGCCTGGTTGAACGGGTTCGCCGGGCTGGTCGACTCGTCCTGCTGGTCGATGGACTGGTAGGCTTCTCTGTTTCGTGATACGGAGGGAAAACCTGCAGGAAACAAGCCGAAAAGTCTTCAACATGCACACACACACTCTCACACACAAAACCCCTGCTATGCAAATGTATTATTCATCGTCATATCTGAAAACACAGCGACTAATCAAGGACATTGCAATATACATATTAACACTGTTTGCAGAAGGAGAGAAGCTTCTACGCGACTTATTTCGTCTTGGTTCTCAAAAGGTTCACACGCACAGATTCATGACACCGTCGGGCAGATTTGTTATCTTGACTTGAGCATCTGGCCCCCTCTGGATAAATATAGATTGTTGGAAACTGTGCCGACACAGTATTTAAAGCACACATTGGCTCCGATGGACGCTGGGCTGAGAAAACAGCAAATTAGATTTAAAGTAAAGTAGAGACGCTGCATGCATTATAGGAACCTGCCATTGATTGATTGTCTGTTTTTCTTGATCATGAGGCCTGATGTTATTTAACAATTCTCTGGTTTCATCATTCAAGTGTGTGAACTACACTGCAGACACTCTCCATCGACAGTGTCAAACAGGCAGAGCCATGTTATATTTGCTCTTCTCCTCTATGAAACAATGTTTTTCACAAAGGGGAAGAAATAAAATCTTGTATAACATTTGCCAAATTTACAAGAAGGCCTTCAAAATTAACTATTTGTCAGCACAGAAAGCATTTCACAGGTTTAAATTTCTCCTGACTCAACAACTCACAGAATTGACAGATTTTCAAAGGGAGTCTGGGGGATTTCTCTCCCTCTTCAGCTCCTTGCTGTTGTAGACACAGACACTGTGGCTGCATGATGTTTTAGTATGTTGATGTTCAGATTTGCTCTCTGCTGTATTGCAAAAGATTTTTTTTTTTTTTATTAATAACTATTCGATACAAGCATTGATTTTCTTTTTACAGTTTTCAGCTGTGAATTCGGGGGACTGTTTCTTTATTTGTAAATGATAGATAATATTCATTCAAGATAACAAAGACTGATTGAGCAAAAAAAACATTAAAAATACATTAAATACATTATACATTGGACCAAGTACCTCAGCAGTAAATCTCATTTTGGACATACTGTCACATCGCACCACAAACTTTGATCTCAGCACCAACTGAATATGACACGTGACTGTCCCACAAGAAGGTCGAGATGTGTTAATGTTCTGATATTCACAACAGCAGCAAGTTATTTTAAATCTGAGGAAAATCTGCAGAGCTGTCGTCATAATTCTGCCTGGAATTCAAATTCATACAAAAAACATGAATGGCTCACACATACTATTTACTACGATGTCAGTGTATTAAATCAAAACCTTTGACCTGTGAATTCTACTTATCTTATTAATATTGATCAATATTTTATAGGCTGACCTCTCAGCATCCCAACTGATCGGCTGCTTGCAATGTGGCCCTTAAAAATCTGTTCATGCGGAATCCACTCAAAAGCTGGCTGTGGTGCTTTATATTTCATGTAAATATGCTTTCTAATTTTTCTAATGAAGTCCATGAAGCCAGCACACAGGTATAATCCACCTGAGAGGTCTGATAGGACTCCTTGTGACGCTCGCAAACAAACATCCCCGACTCCGCTGCGTCCAGAATATCAATAACATGTTTTTGTTTTGTTTTTTTGAGAAGTTCAAAGACCCGCACACGCTTACCTCTGCACGGCCCCGAGTGTTATTACTGTGACAACACATGCACATTTTAATACTCATCAAACAAGCCATTACCTTCAGCGCAAAAAAAAAAAACGTGACTTTATTACTTTATTTTATTAAAGTAAGCATAAAAATACATTAATCATTTGAAAAACTGCTTCGTGTCGCTCAAATGACTTCAATAACTCGTCTTGATCTTAACGTGCCTTTCAATCAGGTCACATTCATCGTCTATTACGAGCGAACATTAATCTTGACTTTAATTAGGCCGGTTGGAGATTGTGCACCATCATGCGGCGCTGCTTTGAATGTATGCAAACAGAATACACCAACACAAATGAGGCGTCTGGAGAGTAAAACGTATGAATAAAACATAGTTGCAGAATCATATGAGCCCGTATAAAAACACAACAGGCGTGAATACAAACACACTTTACTGACGAACACTGGGATAGACAAGACAACAGACAGACAGATTACATATAAAATAACTGGAAGGACAAAGATGGACACAAAACATCAACAAGGAAACAATATCAAGAGAAGGAAGTTTCTGGTTTTTTGTTGGTCCTGCAGCCTGATTTGTATTCTTACTTCCTGTGTGGGAGAGGATGGAAGAGGATGATCGGAGAAGAGAGGTGTAAAAAAAAAAAAAAAAAAAAAAGGAAGGAAGAAGCCAGGAATCAATAGCGGCGGACAAAGGCACTGTCAGCACTGTCCGTAGTGCATCGGCTGTCCACAGAGGTCTCAAAGTCTGAGAGGTCAAAGGTCAGCAGTGGAGAAGAGAAGAGAAGAGAAGAGAAGAGAAGAGAAGAGAAGAGAAGAGAAGAGAAGAGAAGAGAAGGACGAGACAAATGGTCAGATCATGACAGAGAAACACGAGACAACACGAGGTTTCAAAATAAACAACATGAGAGTGTGACAGACAGCAGGACAGACAGTGAGGATAGACACGATGACATGCAGGAAAGGACGGGGAAATGTAGGCTGTGACACGCGAGGACGACACACTAAGTGACTGTAATCACAGGATCGTTTGCGTCAGACGGGGTGGTTTGAAGTTGAGATGCTCTGGGAACAACAACAGCAACACTGTGATATCAGATACAAACCTGATAGCTGATCAAGTGCCATGTAATGATGCTCAATACTGCAAGGTTGCTAGCTAGCACTAAAAGTTAAGTTTGATAAACAGGCAAAAACTTTGGATTGTTATTTTGTTCCCACACCATTTGGATGCTGATAATAAAATACACAACTGACAACTGTGAAAACACCAAAATTTGTAATCAGTTTGGCTACGTTAGTGTGAACTCCAAATAAAATGGCTAACTTTACCCTGAACTCTAATATAAAGAGTCACAATTCTCTTTATAACAGCAACAAAATGCTGTAGCTAGCTAATGACAAGCTAACTTGGCAGAATGTTTTCACTGTAGGTTGCACAGTAAGCTAACACGATTTATCCATTCCTCGTGATTTTCTGTTTTTATTTTGAAAAGACTGAGAGGAAGACGACCCTAAAACAAGCTTCCAACTTATAGTCGTGCAACAGGTCCGACTCCATGCTGTCTGATGATGATGAAGCGATGATTGGGCAAAGCTCAGGAGAGGCGTTGTTTAGCAAACTGTCTTCACGGCGGCTCAGTTCTACAGGCTGTACTGTAAAAATAAAACTAAGTACACAATTCACACCAGCTCGAAGGAGGAGCCGCCAGTCAGAATTCAGTGTGCCCGAATCAACAGTTCACTCACATGCACCTGACGGCCCGGTTCACCGAGACGGCTCGGTGCAGCGGGGACCCATGTTAATGCCAGCCACGCAATCAGACTGCAATTAAAACACACATTGTCTGAAACCAGCATTTAGCTGCATTCATCAGTCAGGAACGCAGCCAATCACAGCGTAATGGAGGCGCCTGCTGTGTGTATGTGACGTTAAAGCAAAGAAAAAAAGAAAAAAAAAAAACCCACGGAGGGGGCAGATTCATCAGGATTCAATCATCCTCCTCCAAACAGTCGAATCAGGAGAGGTGATGTCAAGTGTCGGTGGCAATGTAGGAGAAATCATTATTTTCCCTCAGTGTGCAGCGTAATAAATTACCGTTTTAGCTGCTGATGTTGGACTTAATAATACATCACATCCTCCTCCTCCTGGTTTATTTTTAACATTTTGTGTTAAGGCAAGAAAAGCCATCGAACCATCAAACCCCCCCACCGACACCAGTTTGGGTTAATCCAAACAGACGAGGCAATGAACAAACACTTTTAAGAATTTGAGAGTCCAGCGGACGTCGCAGTTCAGTGAGATTCCTGCTGGGGAAAAAAAAAAAAAAAGCTCTCAGCAGTGCAAGTTCAATGGCCACACACGGTTAATCAAAGAGCACATCTCGAGTATCTCCAGACCGGTCAATGGAAGAAGTGTTCAAGGAGGGAGAGAGGGAGATACTCATCGGTCAACAACGTCACAAAATCTCTATTTTCGGTGCACAAACGCGCTGCTCTGGTGCAGATTCCATCTTCTTTCACATCAATCACCGCGCTACTTTTTTCTTATCATGGCAGATTTTTAGTTTTTTTTTTTTTCAGGGTGCATGAGATTAACATGTTCCTGCGTGCAGCGTAAAGCCGAGTCCAGGACGGCGCACAACTGTTATAAACAACTCGTGGAGAAACGATTTCCTGGCCAGGCCGAACCGCGGCTCAGATATTTTGCCGCATTCGAAACGTCTTGTGACTGTAACTAATGAGTTTGACTGCGGGATCATCTGCCAGCGGTTTAGCACAGAGCCTTCACAGTGTGCGCTCGACTTGGTGGGCCTTTCATGACAAACTGCATAAAACAACATAGGGAGGAATCTCAAAGCACCACTGGACACATGCATCACACTGCGCCCACAGCTTTGGTCACACTCAGGGCTCTGTGGGAAGAAGGATGCCTCTCATATTTAGGTCATTTCTCACTGGTTCTGAAATTATACTCGCTCACTGAAAACTTGTTTTGTCACGTGACGAGTCAAACGCTGTGTCATCTTGCTTCTCACAGGGAAATTAGCAGATCGTACATGAAGGAGGAGTGGCAGTTCCTCGATGTGGACGTTTAAGATTCTGCGCGAGATATCGGGAGAGAGCGCGATCAGACGTTTGCAGCCTGGAGCGCCCCGGTAGCTCAGCTGGTTCAGTGGAGCTCACACCCTCATGTACAGAGGGTCTGTGGTCGCTGCAGCAGCCGAGGGTTCGAGTCCGACCTGCGGCCCTTCGCTGCATGTTCTCCTTCATCCCATCTCCTGTCATCTCTCAAGCCATCGCATCAAAAAAGCCATGAAAGGCCAAAAAAAAGTTTGCAGACTATATAAAATTAAGATTTTACGATTGTTGGTGAAATATCACCATCGTTCATTACACTGCAGACAAATATAAGGCATTTGTTACTTTTATATGCTGAGAGGCGGACCAAGCTAATCAGACAGTGTGGCCAAACTGCGTAATTACAACGTCACGTGACACACTGGCACTCAAAAAAACTATTTTCCATAACCTACAAAAGATGGGGGGGATATTAAACTGTGGAAAAACATTTCTGAGCATCATAACCACTGAGAACTGAATCATTTCACAGTCATAATTAAAAACTATATGGTCCAATAACATTCAGAAAGTATACGAGTGCCGCACGATTAAATAATTTTATATCTATTCTAGGTAGCTGAGGACTAAAATGGTAGTTTGCAGCCTACATAACATGATAACCGACTAAAATTCTCTCTCTTGCATTTAAATGTGTGCACACATTAGGTTAATGTTACTTTTATACATGGGGACACGAGTCAGTGGGAGGAAACAAGTGATCATCTGGGCATATTATCGTAAATATATATATATATTTCATGAACTTACTTAATGTCTCACAAAAATCAAATACCAGGGTAACAACAAATTTGAGGAACAACATTATCCGGATACAGTTGCAATGTAGAAAAAGTTGTGCAGTAATATGGAAAATTGAGGATGTGATATTGAGAAGCATCGATGATCTTTGTGCACTTGAATTGTCAACAGGTGATCAAACTGAATCTTGAGGATTCACACCTCACACATGATCCGTTCCTCACAAGCCTGTAAACTCCTCATGTGACTGTCCTCCACTCATCTTGAAGCACTTACCAAAGTTAACGTTGTAATCTCCTCCTCGCTCGCGGTACATTTGGTAGACAAAGAAGCAGGACACCGGCTTGAGCAGCAGGCTGAGGATGGCCATCCCCGCGCTGAAGCGAAACACGTCCCTCCGAGACTCTGTGGCGAAGTCATTTATCGGGTAATAGATCCCAAAATGGATGATGTCGGTCAGTATCGTCACGACCATCCCCATCAGAAACTGCGGGGAGAAACAACAGCGGTCACACTTTTGAACTTTAACTGCACATGTCGGCGAGGGAAAGTGCTTTTCACGCTCTTAAAGTACCAAAACATCTGATAATTATGCCGCAGGGAAAAACGTGTGTGGAAAATAAACTCATTCCCGTTCTGAGTAGAGAGCTTTGTGAGGGGAAATGAGATAAAACTGTAAGTGGTGCCTGGAGGTCAGAACGAAAGAGCAATCAGTTTAGTAGCAAATAAGTTACAAAACACCGAATTTAGAAAATTCTCAGATGCCTAAAAGTTATCTGGGTCAGTCGAGGCCATATTTTGGGATGCAAAATAATTCTCCAGAAGACGGAGATGTAAAAATGAAGAGTTAAGACTTTAAATGTATCAAATAGTCTCATATATTTGGACTTGTTGGGTCTTAACTGCTGCAAACATTTGATCTTTTGTCAAAATGAGTCAAGTCCTTCTGCGTAAACGTCAACATTTCTGATCTAACGAAACTTTAAACCTTGTTTCTTTTCACTTTATACCAACACTGACACATAATGCAGATTAACTCAAGTCTGGATACCATATTCCTCCATTAAACCCGTCTCTGCACAGGACCACATACTTACCATTAGATCTATCTGCAATGCTCGAATAAACAAAAAGATGATTTGTGCAACAAGCTGTTTCGAATTTGTTTAAAAAAACTTGTAGAAATCATTAAATGGAAGCGTAGACACCTGTAGAAACTCTGGATTAATAGAAGATAAAGCATGTAAACAGGACAGTCTCTGAGATCTTGTGACTTTGATATTGTATGATGATTACACATATATTTATTTATTCATTAAACTTTCTTGCTCCACTTTTGTCACCTCCGTCTTTCCGGAGGGACGCTGGACGAGAGCAACAGTGACACAGAGTACAGAAGGTAAAAGGCTCCCCTGTGGTTACTTCACTGACAGTCCGAATCCATTACTGTCAAAACTGTCATTGAAAGACTGGACAGTTTATTTTTTTTTAATTATTTTTCTTGAGGATTTTGTCCTTGGCCCTCAACTTCACAGCCAGTACAGGGCCACTTCCATAAAGACAGACAGACAGACAGACAGACAGACAGACTATGGATTATTAGATTAAACTGACAGTCAGACTTCTGACTGACGTCTAAATTAATTCGTCCCATGAAGCCTTCTAGTTCTTAACTATGTGGAGTAGGACCTGAAGGCATCCTGGTTAAAATAAATCAAATATTCAAAATTAAAAGCAACATATTCTCCCTCTTACCTGTCGTGCTGTTAATCCACTTTGCTCGGCATGAGTTGCAGAGTTTGGAGATTATAACTGAACTAGAAGGCAAAAGAAAATAAAACTCCACAGCCGGGAGTCTTTACAGAAATCACCACCAAGTTACAGAAAATAAACCTAAAATATTGTTGCGAGCAGACTGAGCAGGAACTATTTTCTCTTTATCAAATTATACCAAGTGCTGATGAAAGTACCCAGAAGTCATATAAAGTGAAACATTGTGTTAAAACTTAAAGTAAAATTCGCCCAAAATCTACTTAAATGTCCCGAAGTATCGTAAGTAAATCACACATAGATATTTACATGAGTCAGATATTCAGTAATTTGTTGATTATCAGGTTTGTGTTTATCTGATTACATCAAAAAGTAAGTAAAGAAAAGAGAAATACTCAAGAAAAGTACAAATCAACATTACAAAAGAAGGCTGACGTCTCCAAAACTCGGCAACTCACACCAAAACTGTTTGACTGATAAACAGAACCACAGGTAAAAGTGAAATATGTATATGTAGAATATGTGTCTTTTGATAAAACAGCCTTCACTCCACCAGCCCTCTGCACATATTCAGCAGTTACCAGGGAATGTTACTGGAAAAATTCTTTAAAAATTCCTGTAATTCCTGCATCGCCAGCGTTCAGACCTGCAGCAGAGCCGAGAGGCTGCAGCTTCCTGACGCCACGGAGCTCAGTGCTTCTGCTAACTCATCAGTCAGGCACAAAATGACTGACTCACTGCTGTATGTTTTCCAACAGCTCACCACACTCTGAAAAAACTATTTTCTGTCCGATTGCTCGGCCCACAACGCTGTCAGCAAACCATTTGTTGTAATTTGGCGCCAGTGATCAGCAGCTGACATCAGAGGGAAAAAGCTTTCTGGGGACCCAGCTGCTGGGGGACACGTGGAGGACGGCAAGAAACACGTTCGACATGTTTATTCTGAACTTCAAACTAACCATTAATTTAAAAACAACAAAAAGAGAAGCGTTTTATTTGGTGCTGCCTTTGGTAAAATGGAGCCTGCGACATAATGAAAACCTCTTTCCCGAAAGCTGTGTCAATCATTTCCTTCTGTACGCACGGTCAAAAAGTCAAAAGTTCACTGTAGCAAGACAAGCAACATGACCTGAGACATGTGCTGATCGAAGTTGATTGGTTAATTATAGGTTAATTAGATGATGAGTAAATTATCTTGCCATGTTGGGACCTGCACATAAAAAGCTTTTGACCCAAATAATAATTTAATGACCACATTTTTTCAGTCAGCTCAGAAAGATGATGACAGCCAGGCTGAGGAAGCAAATGATAGCCTGTAAGCTAAAGTAGCTGGAGAGTAACAAAGTACAAATACTTATTTAAATTACTTGATTATTTATCTTTCAGACAACTTTTGACTTTCCCTCCCTACATTTGAACTCAGATATCTGTACTCTCTTCTCCTTATATTTGTCCAAACAGGCTTGTTACTTTAGTTTCAGTGCATTTGAGGGGAATCGTGATTTTTATTTTTGCGTCACTGCGCGCCGCCTTCCCATCATCACAAGACTGATTTCAACATCTCAGTGCATTTCACACGCTGCAGACATAACGAGATGGAAACAGACAGAGAAAAGGTGCATTAGTGTCTCGTACCTGCAGAGATCCTGCAGCCCTCTGCCTGGATTTACCTGTTTTCTCAGTTTGTTGCTGCTCGAGACACTTTACAAACCCAGAATGTGGCAAATCTGACGTCCTGGGAATGAGACTGTACAACGGACTATCTTTGCGGTGCGTTTAGGAACAGCTCGGACAAATCCTCCTGATTCTAACTTTAAGTTTAATAGTAGGTAGGTAGGTAGATGTTCTTTATTGTCCACTAGGGAAAGTAATTTTGTTCAGGTCAGTCAAGACAGTAATATACAAAACAATCACAGTAAAAAGTGACGCAAGCTTCATTGAGCTTTGCAGAGAAATGGCCTGTAGAAAAAACCTCCAGAGGGAAACTTTACTTTACGTACATTTCAGAGCCTGTACTTTATAACTTTTACTTGAGAAAAGAAGTTGAAACAGTTCTTTGTTTTTACACAAGTATCTGCACTTCTACTTTAAGAGAGAACGTGTGGACTGGAGCCAGTGTTAGCATCAGTGAGGAAGCCGATGATGATAATGGTGAAGATACCCCTAAAAAATAAAAGTGCATTAAACTAATCTAAAAAACAAATTAAGTCTGGCACCACAGACCAGCCTGAAACACCTTTATGTAGCTGGTCCTGCCTCGGCTACTGTACTTCTGTGCTGAATCGAGGGAAGGCCACAGATTGTCCTAGATTCCACAGACAAATAGGTTAGCACGGATACGCATTGCTGTGCCTAAAGTTAGACTCCCCGTACGTGTCACATGACGTGGAGACCGCAGCCTGCACGAAGGAATCAAGGCGAAACACTCACCATGAGCACGGCGTCGATCGAGTCCCTCTGCGCGATGGCCCAGACGCCGACAGCCAAAACACTGAAGTTCCCCCACGCGAAGGAGGGAGGCAGCCACGCCATGCTGCCCCTGTTCACACAAGACAGAGTCACATTTAAAGGTTTTGACTGTGCGAGAGCGGGATGTGGAGCTCAAAGCCTCGAGTCGAGACCGCGAGACTGCTTTGCGCGCCAGAAGAGGAGAGAAATTCCTCAGGTTTGTGAAAAGAGAAAAAAACCTGTGCTCGCACTCACCATATTGTAAACAGCCAGTGCACCAGGACGATGGCCTGTGAGAGAGGATAACAGACGAGAGTTGAGAGGAAATACAGGAGTGTCAAAAAGGGGCGCTGCGTAGCTTTGGAGAGGAAATTCAAACCCAGACTTTTAATATTTACAATATTAATGAGGCAGTGATGCAAACTCAGAAGTACGTATTGCTTCTGCGACTGAATAAACAAGCTGCTCTCAGAGGAAAATTAAGTTCCAGAAGACTGCTTGAAGCTGGGAAGGTGGCAGGGTCCGCCACGTACAAACAAAGCAAAACAGCATGAAATTGTGTTGTCCTTTAAAGTTCAGTTTGTTTTTTCAGTCATGAAAACAAAGACATTTCGTTTATTAAGTTTGTTCAGGCATAAAAGAAGAAAAATAAATAAATAAATAAAGATCTTTCTCCTCCGATTCAGAGTTCTTCCCCTGAACTACCCAGTGCACTTTCAAGGATTATTTTAATACTTTCCCTGCGGTCTGCAGCTGGAAGGATTAGTCACTTGTAAGAACAATAATCACCAACGATTTTGACAATCCATCAGTCATTTATCAGCTAAAACCCCCAAAACATCCAGAGGCACCAGCGTCAACACGGTGACCGTCTCTGTTTTACATCATTCTAAACAGAATCTTGTTTTTTATAAGAAGACAATCAAAAAGGCATCACACCTTGGACAAATTTCACTATTTTCGAACATGTTCCAGACCAAAATACGCCTTGAATGAACAGTTAAAAAACGATGCTGTGAAAATAACTTCTGGAAGCTTTAATTCAATCTACGTGAGCTCAAGAGAATCAAAGCCAGAAACTCCAGAGCCAAAATGTAAAACATGTGATGTGAAGCGGCAGCGGGATGATTGATTTCGTGCCGCCACAGATAACTGGTCTGACATATTTGTTCCCAAATTATGAATCATGCTGCCTCCTCACTCACTCGCAGCGTCACATGTTTCAGTCAAAGTTACTGAGCTTTGAATAAGAGCTGCGTCTGAAACCTTCGTAACCTTTAAACAACAGAACAGAAGCGTGATTGAAAGAAAACCTTCTTCTTTTTAAACGGTTACAACGTGACACACAAATTACAGTTTGCTTCAACTCTGACAGCTTCACTGCCAAAACTAATTAAACACAACAACAGAAGGATTCAGAAACTGTGCAAGTACAATTTCCCTCCCATTTTTGGTGTTAAATTCACTGTATATATTTTGCTAAAGGCTGCAGAAGCTGTGCACAAATCTATGAAAACATGGCAGTGCATCCCAAGATCTTAAATCTACTTCAACATATATTTGGAGGTCATACATCTTTAAAAAAAAACATTGAGCTTAACCCCCCAAAATTACCAACATTTCACTACTTCCCCGTGATCTGTGGCTCAAGCCGAGGCAGGTTGTTGCCTCACAGAGGATTTACCGAGGAGAATTGGGCAACCAAGTTGACATCATCACATAATTAAACACCAGACTTTGTTAAGCACTGCACAAAAAGCACATTGAACATCATGGCTGAGCAAACACCGAACTCACCTTTAGATTGATGGCAGGGATTTCCATGACAGGCTGTTTGGTGCAAGCTGCTCTTCAACTTGTTGAGGGGGGCCACATGAAAGAAGACTTCAAGTTTCCTCTTGCACAAACTTTTCAGCAGGACTCCTCCTCCTCCAGTCAGCTCAGCCTGCAAACATGAACCATGTGACAGCGGCCTGACTACTTCCCATGTGACTCTCCCCCTCCTCACCCATCCCTCCCCTCCCCTCCCGCCCAGTGTTGTAAAAGGGGGGAAGAAACCACATGAGCGTCAACACTGGTCACAGTTTTGTGATTGTTTTAGTTCCAGTTTTCAGTGAGCGTGGTGCCGCTTTAGTGGATCACTGTGAGCGATCAGGAATGTAGCGTGCCGGGACATTTAAGATATGAAAGTAAAACTGCCTGCTCGGCTCAGAAATAAACATTTTGAGGGTTTGTATTTATCTTGGAAAGGTTGAGCAGAATTTTATATGCGTATTTGTGTATTGTATATTGTTCGCAACACATAATTTCAGAGCCAGTGTGGTGGTTTTAGAGGGACTGATTGTAGGTTTTTGTCATCTGCAATTTACATAAAAATAAATTTAAAAAATAAGTTAACTTCAAATCATCATGAAGAAATGTTGCACGGTATGTTTCCTCTACAGCGACAGACTTGGTAAGATTAATGGTGTGTTCAGGGATGAAGCATCGGGTCATTTTCAAACAAGGCCGTCGATATAAAGATACAAACTGATGCTCGACACTCGTCGCTGCGTGATGAGCATACTGTCACGAATCCTGCTGCTTTTCTTGTACAAGACCAGCCCTGCCTCTGATTGGCTGATCCTGAGATTCTCATGATAATTCAGAGACCACCGTGAAATTAACGTTAATTTTCAATGTTTGATTAAAACACTAGGGGCAGCCTACAGGCCAGGTTAAATGCATGAAAGTCATTATGATTCATCCTCTGGGGATCATGAATGTCTGTACTTAATGTCGTGGCAATCCATCCACTACTTGTTGATATATTTCAGTCGGCCACTTGACATATAAACATTTCAGCCTTTGAGCCGCGCTGCTAGCATGCTAAATTAAATCTATGTATGCTAATGATGCATGTAAGGGTTTGATGTTTGACCTCTGATATCAAAGTAGTTTTTCTCTCTTTTGCCTTTTAATCAAACAGAAGATAAACAAGATTTCTTCACAGTGGCCTCAACAGACATGAACTATAACCCCTGTAAATAACACGAGTGTCAGTAAAAAACTGAAGTTCAGTCTCCCAACAGAAAAGACTGTGACATGAATGATTAATGTTTAATGCAGTCTGTCCCCTTCAGGACGCTGCTGTGAGTAAGAACACTTGCTCACTGTGTCTGGAGTACAAATGGTCACCTCTGAGCAGAGAATAAGGCGAGTTTAGGTTAGAGTGAGTGAGGACGTTTATAACACAAACAGATTGAACAGGACTGATTCAGATTTAGCTCGCGGTTGATCCAATTAGACGTTGAAGCAACCGCTGTCAGCCCGACGCTCTGCAGTCGTGCTCGCGTCTGTCAGCTCGTCTGTGGCATTTCAAAGCGTAGATAGATGTTCGCCCGGCCGTCCACCAAACGCTTGAGGATACAGTATCTGTCTTTACACCTGCTGCTCACTGCAGCATGAAATTAATATAGATTCATAGATTCATGATCCCCAGAGGACGACTGCTATTGATTTCAAGTGACCCCTCTGCTCTGACTTTTATTTCTTCTTGTGCCAGAGTCAAGACATAATTCGACATGTCAAACAATATTCTTGGTCTTCATCTTAAACCTTCAGCGTCCTCTGCGATCTTGTCTTTTATTGTCTCGTGGTCACGTATCTCTTCTTCATGGGAGAAACACACAACTGCAGCTGCGCATCATCGACTGGAAGGAAGAGATCAGATCAGAGTTTGTGATGAATGCCGATTAAAGAATAAAGAAGTCCAATTTATGACCTCTTGGATCTCATTTTCCATCCTCTTTATTGGTAAGGATAACGTTTCACTTGGATAATGCTGAAGTCTGGAAAAACACCAACAACCCACAAATTATGTCCACACGGGCGAAACACACAAGCAGCTGGATGATCAGATAGCTCTCAGGAGTTACTTGGTGAGTACAACGGAAAGCTTTACTGATAATACTGATGAATGAACGAGGAAAATAGGACCCAATGTGTCGTCCTGTATCATATCTGTGATCTTTTATTAAGCTGTGACCAGTTGTTTGGCTTGTTATCTCGCTGTTGTCCCTGCTGCTGATTCTGCTGCTGTGCTAACTGACTCCTGACCGCAGCGTTTAATTTCTAAGGACGTGCAAAACCGATGCTCCGACCGGTAGAATGATATCTTGAGGCAGCCATCGTGCCTCTGAGCACATTGTTGCAAGAGAAAGTATATCTTCAGCCTCAGTGTTGATGACGTTTGGCTGAAAGGCTGTGTGACAGTGGGAGTGGCCAGTAAAAAAAAAATGGCACTTAACAACACGTATTGTTGTTTTACACTGCAAAACCAGCGTTTCAACATTTGTACGTGTTACACCGCTGGAGATGCTGGGAGATTTTTCAGCCATGTTTTAGGCAACTACAACAGGTATTTTGAGCTAAATGTGATCTTTTCCTCATAGTAAACGAGTGATGTTTGTGCTCAAACCTGCAATTTAACTCAAAGGAAAGTAAAGTTGCAACAGGAAGAGTTGTAACGATTGTTTGTGGAAACCAAAATTTATTCTGGGGATCAGGTTGGCACATTTCCACACAGTGATGAGGACCTTGAGATGCATCTGAAAGCGTGTAACTGGACCTTGAGTTATTTCCAAGATCAGGAACTCATAGTCCTTGTTTTTGTGCCAATAAATAATATATGCAGTACATTACAGATAATCATATCTTCTTTTCACTTTTGGCCCTTCATCTCTTCCTTCTTTTCTAAATTCCACAAATCATGAAATATTTACGTTTGCCCTCCTCGCTGTTGCTTCTCTACAATGACCTCAGTTTCTGGGTTTAAACACACTGAACTCACTGTAAACACAGAGGACGAACACAGCGAGCCAAGTCTTTAAAATGCTAATGTGGGACGTCTTCTTTGTGATTTCTTCTCTGCGAGTCTGACTCATTCCTGCGGGCTGCTTCTGTCCTCTTATACCTTGAAGGAGACATTCAGCCATTGTGTGCCTCGGGCTCGGCAGATGGCCCCTGTGATCCCACATCCAGCGTGAACCCCCGACCTCCTGGTGACCTCTGACCTCTGTGAATACACACTTTACAAGATTTTTCCCCCTGATTGAAGTATTTATGCTTTCGAACACTTCAGAGCCAAATTTAGGAGTCTAATGCTCTGTGCCACATGTGTTTTTTATGTATATGCATGTCAAAATGAGATTGCAGAGAGACAAATGTGTGACATGTTATTTAATTTGGGGTGTAATGTCTTTAACCATCAGAGGGAAAAAATGCAATTACTGGTGCAGATAATGTGATTGCAAAGTAGAAGATCCCCCTTTTTACATCCTAACCTGCTGCGACAGACTTGACAGGAGGATGATGGAGTGAATAAATGTGATGCCAGAGCACAGATTGTGTTAAAGGACAAGTTTAACCCCCCCTCAACATTTAAATTCGATCATTATCTCACCCCTCGTGTTATTGGAATGTCAGGGGAAGTTTCATCGTCAATAAACATTTCTGGAGCTTCACGGCGAAACCGCACTGCAGCATTTTTCCAAACAATTGAAGCAGAGAGGGACCTGTGTTTCTTTTTAAAAAACGTGAAGAAATTTCTGTGAAGAAATAAAAGAGAAGAGCTCCAAACAGGTTTCAGTCTCCAGAAGCTCTGAGATCCAAAATTTATTTTAAAAGATTTTATTTACACCTTTGACATGCCGCCAAACGGCATGTCAAGGGTGTAAATAACACCTTTTTAAATACTTTTTAAATATGGCTTTAAGTACGTAAAACCACAGATAAGTTACAACTTTCTTTATGTTGCAACGTTATGTTTGTTCGGGTTGAATTTTCTGTTTCTCTCTCCTCTTGTCACATTGCTGTGCTGAGCTTTAGGCACAAAACCACTTGGTTAGGTTTAGAAAAACATAGTTTTTCTTAAAATGCCCGTTTTGGTTGCCGGGATCACAGTTGAAGATGATCCTGTGAAAAACACCTGGTTTTGACACCATGACAGCGGCTGGAAACTGTCTGCAGGCGTCCTTAAAAATATCCACTGGCAAAAAAATCTTTGGGTCTTTGGGTTTTGGACTGTTTGTTGGAAGAAAGAAGCAATTTGAGGACGTCACTTTGGACTCTTAAGTACAATTTGCTGGCCAATTATTATTCAGTGACTAGTGCACATTATCATCAGATTAATCAATAATGTATATGATGAGTATTTGCAGCCCTCCTTCTTGTGAAACACTTTATGTTTCTGTTTTATTGTCTGCGACTCTGTGGAGAGACTCCTGCTGCTGCTGCTGCTGCTGCTGCTGTGTTTACTGGTATGTAAATTGCTCTCGTTGTCGTACCTGTGTCCTTCTGAGAGTGCCCTGATCTTGGGAAACTTGGGTTCAGGCGGAAACTTTGGTAATTAATTACCTGAAGAAAAGCCCTAAGAAGGGCAGAAGCGCCTTTGTGTTTGTGATGTGAAGCTGCAGCTCTGCCGGGATGTGGCTGCGTGTAATCTATCACTCGGCTGGCTGCTGGCCAGGTTTCAACAGGGCACTCCACCAGAGCACTCTGTCAGAGCTAAGTATTAAAAATACATCACTACTGCTTTTATTCCGCGGCCGTAAATCAGGATGGCACAATCACAGTCCGACTGAGCCGGTGGTTAGGAAAGAAAAATGAGTCTCACTTTCTCCATCTAATCAAATATTGATACGGATGGATTTCCGGCGGCCTTGTGTGTTCGGGACAGAGACGCGCTGAGTGTTATTGCTTGTACTCGCTCTAATGTGTCGTAAGCTTCTGCGTTAAATGGTTCTGACACAGTTCAGGGCGGTTTGCAGATAATGAGCCTCAAAGATGGCAGATTTCATTTCATCATATGGAGATAGACGGCGTCGTATTACTGACTCCACGAAATCCTCATTTTTTTCAAGAAAAGATTACGTGTTTGGAATAAATTCAAGTGACAAAAGCAGTTCTCGAAAAACCGCCACATGGGAGATCATTAAACCGAAGTGACGGATTTTATTCTTTTAAGGCAGAAAATTACAACATCAAGCCGACTGTGGGACGTAATTTGAGTATGTTTACTTAAGTTCTGTTCATCAGAACATATTTAAGGGTTTAATGGTGCATTTGAGTCTTTCTATCTCTTATCTTTACTTCATATCTTGTACTTTAACTATGTATTTTCATAGATTTCTGAGGGTTAGGTAAACACAAGTTTATGATAGTTACATGCTTTGGAGCAAAGTTGCATTGTGGGTGTTGTAGTCCACTAACATTGAACTATAACACTGTTGGACTCATTACAGACAGTTAAAAAACAAACCATCAAAATCGATACCGTAGAACCAGAGAAATCATCTTTTTTTTTTCATTCCACTGTCTTTTTTCTTTTTAAAACCTAGTGCCTACATTACCCACAATGCAATTCGGCCACTGAGTTTCATCGATGGAAGCAATTATTCAGATTACACGCAGCTTCTTCTGGAGCCACGAGAGGCTTTGTAACACATTTTTCACAAATAAAGTAGTACTCCCCAGCATCTGCAAACACACTTTGATGCGCAAAATTGTTGGAGCAAACCTTTAAATGTACTTCAGGGAACTTTTAACTGGTTATGAAACAGTCTCGAGACCGTCGGTGATGAGATCATTGAGTCTAGTTATGAATAGTTACTGTAGTTTTTCTTAATGCCCGTCGCAAGATTGGATTCCAACTTATCTGGATCGAATAAATCATAAAACTAAAAGGTTTTCCAGAGGATGAGTTGCTCTGTAGTCTGGTGACACAGCATGAAAAAGGGAGTTTACTTGGCTTCACCAACAGGAGCCGCCAGAATCAACAGACAGAAGTTCCTGACAGTAACTTCAAGTAAAGGATCTCCACCATCAATGTGTTCGGTATCCAATATGACAGCGGAGACAACATCCTAGTAAGTGTTTAATCATGAAAACAAAAACAGAAAAACACAATATATAGACAAACGTGTTTTTAAGTACAGTATAAATAAAACATATATTAAGACATGTAAAAGAGATGTCAGACAAGCATCTTTGTTTATCACTCTACTGTTAAATACAAGAGAAGTGGAGTCAATTTAACAAAAAGTCGTTGGCAACGTAAACACACTCATATTTACAATACAGGACAGCAGACTGGGTTCAAAAAGCATTTACAAATGATTTTTAGGAATAAAATGTAGCGGAGAACTCACAAAGAAACTCTTAAGTGAAGTTCGCGTGATCCTGAAGCCTCCCATCAGGGACGCAGAGCAGTAATTCAAAACTTAAAAACGATTTGTAAACATTGTTTGACTCAGATCGGCAGAGACGGAGACGATCAGATGCAGGGAGGGAAAAAAAAAACTGTGAGAGACGTCGTCAGAAAGAGGGTTTTTCTTTTTACACAACTCGTTAAAAAAAAATGAAACCAAATAATCAACAGCCGCCATGTTGGTGGTAAACGTAAACACATGAACAATGAGAAGTTTAAAAATGTCACTCAGTCATGTCAGCTGTGGAGGAATGAAACTGCCAAAATTAAAAAGAATAAATACGTCAATATAGATGAATGCACCAAAAATAGTAATAAAAGAACTTAAGTACGTTATTTAAATTATAAAATGTGACATGAACTATTATTCTGTTTTAATTTAGCAGTAAGGTAAAGGTAAATAAATAGCCAAGGCCAAACAGTGCCCTTTTTTATTCAAAGATAGATACCAGTAACAGAAATAAACCAGCTTTTTCATCAAGATCAATGTATTATTCCCCAAGAAGTTAACAAAAAATACTGAAAAACATCCTGTCGCGCAATGTTAAAGAAAGAACAACATCCCTGGATCCGTCCCTTCATCCAGATCCACAACAGGAGTTTTCGGGATCTGTTCTCGGCCGAGACTCTTCTTCGATCAAACTTTCGTGGAAATCCGTTCAGTAGTTTTTGTGTAATCCTGCTCACAAACCAGCCGATAAACAAGCAAATGGAAACGTGTGAAAGCATAATCTCCTGGGCGGGTTGAATCAAATAGAAATATAAATGTACGTAACATTTTATAACTTAATTAATGCGTACATTTATTTTTAATATTGTGTTTGGTGCATTTGAGGGCATATTAATTTATTTACTGACTCATAATTCGTTCATTTATTTTATTTTTGATTTTGGCTCTTTCAGTCCTCCACAGTCGTCGGCAAAGTCACAACAAAAAAAAGCTCTTTTTCTAGAAAATAGGGCATTGTGGATTGACCCCTCGTCACGTTTTCTTTAAAAACGGTTCTGTAGTGATGCCGGAGTTACAAAAACGGAATTAAAACGGATGTATGGATTTTAACTGAACCTAGTAAGCGCTTAAAAGATGTTGAGCTGCTGTATTTTCGAAGATGTGGCTCATCCAACGATGCAACATTTGAACAAGTCACCTTGTAAGTTTGTTTTCACAGACAAGATGCTGTTATTTACATCGTAGGATGGATTTTAAAACCAGCAAGTCTCCACCTTTCAGCACCTGATCTGTTACTGGTGTCGTGTGATGTCTTGGCTGATAATATCTATTCTGTCATCATGGGGTCATTTTTCCTGTTCGTCTTCCTCCATCTTGTCCTCCTCTTCCTCCTTCTCAGATAGTGATGAAGCCTCCCTGATCACTGCTGACTGACTCTGGTACCACGCAGCGACCCCTCCGCCTGGTCACACGTCGCTTCCGGTGGAATTTAGCGTAACACCGAAACCCTGAAACATCGTAAAAATCAACAGACAGGTGTGAATGTAACACAGATAAACTGCAAGTCCTTAGATTTGGATCACATAAACAGCGACACCTGCAGTGTTTTAGATGCCAAGAGTAAAAAAAAAAAAAAAAAAACAGATCAGCTCTAAACCCGTCTGAGGGATTTTTGCCACGTTTGGATATTTTAATAACAAACAGCCCTGAAGTGATATCTGCCTCTGGAGCTCGCGAACTATCAACTCAGCGTTTATTAACTCAAAACAATTTTACATGAAAATCAACATTTATTAACACTGGGACGTCTTCTGTTTACCACCGTGTCAGCCTGCCACTAATTGGCCGCTCCAGGGACCCTTACCCACCGCCAGTCAATGACTTTTCTTTTTTCTTTTTTTTTAAAACCTTAATTATAAACACTGAGACTTGTGGGAAATGTCTCTGAATCACGAGTGCAGATGAAAAGACGAACTGCTGCTGAACTCTTTAACGGATGCTGAACGTGCCAGCGAGTGGAGTGAGTGCTGCTTTAAAGCTGAAGTTGTGGAGTCTGACGGAGAGTTAGATGAAAAGGTTGATGACGCTCCCATGGTTCAGCGGGAAACAACACCAGCAGTTCAGAGGTTGGCTGTTTCTACAGTTATTCTAAATGTCTGTCAGCAGGTTTGAGTCCCTGCAAAACTCATCCAAAACAATTCAGGGTGATGCAGACTAAAGACTTGCTGTTGTTTTTATTTCCCCAAGGCGAAGTTTGGCAGTGAGTAGCCAATTAAAAGGAAGCCAGAGGAGATGTGTGTGGGGTTTTTTTTTTTTTTAGGAAAGACTTTAATGAAGAACAAAATAAAAAGTCAAACAGGGACAAAAATACAAGTCATCCTCATCAGTTATCCGATAACAAACCCGACCATGAACTGATCGTCTTTGTCCTCGAGGTATTTTGCTTCCAAAACAAATACACGTGCTCGCCAAGTCTTTTACGACCTGAGGCGATGGAAACACTACCACCTCTGTCCAGAGGGGGCGCCGAAATCAGCTGAAAGTCTGTTGTAGCTGCTTTAATATGAAGCTTAGCTCAAAGACTGGAAACAGAGGGAAACAGCTGGCGTAGCTTTATTAAAAAGGTAACAAAAATGTACTTATTAGCACCTCATGTTGCTTGTTTGATGAATATATAATAACCACAGTGTAAAAATGTTTGAGTGGTACCAACGTGCTCATTTAACTCTCCACCTGAAAGAAAAGAAAGTCTATTTTCCCAAATGCTGCACTCGTCCTTTACTCTGTGCCCTCTTGTCATGTGATTCTGCGCCGTTAAAGTCGTGACACAGTTTCAACACTGCAGCTCAGTTTCCTCACTCACCTTCCTCACACATGCAGTCATCGTAGCATTTGTTGTTGAGGCCTCTGTTGTGAGGTTTGCACTCGTGTTGTCTCAGATCACAGCAAGAACCTTTAACAGAAGAAACACATGACGTTCAATAGATATTTACAATTAAGACGATATATATGAAATACCAAAAAATAGGATGAAAGTAGTATAAGTGATCATTTCTATAGGGAATGTTGTGCTCATTGTCATCTTAAAGGCTCTGAAAACTGATGTTCTGTATCGTTTTTCATGTTGAGCTTTTTTTCTACTTTTGTCTTTATACTTTGATTTTGTGGGGTTGTATGATTTTGCAGCCTGATAGTATCAATCAAGTTTGATCAAATCAAAACCACAAATAAATAAAACGTTTGGATGTCTCTCGCCATTAAATCACAAAGACGACTACGAGAATTTCTGGCATGTGAGTGTCAAGTGCGAAAACTTTTCTTTCAAACTGAAACTTTTCTACAAAGAATATATCGGTGCCACATTTTATGACTTCTGAAACTCAAAGAAACATAGTTTAGTTACCTCACTGCGTTGTATTGTGACTCACCTGGGAGACAGTCCAGGTGGTGGTCGCACGGCTCGATGGCGTCGGCGTCCACGGTCACGTTTCCACTGCTGAGGTTCTTGCTCCGCCTCTTGTCTGACACAACAGGAAATAAACAGTTTTGTCAACTCAAACACATTCAAATATTTCAATATGATAGGGATAATTTAATTTCACACATTCACAGTTAAAGCTAATGACCAACCTTTCTTCCTGGACGACGGCCAGCTGTCCACGGGCTTCATGTCCTCGTAGTCTGTCCAATCAAAGAGCGCCATGTCCAACGTTGGCATCACCTCCCCTTGTCCTTTCCCTCTTCCAGACCTCTGAGAAAGACAAAAACACAACGTTGAAGCGAGTCTTCAGATTTTACGACTGACCCGACATCTCAGCGGGAGCATTTTCACGCGTCCTGTATGAGAAATCCTCACGGAGCAGCTCCAACATGCTGATGTGCAGATCTGTAAACACCTAATCTTCAGTTAGTCTCAGCATGCTGTGTAAGGTCTGCCTCCGCGGTAATATGTGAGATATCTGCTTTATTTATGTATTCAAATACAACTGTGATCAGAATACGAAGCCGTGCATTAAAAACTAATCCTAGATTTGACTCAATCCGGCGTATAAGCTGCTGTAGGGAGATCTAAAATGAATGTTCAGTTACTGCAATTACAACCACAGCTGCAGCGGGTGACTGTGGTCTGATTTGTCGACTGTGTTTTTCTATATCGGTGTTGTGAGTAAACACATTCGGGGGGGGGGGGGGGGGTTCACACGTCGGACTCGTGTTGCGACGAGCAGAGGCAGCGGCAGTCCGAGCTGCTTCATTGATTCATAAAAGTGCCCTCACAGAGTCGACAGAGATAGCAGCAGAGCTTTAAAAAACATCGATCGGTGACAGAGAGCATGGCTGCCCACGGTCTGGAATACAAATATTAATCACTGCGTTTGTCCTGTTAATGCAAACACAATGCACAGACGTGTAGATTTAAACAGTTCATTACACACAACCGCAGGCTTTACTCCTCGCCAGCGAGGACGGGAAGCAACTAATGCAGCCTGAGCAGACATTTTATTATTCCTGGACTGTATTTTAGTGAAATAATTTAATATATGCAATGTTTATTTCAAGTAAACCAGCGATTTTGATTAAACAAGTCAAATTATTCTAAGGCAGCGGCACTTGTAAAATAAACGTCTTACTCTGTTCTGTCTCTGAGATTATTTCTGCCTTACATGTTTAATGCAGCGCAGCAGTAATGTTTGTTTGTTGGCTGTGTTTCTGATCCTGATCAGACCAACAGGTGTTCATATGTGAGCAGCAACAAGGCTGTCTGACTTCTGAAACAACGTGACTGTTACAAAAACACTTTGTGATCATTTGGTTGAAGCGACTCGTCATTTTAGTCTGATTTTATCTGCGTTTTCTGTTTTTTTTTTTGTGGTGTCTTTCGCTCTCCTTTTCCCTGCACACATGCACACCTGCGTCTTCCCTTCTCATGACCCTCACCTGCGCCACTCTCTCTGCCTGTCACCTGTCTGTGTTGTGTTGTTCGCTTCCTGATTCTCTGCTCTGTCTGTCTGAGCCTGCATCTGTGGTTTATTTTGAACAAACACCTACTTTCTCCTGTTCTTCCACCTTGTCTGCTCTCATTGTGACACAACTAAAAGTGATTGATTAAAGGAGCCCCGTGTCATTTGGAGCTCGAAAGGTGGCAGGGTCCGCCACATACAAACAAAGTAAAACAGTATGACAGTGTTGTCCTTGAAGGTCAAGGTTGTTTTTTCAGTTTCTTCAGTCATGACATGACAAAGAGACTTCGTTTATTTAGTTCGTTTAGACAAAAAAACAGTCTGTCAGTGTAGATCTTTCTCTTCTGATTCAAGTTTCATCCCCAAAACTACAGACTGCTCCTTTAACGTTCAAGCTAGATGTTGGTTACGGTTTAAACAAAACAACAAGGGCTGCAACTAATGATGATTTGCATTATGGATTCATCTGCAGAGTATTTTCAAAACTGAATCACTGAAACTTTCTGCACCAAATAAACATTCTTACGTCTGGAGAACAAGATTTGAATCTCTGCAGCACGACAGCGCCTCTTCACCTTCATCAGAAAATGTTGTATCTCTTAATATCTTGGGATTAAGATACCAATATGATTAATTGTGCAGCTCTACTGTAAAATCACCATCATCTTCCAATCGCTTCAAACGGCCCAAACCCAAAAGACTCTTTACTGCCATAAATCACAAAGAAAAGCGATTCTTCCCTCGACTGACTGATCAATTAATCAATATACAGCCCACCTCTGAAACAATCACTGACTGCTGGTGGGATACAGGATGCAAACTGAAGGCTGTGATGTTTGATCAGAGAAATCTAAAACCAATAAAGACATTTTTTCTTTGGTTTCCTGGAGAATAAACACTTTCTGTTTTAGAAGCTCCTCGACTTTTTTCCCGTTCAAACAGACCTTTTGCCAAATTGTCAGCAGACCACACTTGATATCACATTGTCGAGAAAGCGTACTGTCAAAAGAATTAGCTGGGTACTTTTTCATGCTCCCAAAGAGATAATCCCCTTTAAACTTCACTGACACCATGATCTGTACTCGAGCACTACCCTCGAGCGCAAAATGAGTTCTTTTCACCCTCTGGCAGCGATAATACGACTCTAAGAATAGAAAAATGATCAGTACAGGAGATTGCTCTTTCTTTCTAACGCTTACATACTGTGGGGTATGTTTAACAATGCACTGTGAGGCTGCTATATTGAGCTTTACACTTTAATATGTTGCATTGTGATTGCAAGAACTGACTTCACCAACACTTTACCTCCAGCGCTGATGTGTAATGACGCCATGTTGTTCGTAGTCGTCGCGCTTACTGTATATTTCCATATTTTCATGTCCGTGTAGTTCCCATAACAACAGCCGAGATGAAAATAAAAACGTGATGCGCAGTTTTAAACCTCTGCAGCTCCCTTAACAGTTAAAGTAAGCATACATAAATTCGTATAAAGGTATGAGTGTCATAAGCTCAAATATTCAACCTCCGTAAAATAGCGTCTCTCAGATAAGTATGTGATGACACTGCTGTAAAACAAAACTCCCCCGTGGATTCATCGCAATAACTTTCCACAATGAAAAGCCATAAAAACGTTGCCACCGTCTCTTTTCCTCACGCAGAGGAAACAAAACAGAAATGTTAGACGCTGTAATGAAGTCAGCAGGACTTTGAAACGTCTCTGGAGGAATATTTCGTTCCTGAAAGACATCCATCAAAAAACTGAGAATCAACATCTTCATGGAAACAGATCCATACTTGTACTTCCTTGCTCGCCCTCAGGAAACGAGCCTATATGGAAATATCAATCAGATTAATTGCGGAGGGGGGAAACCTGCTCGTGCTCCGCTGCTCATTAAACCATCAGCAGAAGATCGAACATTAATTAAGAAGCCCTGCCGCACGGTCGTGCCACCGAACCAAGGATCAGGGAGGGCTATCACTTTTTTTTTTTCCCCCCGTTCTGTGGTGCGATAATATCTGACTGCTCTCAAAGCAAAGACTCACGACTGCTGGACGCTCAGACGTCAACAGTCAGACACACTGACAGTCCAATCTGCAGTCATCAAACACAGAGACAGACCGGGGAAATCAAACAGAGCCACCGCGAATTTAAAATCTCAAGCAGGTGCTAAAGACGTGCAAAAGTGTCATATCAGTGACTGTATGAACATTAGACAGAGCAAAGACAAGTTCACCATGTTTAACTGCTTTAATCCTGAAAACTTTCTAACGTCCTGCAGCGGCGGCTCCACTGGTTTCAAAAAGAAATCCAATTATATGTAAGCTTATGAGAAAATGACCCAACTTCTCAGTGGGTTTATTCCCTCAGTAAACAGTTTCCTAATGAGTTTGTGGTCTTGAATGCAACTTTCAGGTTCCCTTCAATGCAACACGAACATCATTTTGTCCAATTTACGGTACAATAGCTGATAAAGCAGTGTATGCTTTAGGGCGCGTTTACCTGACATGTCGCTACCGCAGCGTATAATCAGATAGATTTCATCTAATCAGGATTTCATTCGAATCGCTCGATGAACCTTTTGAATAGTGTGTTTACAAACAGCAACCGACAAATCCTGCATGGCACGCATTTTAAAAAAACACATCCAGCGACGTCTGTACCGCCTTGTCTTGAGCTGCACTCCTCGACAAAACAACATGTCAATCAAACAATGCGGGTGATTCTGTTGACTTCGGCCTTTATTTCCCACCGACGCCCTACAAGCTGTTGGGTGTTTTGTAGCGGCAGCTGTGACAAAACGCTCGTACAAAGCGGGCACCGGCTCAGCGTCTCCTGATATCAGGTGCCAGTCTTGTCTTAAAGAGTCTCATTTGTAACGGCGCCAACATGAAAGGAGTTTTGGGGGGTAAAACACGTGTGAGTGCCTTTTCTTTCGTTATAAATGCTGTTTATGCATAATATCGAAGCGTCATGCCGGGGGAGTGTGACAGGTGGCGAGTGGTGCCTCGTGCACTCCTGCAGGTTTTTTCGGTGCCTGTGCCCACGAGCACAAAAAAAAAAGACTCTCCAAGCTCGCATACATTTTGCCCTGCCATGGTTTCTAATAAAGGAAGGCAGTTATAGAAAATGTGAACTGTGTGATTCGGATCCCGGAGGCGTCCTTTTATTATAGAGAACGGCGGACGTATTTATCATACACACACTGTGACCGAGAGCCGGTGAGTCTGGCCTGCTGGAGGGTATTTTTTCACAAGCGGCACCTCCAGGTTCACGCCGCAGAGAGTGTCATTTCCAAGATGAGCTATGAGGTTTGCGGCGGCATAACGGCAGTAATGGGGCCCATTTTCTGCTTCCCCCGCACACTGGGATCACACTGAGCCACAACAGACGCAGCCTTTAATAAGCACTTGGGTTTCGTTGGGGTTACCTGGGGTTTGGTGGAGGCCGGGGGCAGCGTTGGGGGATGCTCGTTCATCACCGTGGTAACCATGGAGGAGCCGGAGCCAAAGACGGCAGCGATGGGGGAGGGGGCTTCACTGGGCGGGGTCACGCTGAAGGAGGGGGAGGCGGAAGAGGAGGAGGAGGAGGAGGAGGAGGGAGACTCGTCGAACAGATCTCTGTCCCTAAATGCAGAGCTGAGCTCGGGTTCAGGGAGAAACCCTGGACAGACAGGACGGACAGAGAGAGAGAAAATATTATCCCTACGTTTGTGGGAGGCTTTCAGACAAGTTATCATATTTTCATTATCATATCCGTGTACAAAAAGTTGGAAAAACCAGAGCAAATAATAAATAATCAACACCCACAAGGCTTAATGACAACCATCTGTCACTTAGTTAGGTCTGATTCCCTCCAGATTGATTTTTACGTTTCATTTGGCACAGGTGGCGCCCAAATTGACTTGGATGTGTTGTGACTACATAATGCACCATTCTTTAACAAACATGGAACCAGTTTACAGCTCAAATTTTAACCAAAAAACCCTCTCAGTCTCAGGTTTTTAGCTTTTTTCAACAGCAATAACATTCCCAGAAACGAAGTCTTGTTTATTCTGAATAATCAGCAGACCTCACTGTCAACAGGTGTCACACAGACTATTTATACTGTAGAGACCAGTTACAATGCAATTTATCTACTCTTCTCACTGAGGATGGTAAATTATCTGGAGGACGTTGCCTATGGATCCAGATATCACATCCGTCCCTTCAATGCCTTGTCATGAGGGGAAGATGATACCTGTGACTAATGCAGAGTCATTTGATCTTGGAGTGAATGAAAATTGTACCCATTCCCACTAAAGACAAAAGCCAGGTGTCTGTGGATTCAGTGTGAAAGGTAAACTATTGTTATGTGTCACAGTGTGAAATATCCCTTCAGCTCCTTGCTGCTTGGAAAGAACTGCAGTGGATAATTAGTTAGTACGAAGGTCTATATTTTGTGCGTTTGGGTCACAGGACTCACCTTTTCCATGCCGCCCCTTTTCGTGCCGACTCCCTTGTCTCCTGTGCTCGAAGTGGTGTCCGTGCCCTCTCCCTTTGCGCGTCCCCAGAAGGTCGTTGTCCCGGGCCTGCTGTGGACTTTTCATACTCATTCGAGGTCTGTCTCTGTCCCTGCCCGGGCCCATCTCCAGTCTCACCGGGCTCAAACTCTCCAGGCCCGTCCCATCGTCCTCAGGCCTGGCCAGAGGGTGCAGGGGCCTGTGGGAGAGCAGCCCGGCTCCTCCTTTGGCGCCGCGGGCACCCTGGCCCCCGTGGCCTCCGCGCTCCCTGCTGTAGCGGTGGCCCTGGAGGCCCTGCAGAGGGTGCTGCAGGGTGTTGCTGCCGCCTGCTGAGGTCTGCGCCTGTCTCCTCTTGCCGTGAGGGGCTCCGGGCTCGGCGCTGTGTGACACGACCAGGGCGGCAAACAGGAACGCCAGCAGAAGACTCCAGGAGAGCGCCATTGTCTGTCAAGCACAACTCCACCTGCTGGGAGGAGAAAATACATCTCAGTACTGCTCACATTCAGATTCAAATCACCGACGCCGAAACTTAATGTAGATTTAAGCGGCACTCGTGATTGTTTGCACTGAACATGCAGAACAATCCGGTGGTTTCGGAGGATTATATCGAGTACACATCATCATAATTGATCAGTCAACTGATGCAGAAGCTCTGAAGCTCTAAAACCACGAGTCCTCCAGTTTTGTGATGTGTCTGTCCCGCTGTTTTCCTTCTTCCATCACCCGTCTTACGAATTCAGGCGGCATCCCTCCTCGGCCTCTTCAGCGGGCCCGTTTATCTGGACTTGGCGGGTTTGAGGAGGCGATAAAGGGACGAGCAGACACTTGTGCTTCTTCTTAGAAATGACTTCCCAGCCTTCATTCCTGCACCCCCTTAAACGCCTCACTCAGTATGAGAAACCGCGCCGCACACATCCTCCATCACCCCCCTATTCAGTGGTCTCGAGAGCCCTCCGACCGTACCTTTCATTACAAAAGTCAACATATCTGCGAGGTGTGACTGAACTGAAATATGAGGCTCTGTGTGTCTGCATTAAAGGCCCGGCAGCTTGTCCAGACGTGAAGAAAACGACGGCGTGCTGGAGGCGAAGCACTTCACCTTTTTTTATTCATACATTAAAGTTTGAAGTCGGACAAAATGCAAATTTAAAGCGAGATTTAATGTCACTAAAGGTTTATTTGTTCACTTTAATGACATCCAGCTGTACGTGTATGTTGAGGGATTATTAAAAAAAAAGGAAGCCACGAGGACATTTCATCGAGAACATGCTTTGATTTGATCCACGAGTGCATTTACAGATCGAAACTAGTCCAGCTGCCTTCGATACAGCACCGAGAGGTACCATGACCCGGATGTTTCTGAGTGCTGTATCTGCGGCTGTCCTTACAGAGTCGTTAAGGACACATGTGAGCTCAGAGTTGACCCGGCCGGCTTCGTTAGGTTATTCAGCTGCCTGGAGAAGGAACTCAGTACTGCATTGTAGGTGGGTGATAAGTAAGGTTGAAGGTCACCTCCTCTTCCTCTTCCTGACCCAGAAGAGGGCCGGTTGGGTCAACAATGAGGTCTGCAGCTCCCCGGATCCAACGTTACTTGACAACACCATTGAAAACAAGTCTAACGCCTAAATAACCATGTTAGATTTTGAAATCATTCACAGAGACTCAACTATTCAGACTCCGGCCGACACTTGGGTGATTTTTGTGTTGGCAAAGGGAGAAATAGCAAAAGGAAAAAGAAACAAGAAAAGAAAACAAAGCAAACATCCAAATAGACACGATACAGTTCCACTCAAACTTTATATTTGATACAAAATCAATAAAGTGTCGTCTTCCTTCACTGCACCACACACCAGTTAAGTGAACACGGGTTGTTCTCGTGTCATGTCAGATGACAGGTTGGCTGTTGTTTCTAAACACGATTTGGTTTTGTTTGGTCGTCCGCTTTCAAACACTGCGTCAATCCATCGACACACACACACACACACACACACACACACACACACACACACACATTATGGTGCTGTGGCAGGCGACTCCTTTGTGTTAAAAGACAAACGGCGGTGTGGAGCATACAGAAAATCAATGAGGGAGAAGTATTGAGCCGCTGGTGATGGTGTGTGTGTGTGTGTGTGTGTGTGTGTGTGTGTGTGTGTGTGTGTGTGTTGTGTTTTGTTGTGTGTGTCGCTGGGGTGGAGTTGAAGGGGGGGGTTGATAAGATCTCTTCTCTTTCATCACGCTGACACACACCAAGTTTAAAACACACACCCTTGGGTTTACACCGGGTTATTTAGTTGTTTCTGAAAACAGGACCAAGGTTGTGTGTGTGTGTGTGTGTGTGTGTGTGTGTGTGGGGTGGAGAGGATGCTGCCGATGTCGGGGGAAATTTGCAGCAGCCTCGGGGGATTTAGAGGCAGACTGCGTCGGCTGGCCTCTGGGAGTTCGACCAGCTGTGCAGTTTGCAAACAAGAGTGTGAGGCTGGCTGCTGAGGTGAGACCTTTATCTCCAAACAGGCCCTCAGAGTGTCGGGGGGAGGAGGAGGAGGAGGAGGAGGAGGAGGAGGAGGAGGAGGAGGAGGGCAGCCGGCCGTGTCACACACAAACTGTTTAGCTTGGATTACACTCTGTCTGCTTGACACATGAGGTGCTGCCGCTGCAGAGCGGTCTGGACCTTGTACGACCAAAGGGCTCATTTAATAAGAAAACAATCCGAAGTGGACCGTGTGTGAGGCAGTGGAGAAAGAGGGTCACATCACATCAGCCTTTGATAGATTTCTATTGAAGGAATGTTTTGGAAAATGCACTTGTTTGCTTGCCAAGAGATATACGATAACATTTATACCATTCTGAAGTTTGCAAGACACACAGCGGCAGGAAGATAAAAGAAGAAAAGGTGAGCTTTATTAATACGGTGAAATCCAAAAGTCTACAAGTCCAAAATGCAGGCAAAGAGCGAAAAAAAAAACTGAGGACAAACCAGATAAATCATGAAGGACGATAAAGGAAGACAGACGACATACGAGGGAACAGGAACAGGAACACAAGGATGGAAGTGACCAAAAACCCAAACCACTTGGCTTAGCAAAATGCATCACAGAAGACCCTTTACATGGCAGACAGTTTGACTTGTCACATTGTCCAAAATGTCCGCCGTGACCAGGTTCCACAGGAGGAAACAGCTAACAAGCTCTGCCCGGAGATCAGTAATAAACCGGGTTTATCTCGTCTCTCTTATCTCCAAAAAAAACAAACAAAAACGAGACTGCGACAGCTTCAGAAAACCTCCTCACCACGACGCTCAGTGATCGTGTTCTGTAACTTTTGTGAAACAGACAAACCAACCTTGTCACCCACATTATGCAGCGACTGATCAGGTGTGAGGAGGGCAGAGAGTACGCTGGGTTTGAACTTCTCTCTCTCTCTTTGCCATTTGTTCCGCAGCTATTTCTGTCACCTCTCATGTGAACAAGCGAGCGCGATGCTGTGAACGTCGTCTAGGAGAGACTGACTGAAAAATGAGCATCGTTATCCCCAAATTTAAACACATTTGCACGTGTTTGTGTCTGTTAGGAACACTTTTGCCGTCTAAAGCTAATTGCCTTCTAAGTCCTGCACACAACTGCCTATAAACCACAATGTGTCACTTTCATATTACTTGATTATGTAGAAATTAAACAAACAAGAATAAATGTGTTACTTCGTGAGCTTTTGTCACCGTTGGACAGAGCCAGGCTAGCTGTTTCCACCTGATTCCTGTCGTTGTGCTAAGCTAAGCTAAACCACCTCCAACTTCATATTCACTGTACAGACACAGGAGTCGTATTGTTCTTCTCAACCGATCTAACGATTATCCTGGAATCTTGAAATATTGCTAATCGAGCTACGACGATGAGATCGAAATAAAATTAATCAGCAACTATTCTGACAAAAGATTAATTGGTTTTAGACTGCTGGTTGAACATAAAGCGCAATCTGATGATGTCACTTTGGGCTCTGATAAATTGTGATTAGCGATTTTTTTTTTTATTTTGGCATTTTATCACTAAATAATTCATTGATTTGACGTGAAAACAATCAGCAGTTTAACTACATTTTGATGATCAAATAGCGAGAAAGGATGTTTGGTGGAATATTCCTTGAACGCGAACACGATCCGGGAGATTTTTCTTTTTGTCTCAGGAATCAAGCGATAAAAAAGAAAAAAAAAAAACAGAGCCAATCATTTCTTGTTTGTACCTGTTTATCACAATTAGGATTAACGCTCCGAACGTTTTAGAGCCAGAGAAGAATCAACTGAGGTGGAGATAATAGCAGCAACGGCGCACCGACATGACCCTTTGAAAAATTAATTTTCCAGACATAAAAGAAAGATGTGACACCTCCATAGAAACAGAAGGCAAATCTAAAGCCTGAATAGACCTGTCATGAGAAAAAGGCAGCGGGCGGAGATGGAGAGCGACCGAGTATCTCGGCACAGCAGTGCCCTGTTTTCCTCTTTTAGACTTTCATGTGCCGCTAACAGGTGGTCCTTTGAGGAAGACGCAGGATGGGGACGATAATGGAGCACTCTGGGTGGCATTCCGGGTTTTAAGCACAGTCTCTTGTGTGTGATAAACAACCTCTGCGAACAACACAGCCTCCTGCCAGAGCTCGTATTATACATGGCTGCGTGTTGTCGGCGGGGCACAGCAGGGCGAGCATCTGCTGCCGAGGCGATGGGAGGCCAAACAAGTGGCCTGGAACTGACGAGCTGGAGATAATGCAACATTTAAACAGTCCCTGATGCCGCACGGAAAAACTGTTGTTTGGACTTTTAAGATTTCACGTCTTTAGAAGCGTCCAAAATGTGTTATTCGATCACAAACTTACGAGAGACGTCGTCTATGTGAACATCTGCCAAAGTTTTAAAGTTGTGCTCATTTCACTGGAGACATCTGTCAGCCTGTGATCTGCTCACTGCTGGAAACATCATGGCACATATTTGTGTGCACGAGCCAGAATTTAACTATATTTAAAATCCCAATCTGATGACAGAGACGCGGAGCTGTTTCCACACAGTCCTGAAGAAGAAGCAGCAGATCCAGAGACGTTTTGAATTTTAAACTCATGATAAATAATCCTCAAGGATACTGAGCTCTAACTTTACATTTTGATTATTCAGCCATAAATATTTATTGTTGCAGAAAAATAATAAAGATTTGAAACCCGAGCTTTCCATTGGAGACGCTGTTGTGACCTTCTAAGAGTAAATATAGAGCCTTTATATGAATGTTTGACTTCAAGGAAAGGGATTTATTATAATTGCAGAGGACTCGACCACGTGACGCACTAAATCAGTGGCTCCCAAAGCCGGTGGGGGGCCGCGACCCCAAGGGAGGGTCTGGAGTTATATCAGGGTGAGGCTAAATAAATCAGGCTTGCTTCTGCAAAGCAAGGACGAGTTTGTGAAGGGACGACCAAATCAAAGACGAGAATAACATGACGAGGAACATCTCAGCCTCAGTCATTAAGTAGTCACACTACATCTGCAGCTCTGTTTTAGTCGCAGATCATGTTTAAAGTCATTTCTCAATGGCTTGAAATCGTTGTCACCTACAGAAAAAACTTTGGGAACCGCTGCACCAAATTATCAGCCAACGTGAGCTGAGAGTCTCCGGTCGACTCAGCAGACGCTTCAACTCGTGTATATACTGAAAAACACTAGTCAAGGTGATTCTTGTCGGTTTTCATCCAAATAAAAACCTGCAGGACGACAAACTCGCATCTGGATTAATGAAAACGTAAATATCTGTATTATTAAATATCTGTATCATGTTTAAAACGCACATCTGATAATCATGAGTAAATAATTCAGCGCCTCGTAAATCGTTTCTGTTTCTTTCTGTGCTCAATTTGTCGCAGTAGGTGGCGGTAAACCATCGGATGTAAAACAGAAAGAAGTGGAAAAAGTCGCAGTAGCTGCCCAGTTGGTTCCCACCACAGAGTGCTACAGCACTCGGCTCTGATTTCATGGCCGCCTGAATACCATTTTGGACTCTGGAGTTTGGGTAGCGAATATTCGAAGCCTCTGTTGGAAGGAGGAGTGAACGCTGAGCGAGACATGAGAAGAATCAGCCGGACTTCTCTCTGTCCTCGACTGAGATGGACGGCATCTCGTTTTTCTCGTTCTATTCTTTTCTACAGTCTTGGTTGTATTATTATTTGTTTGTGAATAAAAGTACATTTTCCAAAAGGTTTGGTGTGTTTCATGTGTGTTTTGGACCCCCGAGTGTTTCGATAAACAAGATATTGTAAGGCGAGATTTAAGAAACAAACAACTATCCAAATCCCAAAATTGAAAACTGACTATCTACCAATCAAACAAATGCATGAGCAGTGAAATATACGCGTCCAGCCCGAGTTGATTTGCATGAAGATAGCACATTATCCCGGTTTAGATGTTGTACATTAAAAAATCCATTCACAATTTTATGGCAGCATCAATAATCCAGTGACTTTACAGCCAATCAAATGTCCTCACAGCCAACAGAGCAACAGCAACATGGACGCGGTGGTAGAAACGTAGACTAACGACAAAAACAAGACTCGGTGTGTTACTGCAGTGACACACACCTGGCATACACACACTACGGGCTATAAAAGGTGTGTGTCGTCTGAGGACATCCTCGGGATAATCGTGGTGTCAGGGGAAATTTACAGCGCGGACGTAATCGAGTGTGAAGCACCAAATAAATAAATAAGCGTTTTCTTTTTAAAGGAACGCGACAGCTGTGGGAAAACTTTACGTCTCACTCTGACCTCAGACAGGATTTAAGATCCGGCGCTCAGATCCTGAGGTGGTGATGTCGAAGTTTATTGACGTCTGAGCTCGGGAAGAGTGCGAAGAGAAAATTACGTGCCGCTGTATAAACCGTAATGAAATCTCAAAATCAATTCTGCATCTTTAGGAAAGCCTGCGCACGGGAACCAGAAACTGTTTTTATCACCAGAGACACGTGAATCAGAGCAGAGAGAGGAAGCGAAAGATAATCTTGCTAAAAAAAAAAAAAAAAAAAAGAGGGGGGCACTGTTGGAGAGCTGGATGATGATTAAGCTGTGATGAGATCGGAGACGTCTCACCAGTCTGCGATCAATCGGTCAGTCACTTCTGAGACACGCGTTATAAAAAAATATACTTTGAGAGGACCGACGAGGAAGGTGAGGGAGGAAAGAGCAGCAAGGTGGAGCAGGAGGCGACCCTCCCCGCTATTAAATTGCTGTACGTGTGCGTCTCTTCTTTAGCTTCACCTGCTGGGACACCAAAACCTCCAGGAACCATCTGCTCCTGTTGTTTTATCTCTCATAGCAACCAGCAGGGCCAGAAGGAGCCAGCAAACAAAGACCCCACAAACAGGCTGTCGCAGCAGAGCTGTCATGTCAGGCAGAGGCCACCTTCAGGATCTCTTCTTTTCTTCTTCTTCATCTTCTTCTTCTTCTTCTTGGCCACATGCTGAGATTAAACGTTTAAAGGGGTAGTTCAGGGTTTGGGGGAATAAGCTCTCTTTTCCAGAGTTCACAGGGTTTCAGCAGGTTTTGCATGAAAACTGTAAGTTTTCTTATATGACGTCTTGAATTCTAACATATTAGTGTTAGAAGAAACTATGAATTAGTTGTCAGGACAGTTTTTCTTTGTGTGAGATTATAATTAAGTCTTTTGTTTCGTTCCCTTAAGGGTCATTGTAAGTGACCATAATAATGATGATGATAGTAATTGTGTAAGTGCCGTCGTCACCAGGATACTGTGAGAATCTGGTATTGTACAAAACCTGCATGTGTTAAATAATAAGGTATAGAAAGAGGCAATTAGCTTAGCTTAGCATTAACACTGAAAATCAAGGGAACCAGCTACCGAAAAATAACAAAATCTAAACATCAGCATTTGAAAAAAAAAAGCTCAGTCGTCACTTTTAATCTTGTTTGTTTCATCCACATAAAAACAAAAACTGTCAAAACAAGAATTTGATTCTATGTGCCGACTTCCTCCATGAAGTTTCTGCTCCCAATCAGAAAAAAACACAACCAGTATTCAAGTTGATCTCTTTCCATCACATCCAGAGATTTGTTTAACTTTACTGAACCAACCTGAGCAGCAGCAGCAGTATAAAGCTCACAGTGATGATTGAGGAATATGAGTCAAGTGTTTTACAAGCAACTCTTCTGTAGGTTATTTCTGTCCATCTACACAAACACAACAGACTGATTGTTGATCGTCCTGTTATGAGGATGTTGATCATTTGATTCTTGGACTGACACGTCTCTCTAATGAGAGTTTAGAGTTATTCTGTATAAACCTCGCTCTCGCTGTGCTATTTTGTTGGCCATTGTCTGGCGCAAAGTCTCCTGGGAAAATGAAGCCTGACTCCTGATGCAGGCTGGCACCGTTCCTATCTGCTCTCATGTCTCCGCTAGAGACCGAATTAACGAATAAACTCACGTTTCGTCCCGTGCTGTTGGTGTGTTGAACTCGGAGAGAGAAACAGAAACACCACATGGAAAAGCAAGAAAATGACTTTCCACTTTAACTTTGATTTGACATTTAACTTCGTACTGTCATGTGTTTGGTTTTGGGGAAAAAAGCCAAAAAAGTGATCCAACTAAAAGGGAAAATGAAGGATAAAGAAATCATCCGGCACACACACACACACACACAGAGGTCACAAGAACAAAACTAAATATCTCCTTTCAGCTTCTTGGCGAGCAAACAGCTTAAGTATCTGTTCTGTGACAGATAATGAGAAGAAAGTGCATGATTAAGTGTAATTGACTCTAATAAAAAAAAAAAAAGACATGTCACCAACACAACTCAGCTGAGCTCCAAACAGAGCCGTTCATCTCCCGAGTCATAACGCTGAATATCTGATGCGCCAACAAACACTTTTATTTCTCTCGTTTCGGGCAGAAATACGTCCAGTTTGCGCCGACAAATTATCATAAATATCAGCTCAATAACGGGCGACCAAATTACAGCTCCAGTCAACGCCTGTGCATAATAAACACCCCTGCCAAGCTGCAGTTAGCGCCATAAAACTTCATTTCCTAACGGGCCAATAGCACCGACTTCAGCAGTATAAAAAGTGCTTTGTCTCCTGAAATCCTCTGCAAACACTGTCAGGACTGGGATTCACACACTGGGAGGGGAGGGACGGGGTTTTTTTTGCAGCTTTTAAGGTGTGTATTGGATGGCAAAGGCCCCTGGAAGCGACACAGGATGGTAAAAAAAAAAACAAAAAAAAAAAAACAAGAGCCATAAGGATGGTCCATCTGTCAGCGAGGGAGCCGGGGGCAAGAGAGCAGGGAGACACCCGATGATTCACTGCTAATCTGGTTTGCAGGTAACGACAGATGTGGGGCGAGACCGGAACATCGTCGCTGATGCACGGTAACATCCCGCGACGTGGGCCCTTATCTCGCGTTCGAGTGCACACAAATTCGCACATTCACACACTACTCTCTCGCCGTGATAATCACTGCATGCACACACACACACACACACACACACACACAGCAGGGGGAACCTCCTCCAGACACCCACATAGAGGCAGGTTCCAAAAATGCTGTGAGACACAAACAGCACCAGAAGCAGAGCAAGAGGCGTCCCACAGAGAGGAGAGAGAATGAGAGAGACAAAAGGGAGGAGGAGGAGGAGGAGGAGGAGGAGGAGGAAGGGAGGAGGGAGAAACTGAGAGGAGAGGAGAAAATAAGATGTAACGCGGTGAGGGAGGAGAGAGAGAGAGGAGAGAGGAGAGAGGAGAGAGAGAGACAGAGGGAGGATTTATCCCGTCTTAATTAGAACAAAGTGTCGGTGGCATCTTTCATTTGGTGGCAGATAAGGACACCAGCTGAATCCCCTCTAACACTCGCACAACAACAAAGCTTTGGCCTCCGAGACCAACAACACAACTTGTTAAATGTGGACACCTGGGTCTATGTGTGTGTGTGTGTGTCTGTGTGTGTGGGAACAGTTTGACCGGTCGGCGGGGGGGAAACACTCGTGTTTAGAGACGATCAAGTGAAGCATGTAAACGCATTATATGAACCCAAAGTTTTCCTTCTCCTCCCTCCTCCGGTGGCAGCGAGCGGCGCCGACCGGCTACCAGCATTTGAAAGAGTCTCGATCGCACAGATGAAGCCACACTCGGCACTGACGTCCAACACCACCAGCACCACCAGCACCACCATCGGCACCACCACCAGCAGCACCACGGTGGAGGAAAGCGGGCGGACGTTCAGTAATGTAGCTCCAACTCAAACTGAACTGAAAATAAGATCTTTAAACGAGCAACATGTAGATAATTTTCTTTCAGAAGAGAAAGAGCTCCATGAAGAATAAACAAACATCACAATATCATACTGTTTAGCTTTGTATACATGGCGGACCCTGCCACCTTTCTCGCCTCAAACAGTGCTCTTGCTTTCTTCAGTTTCTTTATTCTGTTATCGCAAAAAAAATAATAATAATATGTCTACGTTTGTCTTATCGGCTCATTAATGCTGTAAATGTTAAAATCCTGAGTTTAGATTTCCAGTGTGCTCCTTTAAAGGTCGTTTGACTCAAAATCTGTCAGTCGAATTATGTAAAATGTGAATTTTGAGAGAGAGAGAGAGAGAAAACTAACTAAATTAATTTCCGCTGGAACATCAAACGTTAAGCGCCTCCTCGGGGTTATCGCTCCTTCATCAGGTATCAGCGCATCCGAGCCTCGTCGTGGCCCCGCGGTCGTCTCGCTGTGGGGTCCCTGATCACGCCTGATGCCTCCCCGCTGATTGACTCGCAATTAATTAACATCAGCTCATTAACGAGAGTCCACAAATATTGGTGCTCTGCAGCATGTTCCACTTTTTAATTGCACGGTGTCACACTGAGACCCCCAACTTTAATCTCTCTCTTTCTCACCCCCCCCTTCTTTCCTCCCCTCCTTTATCTGTCTCACTCTCTCACACACACACACACACACACTGTTCACACTGTCTTTGGTGTGTGTGTGTGTGTGTGTGTGTGTGTGTGCAGGGAGCAACAATGAGCTGTCAGGAAGAGATAATCGCAGCAATCATTTCTGATTCTCCTCACCATTCATCCCGTGAATTCCTTTGTGATGTTGATCTGAGTTTAATGCATGACAGCAGGAAACACCAGCACAAGAGTTCAACTGATGATCGCTTTGACTCCTGTTTTTTTTTTAAAAATCTTTCTGGTTATCAAACCAAATCTAATTTCTCACTGAATGCCCTCAGTCCGTCTGGTGTTGATCGACTCTCTGTCTGGCAAGTCAAACTGCCTTTGATATGTAATAATCTGTGAGACTGGGAGGGAACAATTTGTGCATTAAATTAAGTTATTAAAGCTTCGCGACACGTGATTAAGATGTGATGCTGGTGCGTTTTTACGCGCGCATGCAGCCCAAATCATGCGTAATCGTAAATCCTAATCAATTATAGCTGCAGATCTGAGGTCTGTTTCATGAGGGGTCCAAAACGCGACACATGAAATGCCATAAATTCACATAAAGTCATTTCAGATTAAAACAACCACAAACCGATCCAAGACACAAAAGAAAACGCCACTAATGGTCTTTCGCTACAAAGCGCACTCACACCGGGAATCACGCAATTAGTGTTAAAAACATAATTCCTTACCCGCGTTTGTCGGTTTGCTTGTTTGTTTGTTTGTTGTTTTGTAGTTGTTGTTGTTTTTCCCCCTCTGTGGTTGTTTACGGGCTGAGCAGCAGCTCGGTCATCAGGCTGCAGGCTGACAGCGGACAGGACCGACACACCTCAGCAGTCCGCCCCGGGATGTGCCGAGCATCCGGACCGACTCCTGCTTCTTAAGAGGAGAGGAGCCACCACCGGCTCCGAGGAGCGCGCTCCCGAGTGCGCGTCCACGTCACGGGCTCGGGCTGACTTTGGAGGGGGCAAGTCCAGGCGCGTGAGAGACAGGAATGTGTGTGTGTGTGTGTGTGTGTGTGTGTGTGTGTGTGTGTGTGTGTGTGTGTGTGTGTGTGTGTGTGTGTGTGTGAGTTTGAGGATTTCAATACTTTATGTCACTTTTTTTTTTTTTTTTTTTTTAGCAAGAGAAGAAGATAACAAAGGCGCAGTTAAAGACTATCAGAAATTATTTTATTCTATCTTTTTTTTTTTATGTGAGATGATCCATCATGATTTTATCACAGCTGTCAAAACTGTTCCCATCACATCAGACAGCCGCGATGTCTGAATGCACAAAATGTTCTTAGCCAGATGAGAATTACTTTTAGAAAACCAAGATAATTCTCTCCTGAACTCACTTCAGTTTAGACAAAATTATTGTGTACACAATACAAGATCCAAATTGATACAGAACCTGGAAGCCTACATTACCCACAATGCAAATCAACCGCCGTCCACGCAGCTAGGGATTCAAGTAAGGTATGCTAGTAGCAGCTAATGAGTGAGTTATGCTAATAACTGCTAGTGAGTTAATTGGCTAATGATTTAGCTGTGATATTATCACTATCATGAAGTGTGAGTTATGCTATTAGTGGCTAATGAATGAGGTATGCTAATAGCGGCTAAAGAGTGAGTTATGCTTGTAGCAGCTATTGACTTAATTATGCTAATATTGGCTAATGATTTAGTGTGCTAGTATCACCTAAAGTGGTGGCTAATGAGTAAGGTATGTTTGTAGCAGCTGATGAGTGAGTTATGCTAGTAGTGGCTAATGATTTATCCGTGCTAGTGTCACTTAATGTGTGAGTTATGCTAGTAGCGGCTAGTGAGTGAATTATGCTAATAGTGGCTAATGATTTAGTTGTGCTAGTATCACCTAAAGTGTCAGTTATGCAAGTAGCAGCTAATGAGTGAGTTACACTGGTAGTGGTAGTCGTGCTAAGATAAGGAGCAGCTAAAGGGTAAATTATGCTAGTAGTGGCTAATGAACGGGTGCCAGTATGTTAGTAGTACAACACTAGTGAGTTGTGTTGATAGCAACAGCTAAAAAATGAGTTGCTGTGATAAGCAGCTAAAGGATGAGTTCTGCTAGTAGCAGCTAAATAGTGAGTTGTGCTAATAGCAGCTAATTAGTGGGTTAAAGTAAGCTAGTCGTGGCTAATGAGTGAGTTTAGCATATAGTGGATATAATTTGCTAGTATCAGCTAATGTAGCCACGAGCCATAAACAGAGCTTAAGATCTACAGACAGACTTTGATGTCTAACCTGTAGTTTTTCCTTTAATGCCACAGCACACAATTATACATGAAATTGGGTTCAGACCTTGTGGTGGCAGTCTCATGAAGGCACTTGACTTGTTGAACATGTTGAACTGCACACCTGCATGAGTTGTCCCTCTGAAGAGTGGATGACATTGATTGGTCACCACAGAGCCAAGTCCAACCAGCACCTTAGAAAATGGATATTAGAAATGCTGACGTCACGCGTTCATTTTTTCATTCAGAAATTCTGGACCGGGAACCAAAAAGAAGGTCACTGAACTACTGCAATGTTTTTATATTTTATTAATTAAGTTAGCTGTTATAATTTCTGCTGATTTTCATTTCCCAGCATGAAGGTCTTAGAGATTTTACGAAATAAAAATCAAATAGCTAAATCCTTGAATTCAGAACTCAAAAAGATAAATACCTCAGTGTCCTTCTAACAGTTACTGTGACTTCAGTTCCAATATCTGAATGGCTGAATGGGAGCAAAGCCCTGCAGCCAGCAGCCAAAATCTGGTGACTTGAAGAAAAATAAATGTGACACGTTGTTTATTCCTCAGTATAACCTAAAGAGTACGGTTGCACCTGACATAAAACACAATCTCCTTAAAAAGTATATAGCCAGAGAAACTGTCAGAGCAACTTTGGTGGATATCTTCTGCAGTGACACTCTGCAGCTCCATTTTTCATTGCCTGTTCTGTCTTGATCTTACAAAGTCAATTGACTGCAGCGCGCCGGCAAGATTAATTCTAAGTCTACACTGTGAGCCTGTTGTGTGTGGACAGATTTAATGCTGTATATTTGCGGAGTGATTGTTTGTAAATCACTCGAGGGAATTGGTTGACATTTGGAGTTTTAGTCTCTTAGTTTCTATGCGTCAGCCTTGAAAAATGGCTCGCTGGCGTTATTGAGACCAACGAACAAGCTTTATAGTCATTTGGTGTGAATGCAAACAATGCTGACAAGCCACTTAGCGAAGTGTGAGTGTTGCACAGAGGGACTGAGTCTGCTGAAGGAAGATAACAGGCTGAAATTTAAAATGCCTTTAGAAAAAATGTGTATTGAGCGCTCAAACATCTTCCATTTGAAAAGGGTCCAAGTTTGACTTTAGTGAATTTGTGTATGTTCAAACAAGCAAACTGTGGTGAAATATTCACACGCAGCATATAACACACACTGCATCTATCCATCTATAGCTTTCCTGCTATGTAAAAAGCACATTAATACAGCACTTTTTTTGGGGGGGGGGGGGGGGCTTCCATTCCAAGTTGAGATGTCCACATATTGCTTCATGATTACACACTCTGTCGGGCAAATTTGAGCAAGATATCAGCAGCTCTGTGAGGTACGAGATGGCATTTGAATGGGACCCCTGTTGCTCCCGTGCGCCTCCTGTGAGACTGTTGGGATCCTGATGGGAGCTGGTGTCAGCTGGAATCAAAAACACTGTTTTTAACTTTCGTATTCTCGCAGTTTCTGGATTCTGCCGAGGTGGATTGAGCCGCGTTCTGCCAACTGTGAACCGTCGCTGCAGGTAATCCGGTATTCCAGGAGCTGTAGATCAGTGAACTTTCACCCAGGGGTACGTGGAAACATTGTAGGAGTAGCTCAACTTATTAAAAAAACAGAAAAACTCCAGATTCTGAGCTGGTGAAAAAGTAGGTATCCATATGTATTTAAGTGTGGGAGGAAAATAAATACCAACCATGAATTTCTTGCTACAAGGACGAGGAGACATCCTCCACCATCCTGTTACTGTCGCACATGTAGAAACATTTCATCGTAAAGTGAAGATTTGCTGCATTGCTATTAAATTGTTGAATTATTTTAACTAGAGCAGCATTCAGTAGAGCGCACACCTCTGTTACGGCCCAGCTGTCCCCTTGACTTGTACTCACTCACAGAGACCAACCACCGACATACGCCTGAAGATCCGTCCATTATTCCCTGAAAAATTAAAAGGCAATTTTAAAGAGAGTGAGAAATTCCTGGATCTGGATCTGCCCCTTTTATCCAGATCCAAAAATTAATTGGGTCTATTCCGGGCTGAGTTTCAACAGTTTTTTTATGTAATCCTGCCGACCAGCCAACCGACCAATCAACAGACATCATACTAACAAACTAAGACCTTACAATCCTGTTTTTACATTAATGCACCGATATTAATGAAATGATAATACAATACTGTAAATTAAAAATGTTCAAACCATTATGATTCATGATATCATTCCAATAATCATCAAAATATTCTTACAACACCCCAAAAAAGTGTCCTCAAACATCATAGTATCATATCACACTACATTTTATTATGAAACTAACATTTTTATAGAATCATAGAAAGGACACATTTTTTTTAGGGAACAGTCAATCCAGAATAAATTAAGAGGTTAATAGAAAACTGTTCGACAGCTTTGTCGAGTCACTGATATGAGGAATATTCACAATTATTCAGATAATGGAAAGTGAAACTTATTGTGAGTGTTTATTGTGCTTGTAAAGAAATCTTACTGTATATATTTGTCCCATTCCTAATTTTCAATGCACTTTTACTTATAACAGTATTTTTACACTTTGGTTTTAGTGGATTTAATAAAAGAAAGCATCCAAGTACTTCCTCCAGAACCACTGAACACCACCTGCTGAGACTGAGAACATGAAAACTATTGAAAGTAGAATAAGTTTGCTAAAAGTTATGGATACATGGTTGGAGCGGGGATGCAAACATGTCTGAACCGAGGCCAAAAAATGCAGGATTTATGTGTCTTTTTCTTTTCCAGTTAATGTTGAAGAACAATCAGGTGTGTCAGATGAAAATGGACAGTATCTGCTGCAACAGCTATTATAGTAAGAGCCAGAGGAATGTTGCCAGTTTCAAGGTATTTAAGCCTTTTATGACATACCTGAAATTATTTGCACATCCCAGTACTGTTAAATCACTTGTGAATAATGATGTCAGGTTGAAGTTATGACAAATTCCCCTGGAGACACAAGAAGAATTTACTGTATTTGCTTTAAAAAAACAAAAAAAGGTGTTGCACAATGCACCGTATTGTACATTTAAGGTCACATGTCCAATCAAATTGATGTTTATTGTTAGTCAGAGTCCACAAAAGGTTCAGCTTCAGTGTGCTGAATTCAAAGATGAAGAAAAAAACATCTTTTCAAATCAGTGTTTACTGTAAATACAGTAATTAGTGTTGTGCAAACAGTTGCAGTCAATGCTGCTCTGTTTTCTCAGGCTCTGTGTTATCAGCCCTGCCTGTAATTAGAAACTTTAGACAGTGAAAAGCCAGGCGTTAGACGGTTCGTCCCGCTGCAGCTGCACAGACAAGTCTATTGAAACTGCACCTTTGTGCGAGGTCCCGTGTTCTGTGCACTCAAGTGTCGGTGCGGTTCTGAAGCTCATGCGCAGCACCTGGAAGTTCTGGTTCAGCTGCACAAACATCACTGACGGACACACAAAACGATCTGCGCCAGGATGGGTGGCCACTTTGGGTTTGATATGTATTGACGGTATATTGTGATAGAAGACAGTATAAGGTCTTAGATTTAGGTCATCATTATCTCGTAATACGGCTGCACTACAGGAATGTATTTCTGAACTTACCGGACTGTTCTGCCCACTCTAATATTTGTCTTTACCTACTTAGTCATCAGTGTTAATATTTTGTTAAAGTCATCCCTACAATATAGTCATAGTATCAGTCACAAATATTGTGATATATATTCTAGGCCCAGTCCACAGGTACACAGGTATTCCTAAAAACTCTATGAAGGGAGTGATGATATTCAGAAGCTCTTGTTTTCTGTGTTTATGTCTGGACAGGCATTTTTTTTTTGGAAACAATGACACAGACATACAGAATGTTTGTCAGTGTTTGTAGCATCATTGACGAATGTGAACTTGGAATATGTGTTAAAATATTGGGAGTATTTGAGTTTGTGCATTGACCGAATGGATGTTATACTGCGTAATATCATATTTAGAAGGACACAAATGACCATTAATAATACAATGATGAAAAAGAGACAAAAATGTCTGCTTACAGTGTTTACAAAGTCATCCATGATGATTCTGTGAAGAGCCGATGTGTTTTCCTTGACTCGTTCATAGTATCTTCTGTAACTAAGCAACCGAGCAGAGTACACAATCTGCTTCCTCTTTACAACAGCGTGGCGTGTCTACTGTACATGAATGGCCTTGTGTGATGTGTTCACGAGAGTGTTTGTATGGGTGGAGATTATTTCTGTGCTTAAACATGTGATTTCACTGAAGGTAACGGTGTGTGTCAATCTGCTCACCTGTCGCTGTAACTCCTGGAGGACGGAATCAGGAGGGACGTCGGCAAACGTGAGTAAACATGATGAGAATCAACGTTTCAAACAATTACTCCATACGTGAAGATTTCTGCCCTAGTCGTGCCAGAAAGATTTCAATCAGCAGTGGTGGCTAGCTTCAGGGATTATATACAGTCCTAAAACTGTTGTCTTATAATCTGTCCACGAGTGCACAGATACTGGAGGGAAACAATCCTGCCGCACTGAATATTATACAGTTAGAAAAAACACAAAGGCGAAATCAGGGCAGACCTCACATACATCATACATAGATGTTACGAAATCCACCAGGCCGTCTTGCAGAACTGGTGTGTGTGTGCGTGTGTGTGTGCATGTGTTTTGGCAGTCAGAGTGATGAGTGAGGGGGAAAGCAGGGGGACCCCCCGCCAGGCGTCCTCATGCATTATCAACCCGCAGCTCCCCAGCAGGCATCAACCAACCACATACCAGGGTGTCGAGCTTTTACACCGCCGGGGGCAGGTTCGGCTCTTTAATATGGGGCAACTTTCAACTTTCCTTATTCCTCTACGCGACTGCAAACCTGACCTGACACATGAAATGAACAAACGCACACACACAACAAGGATAAAATAAAAGGTTTTCACCATTTAATTAAAATTGATTGTCAGGATAATAATAATAATAATAATAATAACACACAAATATTGTGCTTGGTGTGCTTAACTGAAGTGAGGCAAATGAAATATATATATGTGTGTGTGCACACATAGACACACACACTCACACTTGTATATCACATGTATGTACAAACGACAATTACAATATTGCAATGTGAGTCCACATGTCAAGCAGCTGTAACTTTGGGGAACATTTTAGGCTTTTAAATTCAGATCCTGCCTTAGATTCAGATATTTACGATGAAGTCACCAATATAGTCAACCACTTCACAATCACACAGTGTTTGATGTTCGTTACAACTACCTGCTGCGTTATTATTGCCTTCAAACAATTGCATGTATGATTTAGAGATGGATTACAGCTTGTACTCGAACATGCCGGTTAGTTACAATGAATCCCTGGACTCATGCCACGGCCAGCTCAGTGACAACAAGTTCCAAGTGATGCTTTGATCAGAGACAGAATATTTAACCTGAAATATGCAGTGTTAATTTTGGACACCAAGCACCTTGGGATAAAGATTTTAAGATATCATGAAAAACTACATCACAGTAGAAGACTGCCACCTTGTGGAGGAACACAACTGAATCTCTTGGTGATAAAGTGCTGCCTCTCTCACTGATCAGACGTTTTCCCTGATGCCACTTTAACAGCTACACAAGTGACAGTGACAATGATTCATTTCTTAATCTCAGATCATTCAATGGCAGTAATGAAACAATGGAGCTCCATAGATTCTCCCAAGACTATGGCGAAAGGTTGCTGGGAAACAAAAGCAGATATCTGTGTGGTATGATTGCCTTAAATTAAAAGCGGTCTAAGCGAATGACGCTTTCATCACATCAGCCTCAAGGCACATTAAATACACTTCATGTAAAAAGTGTTACCGCTGAAAGCTGTAATTACTGCTGCAGCTCTCGCTCTCTAACACACAAACACACTCCAACCCAACAATTTGCCCATATGGCTGCTCAGTGTTGTGTGTTGGCAGCATGTCAATGACTGACGCAAAATAAACTTTCGCTTTTCAGTCGTTTTTTCTGCAAGCCGAACGTCTCATCTGTCATAACAGTCTGTTCAAGTTTACTGAACGCAGCCATGAAAACAAACTCCAGATGAGATCAATAGGCGGTGATGGTGGAAGCAAACTAAGTCACTGAACAGGATGGTGAGCACAGACCTGCAAGAAAGCGTTGTAAACCACGTTCATGAAACCAGCACTAAAATCAACAATGTGTCAAAATTAAAACATCTCTCTGTTAATGATCACCTTAAAAAAAAAAAAAAAACCTGCCTTAATTTTACAGTCAGCTTTGTGATCAGTCTTTCACTCAGTGGCAGTATACAATCACCATCCTTACATTCAGAGCTCCAGCTGATCCTTCCTGGCCGCTCGACTTCTACGTTCTGTCCTGCTCAAACTCGAGCTCCGCCGGGCTCACGAGGGCGTCCCCGCCGCAGAGCCCTGACTGGGTTTTCCAGCCGGCACCTCGTACTTGAAGACCACGCTAAACAGCTTTCCTCCCAGTCTGTCTGCCAGCCACGAGTTCTTGATGACGGCCATCTTGAGGCTCTCGCAGCTGAGCATGGCGTAGTAGTTGGTGTGAATGGCTCGGCCCATTCCCTCGATGATCACCAGGTCGGTCTGTCGCTCCCGAACCACCATCGCCAGCACTTTGTCCAGACGGCTAGGCAGAGAATAGAGCGTGTTAACATTTTTGCTACACTAAGTGACAATAATGCTGTATACATTCTCATCAGGTTCTCATCTGGCTTTTAAAAGTGTAAATGTCCAGCACAAACTCAACCCACCCACTAGGATGTCATATATGGCATCTATCAAAAGCGTAAAAGTGCAGTTATCTACAATAATAAACAGAAAACTAGAGAACTGAATGCTGGATGTTGATAACCTGACGCTGAACTGCATTTGAAGGCAAAAGATGAAGGCGAAAGATGTATTTTCTACGATCAAATACAATATCCTCACTTTACATATTCTTTCTGTTAATCTGTCAAGGCAGATATTATACAGCTTTTAAAAACGTCCAGTGAAAAATTTGCCAAATAACCAACCTCAGATCCAGACAGGGTGAACTGGAACCGCTCTGGACCAGCGTCAGCCTGTCCTCCCTCAGACCAGCCCTACAAATCACACAGTCCACAGTTCACTGAACTTCATCTTCAACTGTTTTTAAAAGCTTTTTAAGTGTGAAAGCAGGAGGTCAGACACAGAAAATTGTCTTAAAATGGAAAGATAATTATATAATAACGTGAAAAGGGCAGTAACTCATCATCAGTCTGTTTTTTTTTTATTTCTACATCACTCACTGAATCACTGGATCCATAGCAGCGATTCTTTCAGTCAATATTTGCAGTTCGCCATTCGTTACGTCATTCAATGCTGGACCAGAGTTGCTGGCCAACACAACCTAAAAGGCAGACGGATATAAGAGTTAGATTAACATTTAACAAATATGTATTAATTGAGAGCATGTTGTTACAGTTCTTTACCTCCGTTCCTCGAGAGAGAAGCTCTCTGATAAAAGGAATCACCCCTAGAATGATGTCTACTCCACTATTATCTACGAAAAACAAGGCACACTTATGAGGAGGACCCTGCAAGAGAAAACCAGGATGGGTTGTTTTCAAGCACTAATCATCACGAGGACACAACGCAGAAACACTGTTGCAGCAAATAACTTGGTTTTGAAATGAAAGAGCAGAGAAAGAGACTGACCTTTAATCTCTCAAGCCACTGGTCATAGCAATCAACAAGCCACGGTCGCTCTGAGGAGAAAAAAAGATACCAAAAAAAATCAGTCTGAGGTGCCAAATCTGTGAACCTACAGTCATTCTGAAAGTCTCTCACTATTAAATGTATTTACTGTTGATCAAAAAGACATTAAAGGTTCAATATAACACAGGTTCATACTTTTATTTTGGGCTTCTACAAGAAAATGTTTGCATGCTTCATTGTCTGTTCATTACTGCTTCCTGAACAACAGTTATCAATACCAATTTTCTGAAATCTGTTTAAACAAAAGCTTACATTACAAATACACGTGGTGAGTTCTGTCTTTGGGTGCAACCAGGTCTTTTTTCCTGCGTGCCTCAAGACAGCCAATCACCTGCACCATTAGATCTTGGCACAACAAGCATGCTGCATGCTTATTGGCTCAACTCTCATTTCCAACAATATGGGGCCGTTAAACAAAAAGGAAAAACATGGAAATCATGGAAAGAGGGACAGAAGAGACAAACTTTCATACCTTCCAGCTGTCGTTTAGCTTGCTCAAAGCCAAACTCAGGATCGGATTCGAGGACACTGCATGACATCAAAAAGAAAATATGCAAAAGTGAGACATTTGGATCACAGGATGAAAATCAAAACATCAAACTGACCAAATATTCAGACTGAAACCTACATTTATCTGCCTCTGCAGCGCATCCTGTAGTAGATAACGAGCATTTCAGGCCATAGCTGACCTTTTTGGCCATCACAAGATAAGATCACTGTGATTCCCTGTCAACAGAGTGACTCAAATCTTCAAATGGCAACAGAAACTTAAAATAATCTTAAAGGATCATTGGGATGCTGTTCCATTCTTTGTCTTGATGAATCATAGGCATTCCTGAGGTTCTTTAATAGGTTTTTTTTGTATTTGGTTTACTTTGAATCTGTGCTGCCTCGGGGCCGCTAACTTATCAAAGTAATGCAACTCTGCCAAACAGGTTACCACAGCAGTGAAATGAAAAACTCCCCAGTTCAAATCTGTTGCAGCACGAAACTACAATATACAACCAGAGCCTCTCCCACTGACCACAATCCGGCAGAGCAGGATATAAAATCCATTAGCTCCACTCACTCTGACACGGCCTTGGCTCCCCAGTCGAAGACATTTCCGGCCAGGACGCCCCTGACCAGGGCGAACTGTCTCTCTTCCCAGCTCAGCTCCTCCAAGGACTTCACCGCCTTCTGGTAGTACTTGAGGGCAATGTCATTCTCATTCTGTTTGATCTAAAAGAGAGAAGAGATATGAAACAGCCAGTTTAAATAGAATTAAAAGACTGGTAAAACTTTCAGAGATGTACAACAAAAAGAAAAACATTGAAAATATAACAAAGAATAATGATTCTAGGCTGAAATCATGAGGTAGAAATAAACTGTCTGTGCAACAACATGAGCCTGTATGAAAACATCAAATTGTAAGAAGATGGCAAATGTGATGAGTGAGGGCCGCACAGGCTGACAGACAAAAGAAGACAAAAAAGACAGAGTAGGTTGATAGATTTCACTCAGACCTTAGAGTAGGGATCAGGAAAGTTGAACTCGTTTAAACAGTGTTCCCTCGTGTCTAACAGACTTCTGACAGTGAGGGATCCATAAGCACTAGGTGAGAAGAGAAGCACTCTACATTAGCCAGAGAGAAAACAGACACACAACGGGGCTGGGGGCAGTGGATGAAATAGCACTTGTGGTGCTTGTATTGTGGCTTGACATAGTGTTATAGTTTGGCTGATTTTATCAACAGCTCCGTGTTCATCATTCTGATATCACCGCAGTTTAAAAGCCATAAAAATTCAACATCAAGTCTTTTTCATTGGCAAACACTCGGGCAGTTACAGCAGGTACGAAGACATGAAACTAATGCAGACGTTGAAGAAAAGCCTTGAAGTTTAGTCTACTTAAAGCAAACTTTAGGTCAAATAAAAAGTAAAAATAAAAACAGTCCTTACAAAGGCTGATGGCGGAGCGTCTGAAGCTTGTGTCTGTATTTCTGGCGGAACTTCTCGGCTCGCTCGGCTGCCTCCGGCATGTCGGGCTGGCTCGCAACGGCTCTCTTGACCACCTGCTCAGAGAAAACAAGCACAGTAAGAGCACAAGCACTGAGTGGGGGAAAAAATAAACATATAAAACCCATCTTTACATTAATGCAGATAACAAGCTGAACACAGATGATGTGAAACAGTATTTTACAGTGATTAATGATGCACAGGTGAGGATTTTATTCAACGGATACGGATTACCTGTTTCTCATGGCTGATACCATGAAGATCATTGTTAATTTCACATTTTTGTATTTTAAAAAGAAGTTCCTAACATGTAGTTTATGCACACCTGAGGGTAAGAAAGGCTAAGACACAGAGAGCCAGATTTCATGAGATATTACAAGATTTTTTATTAAAAGTTGTACACTTCTCTCCTCCCCTCTCTCTCTCTCCTTGCAGAACATATATTGAAATCATCAATATCATGTTTCTTACTCTGAAACCGTGTTTAATGGTGGATTGCAAACCAAATTTCAAGGTTCAAACTGCTTCCTACTGTAGCCGACGTTATAAATGCTTCAATTTGGTATATTATTGAATAATATAAATATTATCTATTTATATGCCAGGATTTCACTGATAAAAAAGAAGTACTTGCTCTGAACCGTTGGCTGATTTCAGAGCACAGTGTTCACTGCTTTTCTACATATTTTGAGCCATGATTAAATTAGCTACTTGTTCAATTGTCTGACAACAGAAAATAGCTGCTGAAAAGGAAATACAACCACGAATCGCTGACACTTCTAATAATGACCACTGTTTGGTGACATGTGGTTGGTAATATGCGTTGAAATGTTAATGTTTTCGAAGACAAACATGGCAGATTCACACTGGATTAAGATCACAGACGCCCCTTGATTGTTACAATTCAGTTGAGGTCTCCAGGTAATTCTAGTCCCGTGCGAATAAATCCTTAGATGTGTAATATTCTGGCTCTATATGCTGATTTCCCCCCACTGCTTCTCTGATGTCTCTGCTCTCACTCTTGCTCCTCTTTTGATATTTTCACGTGTAACTCGGTGGAATAAATGTCTGTAATCCCGTTTTGCAGCTGCCAGCTGCAGCGCTCTCACTCAATGCTGCAGCAACCTGTTAAATTCAGAATTTCATGAACTGACATCTTACCCCATCTAGGGCCTCTTCGAAGCAGTACAGCCAGTATTCTCGGGCCAGAGCGTCCTCTGTGAGATCCATGGTGTCGGGGATGTAAGATGAAGGGTCCTGCAGCAGAGGCAGGTTCACCAGCTGCCTCTCCAGACGGTCCATCTCCAACATGTCAAACTAGACACAACAAAGACACAGAGAGGACACACGCTGTCTGTCTTTCCATAACTGCACAGTGCTTCTTTCAGCTCCTCAAAAACATCAAAGCCAATCCAGCTCTCGCTCAAATTATTCTCAGATATATTTAACAGTATTTTCCTTTTCTTAGCAACACTGTGGTAGATTTCACACAGTTAGTAAGACAACAAAGCACAAAGGAAGAAACATAGTCGCAAGATTTAATCCAAAAAGCCAGAGGAAGCAAACAGATCCATTAATTGTGGGACACAATCAATAGTCCATTAGAGGAAGTCAATTGAAGAATATACATCAACAGAGGGTTTCTTGAGTAGTAAGTCCCCAAAGATTAATTAATACTTCATTTGCAGTGCTGCATCACACAGTTTGCACTAATGAAAACTAGTTAATGAAAGCCAGGAAAGAAGCAGGAAATTCAGTGGTGAGAGTGGCAGCTAATGCTATACGGAGGCTAACAGCTCCTGATGTTCTACATTACGGAGGCCTGCATGCTCAGAGTATCACACCAAAGACCCAAAAACATCAAACATCAAACTGGTTTTCTTTTTTCCCCCCATCTTCACAGCAGGGACAAAACAGCAGTCAGATCTTCATCAAAATCAAAGCTGAGCTAAAAGAAAACTCTCAGGACTCCCTCATGCCTGACACGACTAAATACTTAATTGGCGCGCCGACATCTAAAGAACGAGGCACCGTGAGCCGCACGTCATCAAACCAGGGCACACAAGTGAAGCAGACTGAGGTACTTACGGGAAACTGAAGGAGAGAGTTAGGAAGACAAGAGGAATGTGTGGAGAGGAGATGAAAAAAAAGATTTTCAGAGATTAATGAATGTCTTTAGGATGCTGAGGGCTTCAGTGAGGACAGCCACGATCCCATAAAGGAGATTAGAAGCCCACAGATAGATACTGAGTTTACTTGGAGTCAAGAAACCAGAAAATATTCACATTTAAGAAGTTTTACATCTTTACTTGAGCCGATAAATCAATTATGAAAATAGCTGAGGATATTTTCAGAGTTGACATCTCATCTATTAATCGTTTCAGATTTATATCCGATCACTCGGACTCACCGTCCCACTGCGTGCACGCTGCATGGGGTTCATATCTGGAGATACGCTCATCAGGCCGGAGCTTCCAGCATAATTCTCCCCCCAACTGTACTGGTTTGGATCTAGGGAAGAAGAAGATGGTGAATTATGATATGTATATGTTGTAACACTTGCATTATAGTGCATTTTCTTATTTTTAAGACTAGTATTCATATTTTTTTGACTGTAGTTATTTTGCTTGATTTCAGTCTGTCATCTGTCTTCATGGTGGAGGTGTATGAGATACAACAGTCAGTGTATTTCCAGGTGATTGTCTGAACTGATCTTTCTGACAGCAAAGTAAAGCAGTGAAAATATTCTAGAAATAGCGTAAATGTTCTCTGATAATGTGTTTTAGGAGGACCTTTTTAGAGGTGTCTGAGTAACATTTTGCTACTGCTCTCGTCCACAGCTTCACTTCGCTCTCCACCCTGGGGGCCGCCATCTACTTTAACTGACATTGACTTAAGAAAAGTATCTCATACATCTTCTCTTGGCAAAAGGAGGTGGTTTTGCAACTGAATTCCGGAGATTTTATTCATACCTGACAATAGTGAAAACATAAAGGAATCTGTTTCCTGTAAGGCTACAAGTTTCCAGTTTCCTCAATGTGTGAGGGAGGAGTTTGGTAATGTGTGTGAAAGCTACAGCAAATAGTTTCACACTGTTTTCAAAAAGAGACATTTTCAAATACTTTTCCTTGACACACTGTCGAATGACATTCATATATTTCAGCATAATATTCATCTATACATACAGAGGCCCTGTTGACAACATATTGAATTCAGAATTTGTAGGTTTTTCCTTACTGTCCTCCTCTGCTCCTTTAAGAAATGCTCCAATGGCTCCCAGATAACCTTCATGTCTTAGAAACAAGGCCTGAACTTCACCCTGAAAAAACAAAAAAAAACTGGGTTGGAGGTCGAACACTGTCAAGTTCAGCACAACAAACAAAGTTCGGGATTAAACTCAGATTTATCAGTGAGAATGAGAAAGAACAGACAGTTAGGGAGGCTTGTAGAGCACCCAGAGGATGTGTCCTTGCCTTGGTGAAGAAGTTGATGCTGTAGGTGATTGTGTGCATGGTGACGGGGTGTCCTCTGATGAAGAAGCCTCCAAAGTAAACTCTGGACAGGTTGTGGAGCTTCGCATACAGACAGGCCAGCTGTCCGATGTCGTTGCTGATCATATGGAGTAAGCTCTTGGCCATATCTTCTTTAGAAAACTCTGCGGTTCGGAAGAGAGTTACAGAGATATGACAGCAAATTATCAAAAGACTGACATTTGAATACTTGTAGTACTAATATATTGACAGTACAATGGCAGGAATTCCTCAGTAACACTTCAAATTAGGAAGCTTCTAACTTTTGCACCCACCTTTCAATTACTAAGTAAGTAAGTAAAAAGATGGACAGAAGTTTAATGTATGAATAGGTCTGATAAAAATAAATGAACTGCATATATATCCTTCAATACCTGAAGTGTGTACAGTCTTTTCTTGACCTGGATCGATAAATATATATAGTAACGCTACAAGGATGTCACAACCAAAGAGTTAATGTGTCCACTTGTCACCTTTGTCAGCAGTCGCAGACTTTCCAAAACTACTCGCAATAAGATCTCCAGTCAAGCCCAAAGACCCGTAAGATCCTCCGTAGATATCTTTAACCAGCATGTCGACACTGGTGTGCTGCCCTTTTGAGGCCAACTGTAGCAACTCATCAAATCTCTACAGAAGAATAGAGGGTAGAGTTCAGGAGGCATAAGGGAACACAATACTACACTATAAGGAGATCTTTAATCGTAGAAGTCAGACAGTAGATGTTGTTTAAGATACCTTTGTTTTGGTGAGCAAGGCTCCGAGGCCCCAGAACGTCCCTCCGCCTATCGAGCTTCCTCCTATTCGCTCAAATTTGTCCTCTGATTCAACCTGTTAAACAGGGACAGACCCTGGTTTATACAAATGTGAGACATCTGGAAAAAGCCATCACTGAGCAGTAAACACAAGATGCAGTTTTACTACGTCAGTCAATTTTATAGCCTCTATACTACACAGCAGCTAAAGACATAACTCTCAGTCAAAACTAGATCATTTCATTTAAAGGGTAAGCGCCTTAAGCCACTAGCTTCAAAATTAGGTCAAATTATGTCTGGAGTGCCAAACTTGTACTGGATGTTTGGAGGAAAAATATATACTGGAGCCAAGATACTGAAGCGTTAAACCATAAACATATCCTTAAAAGGTTACTATCATCGTTTGTTTCTGCCGACTCTGTACTGAATGCACTGTTTACAAACTGATATGAGATTTTTGTCTAGAATTTGTGGTAGAATGTAGAGAATCATCTATAAAATGTCAGAAGATTAAATTACTATAAGGTTGCAACTAACCATTATTTTCATCATGGATTACTTGAATTACTAGATGTTTTCTCTACACGATGTGAAAAAATTGCTCTTCCTGATTTCTCAAAGTGACGTCTTAAAATTGCTCAATATGTCCATCCAGCAGTCTAAAACTCTGAGACTCTTCATTACAATAAATGACACGGAAAAGCAGCAAATTAATCAAAATATAATTTTGTCCTTCAATCAGCTAATCGAATAACAGACTAAACATTGTAGCGCTAGTTTAATATGATGTTAACATAAAAATAGCGACAATTCTCACATTGGCGATGATGAAACGATTTAACTCTAAGTGATTTTGCTTCATAATTGGCTTAAAAAATGATGGATTTCTTAACTACTAACTAACTACAAGTAATGCTCATTTAATCAACCAAGCGCTACTTTAAATTCCTTACCAGGGAGACCTCCTTTCCTTACTTCAGGTTACCAGTTATTACCTTGACTATGGAGACCCCTGAGCCGATGTTTACGAGCAGGTAAGGGAAGATGTCTGGTTGAGTCGTCTGAAAGCGGAACTCTGAGTCGGCATGCTTGGCATAAACGAACGCCTCGTGGGGTATGTTCCTCAGCACGAAGTTACAGCCCTTGATGAGACAAGTCATCTCATCCTCTTTGTCCACTCTGCCACAATGAAAGAGTCAATTAAGTCTGGCCACAGATGATTTAATGTTGTCACCGTTTTATCCTCATCAAGTCTTTTTAAAGAAAATCTGTACGACTCGATATTTTCATTTTTCTACAACAAGAATCCGTGTGTGGAGAACCAAATAGACAGGTTAATTTTAAACATCCACGTAAGGAAAATTTCACATATTTTCCCCTTTCTCTGAGTTTAATCACCGACATGTGGGGATGCAGATGATATAAAGACAACCATTATATGAGTGCTCTGTTGCTTCACAGGGTTTAGTTCTGCCACAGCTTGCAAGCCAATAAAAAGTGGATGTTTCCCAGAGCGGACTTCATAACAGGGTGAAATCAAATCAAATAAAATAAAGAGGATCAAATTTGTTCTGTGTTTCAATCTGATTCGCAGGAAGAAGCCAGGATATTGCAAAAAAAGTGCAAAAAAAAACCAGTTACGGGATGAGGAGAAGCCAACTGTCGTGACAACTTAGTCATCCAGAATATGCCAGAAAAGTCCCTTCGTTTCTGTTTGTGTTGCGGCATCAGACGCAAAGCAACAACAAAATACTCACTTGAGTCCCAGTTTCCTCTCAATGAGCTCTTTGAACTTGTGCGCCCCTCCACCTGTGGCTTTGATGACTTTGGTTTCCGTGTTGACCAGATGGTCTTTGATGAAGTCCAGGCATGTTTCGATGTAGGCATTTTCAAACTTGATGAAGTGCAGACGGGCAGTGACCTCTTCCTGCACGGAGATTTCATAGAGCTTGTCACTGGCAGCCTCCTGGGATGGAAACAGAGAATTAATACTCAATGTAATGTATGTTAGGTCATCTAAGATAACAGCTATCAGTGGTGGTGTGTTCACATTAAGATAGTGCAGGTTAACTGGAGACAGAAGCTCTACCATGTGCATGCAATTTGGACTGTGTGTGATTGCAGGAAAACTTTTTGCACAGTGACACCACAGTTTTTTTTAAACACCAATATTTACCTTCGTAGCTTTGTCGAAAGACCGAACTTTGGCCACTTTGTGTTGTACAGTCGAGTAGTAGGCAAGCTTTGTGAGAGACCCACCTGTTAAAGCAAAACAACACGAATAAACCAGACAGATAACAAAATATATAAGGTAGATTAGGATCCAGGCTTCAACCTGACGCTCTGTGGACAGTGGAGCTGTACCGTTTGCTAAACAGTGACGAAAAAACACATTAAACATTAGCTAACTTAGCTAGCAGCTAACGTCAACGCTGCTGCACTCATCAAAGTTGGCCAGGTTTGTTTGGCACACCTTCGCTTCATCAGGTAAAGATAATCCTGAAATCTCAGCGAGACGTCCGCCTTCAACGCTGAACACGCTTGCTTGTCAAACGAATGGCATCTAAACAGGAATTTAAGCTGCTAACGTTAGCTTTGTCTTGTTTACTTTCACTAAAAAAAAAAAAAAAAAAAAGTCATGTGTTGTCACAGTACAAGGCTGCGGCATAGCTGCTCCAAAAAGATTAGCTTCGTTCGAGCGAAAGTGGCCGAAGCAGTGGAGAAAACCTTTACATTTTCGGGTACCTATGTCTATCGCGAACCGCTTTGCGTTCTCCAAGTTGCGGAATATCTCGTCAGGAGGCAGAGTAATGCTTTTGTCCATGGTATGTCTACTTGTGCTGCTGTCAAGTCGAACAAATTCCGCCATGGTCGACAATGATTTGACGCCGCGTGCGTAACGTACTTGCGTGCCCCCTCCAGCCGTCCAATCAGCATGCACGTACGGTCCGAGGGGGGCGGAAGTGATCCGTGGGGTAGTTTAATAAACATCTCAGTCACAGCATGAGGACAGTAAACACCTGTGCTATAAAGAAACACCGTCGTTTTATTTTGTTCCCTTGTTCTTTATCTGAACACAAAAATATGTCATAATATTTGTGATTTTTTTATATATACTAAAAACAGCCATGAATGAACTATCCCAGGCTGATTCATATCTTTTTGTGAAAAATCATAATTTCTTGTCAATAGAATCCATGTCATGTGACCCATTGATTAAAAATCAATGCCGAAGTGTCTTCCTACACTGGTTGAGTGAGACACGCTGTTTTAGAATTAATGTCAGTCCTCGTTATATTTTCTATTAATACTTAAATGAAAAATCAGCTTTTTTTCAATAGATTCCAAGTGTTTTGACCCATTAACTCAAAATCAATGCCAAAGTGTTTTCCTACTTTGGTTGAGTGAGACGAACTTTTTTGTATTTCATTTTAGTCTACGTTATATTTTCTATCAATATTTTAATGAAAAAAACAGCTTTTTTCAATAGATTCCATGTCATTTGACCCATTATCTTCCTGCACTGGTAAAATGAGAGCTACCTTATTTAACCGCTTTTCAGTGCTTGTGATATTTTTGTTAACATTTTTTCTTTCATAAGAAATAGAAGATCCATTGAAATCTAATTAAAAAAAGAGGAATCTGTCATTTGATTTGAGTAAATGAGTCACATTGCATTTTTAAACATGACAAGCACTAAAATCCAGTAAAAAGATGTGTGTCTCATTCAACCAGTCTAAGAAGACATTTTGGCATTAATTAAGCTTATTAAAAAACAATAACCTCTTTGCTTTTAAAATCCTTTATCAAACAGCAGCTCATTGGTGGGTAAGAAAAAAAATATTCCTTGCAGACACACACATTGTTCCAACCTACATAACTTAATTGTTTTAATGCTAGTTGAGATGCAAAAGTTTCCAACAATATAGATTATGTCAGTATGAATTCTGGGGGGAGATCTGAATTTTTAAATCATGCACAGCACATGAAGAATTCCATCTTTCCATCTTAGGATGAAAAAGTGCAGCAGAAACGGTGGGATCTTGGGTTTGAATATTTCACCCAGTGATGACATCCTGTTGAAACAAGCCAGTTCAGTTTATGTAGATCTGAGATACTGTGGCACAGTGTGGAGTGAGATGTTCTGAAGCTCCTGAAACGATCAAAGAGAAAAACTGTCTTTAAAGGTGTCAATGGGGTTGACAGCTCAATGCACTGATTTCTTTGTGTTAAAGGGCATGTGCATAAACTAACCACTAGATGGTGCTGTCCAGCCATAACTGAATTGCTCTAGTTGAAAGCTTTTTTCGAGAAGACTACAGACTGCAAAGGGCTGGAAAATGGTTGTACAGTCATGATTTGAATATAATTCAATTTTTAATATGGCTAAGTACAATATCCAGACTGTAGAACGTGTTATTTTTGATACAGGTCAAATGTATTGATGATTTACTCTGGTTTTCCTGAGTTAAGAAAACATTTGTCTGGTACAGGCCCCAGGAAACATCCCATCATCATGATTTTGATATACCTTTTCATGGAAAGTGAAAATTGTGATGCAAAATTGACCATTCCCACTAATCATGAATCATTTTGCAATTGTAATATGTGTCAGAATAATCTCAGTATGAATTTATAACCATAGTGTGCAGCCATAGATGGAGACAATATATTATAGCAGTCATGCAAATTGATATAATCCAGTACAGAAGCCCTTTAAATAGTGTAAATCTTATTGCATTCAGAATGAAACGACTCAGTTCAAGATTCAGTTAATATTTTTTATTCAAAAAAGAATAAATTGGCCTCATAATTGAGGCAGTAGTGGTGATGATCCATCACAGTCAATGCTTGGAGTCCAAGACAATGTACTCAAGTAGAGTAAAGTGAACAACTTCAGTGTCTTTACAAAAGGCGGGGAATCGTTTAGCACAACCTAAACAAGGTGATTCAACTCTCTTACACTAAGAGGAAATAATGTTCAAATATTAATTTGTACTGTTGACACAACAAAACATGTTGATGATAGAACAGAACACTTCAAGACCCAACATGGATCAATAAACTTTTACAAAGTAAAAAGCTAATCAAAAAAAGAAATGATGCTACTAGAAGGTAGCTAAGATTTGCAATTTCCTGTTACTGAATCAAACTTGATACAGGAAATGAACAGGACTTAAAGCTGGCCAGTACTGACCAATTGCTCATTCTATTGATAAATCAATAAAATTGTGACATTAAGCAAAACCTTTAGAAAAAGTATAAACATTTGGATCTTACAACAGATCAGTTTTCATTATGACAATATGTCCATAAAAAGGACAGTTAAAGTTTTCTGATCAATGTGATCAATAACAATCAAAAGATAACAAATGTTATCATAGCATATACTACCAACACATGAAGTACAGTGAGGTATGATAATAATTGCTGATGCAATCAGATGTTGTTCATGTAACATGCATGACAAGATGTTCTCTTTCTCAACTTGAAAGATATTGTTGCTGTCATTTCCTCAGGAAATGTCATCTTGAACAAACTCAATACACAAAATACAGCCTTCTGTACATACAGAAGAACAAGTCCATCAAATTTCAAAGGATTCAGTCCAGTAATCTTTGACCAATGTGGTCATGAGAGTTTGTGTGGCAGTAACTCCAGTGAGTTGGTGTCTACCACGGCCTCCAGAGGGAGCTGTTGTCTGGACTCTTGTCTTTGGTGATGCTGGTGTGGACTGTGGAGCTCAGAGGAGAGAAGTCAGCCTCTGTCAGGTTGTTGTCAGAGGAAGACTGCAGCTTGTTGACGTGGTTCAGCAGTCTTCTCTGCTGTTGATGCTGCTGCTGCAGTCGTCTCAGGACACAAACTGTCATCTCCAGGATGTCTGCTTTCTCCAGCTTGGAGTCTGGCTGCTGTTTGAGGAAGTCTGGACCCAGGAGAGACTTGAGCTGCTCGATGCTGCTGTTGATTCGCTCTCTGCGTAACTTCTCCACCAGAGGCTTTCTGAGCTGCAGAAAGAAGAACAATGTCATTAGACAACATATTCTGGAGTCAAGTGTGAGCATAAACAAAGACAACCTGTCATTAACAATATTTAAATATTGTTGGATCTTGAATTTACCTTGTGGGTCAGAGTGAGATGCTCCTGAGAATTGGTCATTGCTGCAGTGATTGTAGGTGCCATGGCTGGATCTCTGTGCTGTAGAGGTCTCTGTAGAGAGAATCTGATCTCTGCTGGCTTCATCCCTCCTATTTATAGTCCCACATCTCCATATGAATGTGTGGGTCTTGGTCTGAGTAGAGTTTCTCACAGTCTCAGCCAATCAGAGAGATTGGTGAGACAAAAAGGCATGTGGAGCAGCAGCACGCTGAATTGCTTCAGGGACAATGGTTAGGTCTCAGGGGAACAGGTGGAGGACTGGGGGGGTGATGGAGAGAGACTCACAGAACTCTGTGTGGATCTGGGAAAGTGGTGACCCTGTAGAGAGAGCAGATCTGCTGCCTGATGCTGGGATCAATGACTTTGACTGAGCACACGCTCATCATCAGATCGCACACGTGGGAGAACGACTGGCCGATTGTCCTCAACATCAAAACACATACATTCCTCAGAGGTGCTGATGCATTCATTTAAAAGTATCAGTCTGTGAGAAGTTGACCGTGTCAAAAATGTAGTCAAAGTTAAAATGAGCTTAACCTCAAACATGTAATATAACACGTATTTAATATTTGTACATTTTCCTGATAATACTTGACTATTTCAAGGTTTTCCGTGCTGTACTTTTATTTGTAGTTGAGTATTTTCATAGTGTGGTGCTTTTACTTAAGTAGAGAGTCTGAATAGCTCTTCCACCACTTCACCCATTCAAACAGTGAAGTCACACTCATTCAGCTCAAAGTGCTCCAGATGAGACAGATGTGCCTTCTGTCTTTTGACGAGTTGCTCCAGTGAGTAAAGCGTCAGTCAGAGTTTCTCACACTGAATCCTGGGAGCTGTGATCTGTGGACCACAAAAGAGGTTTGAATGCTTTATTGGCGGGTGCACGGAGCAAAGGGGCAGAAGCTGAAGGCGCGAACCATCTGGAGGGAAAAGGAGGGAAAGTTTGGCACGGGTTACTTATTAATTGTTCAAGGAAAACCAAACAACCTTTTTTATGTTTCCTAAAAAAAAAAAAAAAAGGCAAACAAAAATGTCTGTGTGCTCTTTTGTCTGTTAGCAGCAGTGAAAGAAGTATTTAGATCCTCTCCTTAAGTAAAAGTACGAATACCACACTGTGAAAATACTTCACTACAAGTAAAAGTCCTGCATTGAGAACCTTAATTATGTAAAAGTATGTAAAACAGCAAAATGTCTCCGAAGTATTTTACCTTCATATCTGATGTATTTGGATTAATATACTACTGCATTAATGTTCGTGTTGCATTTTGCTGCTGTAGATGTTTAATGTGTTTATTTTTACTTTATATGCTGTTGGGTAGTTTGATATACAGCTGACATGTTAACATGTGTTTATAGTGTTGTTATCTCAAAGGCTGCTTTTCATGATGTCAGAACAAAACAGCCTGTTTTCAGCTTTGTGTCAGTGTTATTTCCAGGTATTCCAGGAGCCTTTTTAAAAAGTTTATTTTACCTAAAAATCAGTGATGGAATGTAACTGAGTACATTTACTAATTGCAAAGAGGTCATAATTTAAGATCGGGCAAATGACTTCAGTTCAAAGTGTTGTTTGTTGGATCAGAGTCTTAAACTTATGTTCCCTTTTTTTTTTTTAAATGAATTTAATGCAGAATAATGGAAAATGACACGTGGAGCTGCAGTTACTTCACAATTACCTTAAACCTGTTGCCTTCTCTATGCACTTTATTATTTAATGCTGGTCTATACTGACAACTTTTGTGATTTGATTCAGTGTTTGTGTTGTTATTCTGGTTGTTGTCTCGACATATCCTTCAGTAAAGTTTTGATGGACTTCTACTTTACTTTTGAACATTTACATTTTTTGCTCTTTACACACATTTTTTCAGCAACTGGATTTAGAAATCATGTCTCAGATAAGCTGGTTTATAACCGGTGAATCCATAGTGTACAAAATATAGATTAATATGAATATGTATAATGTGCTCTGAGTTGTACTTTTGAAAATTTCATATAAGATACTTTATAAGACTTTCACCCAAGTATAGGTGACTTGAAGTATGTTTTGACACAATATCTTTGCTTTTACTCAAGTTTGACTTTTGGGAACTTTTTACAACACTGTTAAGAAGTGAGAGCATTTCACTTCACCCTATTAAACACTTCATCCTGCTTTTTTACTGGACATGAAGGGACTGAAACATAGTAATCTGAAAAGTGAACATTAACTAAAGCTGTCAGACAAATGTAGTGGAGTAAAAAGTACGATATTTACCTCTGAGATGTTTAGGAGTAGAAGTATAAAGTTGCATTGAGATTAACTACAAGTTCCTCAAATGTGTGCTTAACTTTTATACTTGAGTAAATGTCTTTAGTTACATTCCCCCCACTGTCTGTTCGTAAACGTCAGTCAGCTGATTTAGATGTTTCTCAAACAAGAAACAAGAAGTAAAACAAAAGTCTTTGCAGCTCTCGTTGTAAGGTCGACACTTCAGTGACAATTTGGCACCTGCCAATGGGGAAAAAAATAAAAAGGCTCGGATCGAAATGATGACCCGAAAAACGAGAGGGGAAATGAAGTTGGCAAAAAGTTAGAGGGTCTGGATCAGGCGCGAGACAGACAGTGAAAGAAGACGAGAAGAAAGAGAGACAGAAATCTTCCTGTGAAGTGTGCCAACTCCCCTCGGAGAGCAGTCAGGTGCTGGTGGGGCTGAAGATGCTAATCACACTGAACTGTGACTCTGCCTCTCACGGCTTTCCCACACTCAGCGCTCCCACTCAACAATAGACTTGTGCCTTGTTAAATGCTAATTCATCCCCACACAAGCAGCTCCCGGCGTTCCCCTGAGGGCACGTTTGGTGTTTAGACACTCTCCTCAATTAAGAGACGAGAGCCGGAGAAATAACCACAAATATTTTGACTGGGGATGAGAAACTAACAACTGCATAATTATATGGTGTTTTGAACTATTTACTTCTGGTACCACTTTACTTTTAGTGTTTATAAGCGGTATATAAACTACTTTAATGTAGTTGTGAGCAGATGTATATGATTTTCTTACCTGTTTATTAATGTACAGTATTTGCAACAACATTAATTATCCTGTGCAGACCAATTCTATATTATTATAACTATATTTATACACCATATTTTACTTATGAAGGCCCACAAGAAGAGTTGTAGTTGTAAAAGTATATGTAAAACATTTATATCTGCTATATTCACTATTTATTAAATGGTTATTTACTTCTTAAAATGCTAAATTGGGCGATTCAAGTAAAGTCTCACCATATTTTCTTCCTTTAAAGAGGGTGATATACTTGATTTGTTTTAAATATTTAATCTTTCAAGAAATGTAAATCAAAGGCCTTCACAACACAGATATTACATGCAGAAGTTAAATTAATGAACAGGGACAGAAAATTAACTGAAAAGAAGATTGAATGTAAAAGCCCAATAAATACAATAAGATAATGAATAGAAAGTTTAAACCGTCGCACCAAAACAAAATGAGAAAGAAAATAGTAAAGATAAGATTTGATGAGGGTGAAAATAGAATGAAAACCCTTAGAAAGTTAAAACCATTAAATCAACAGGAAATGTAAAACTGATACTATAGACTATAAAACTATAAAACTATAAAACAATAGAAATAGACACTGTAGTACTGTAAGTACACTCATATTTGATAATTCAGCATAATTGTATTTTAATGATGTTTAATGATTAAAATTTTCTTTAAACAGACCGCACATAATTTACATTTTCATTGAGTGCAGTTCGCCAACTTTAAACATTTAGGCTATAAAATAAAAAAAACACATCAGCTCTAAATATACAAACTTGTCATGTTTAGGGAGTAAAAAATGCACTTTAAAATTCAGGAGTAAAGAATTCCTCCCCCCCTCCTCAGACGTCTTTGTCTCGTCCGCCTCTTTTGTCCCTCTGGGGCTCTGTGAGTGAGTTTTCCCTGCTTTCCCACACTCGGCCCATTCACCGCCTTTCAAGAACAAAAGAAGTGTGTCTGGTTGCACATCACATTAATTATGGAGTCAGTTTACGAGTTTTGTCTCACCGCCCCTGAATGGAAATTCCTGTCATCAAGGCTCGTCATTACCAGGCTTTTGTAAACTGTCCATGAGGAATGCAGACATGCTAAAGGATTAATGAACATTCAGAAGAACTTTTTTTTGTATCTCCCTCCTTTACGTTCAGATTGTTCCTCTGCATTCCACGGTGGTTATTGTGACGGGGATGGGGAGGCTATTCTTCAATCGGTCGGGTGCAGTAAGAGGATGAATTTGAAGTTAAAGGGGCATTGTGTGGTTTTGGAGAAGAAATTTAAACTCAAGATGTTAATATTCAAAATATAAATGAGGTAATAATACAAAATCAGAAATATTAATGTTTTCTGTAAATGAATGAACAAGCTGTGCTCAGAGGAAAATAAGGTCCCAGAACATTGTTTGAAGCTAGAGAGGTGGCAGGGTCCGCCACAAATAACAGTACAAAATTGTGTTGTCCTTAAATGTCAATAAAGATCTTTCTCTTCTGATTAAAATGTCTTCCCCCAAACTACACATTGCAGCTTTAAAGCTTCGATGTCACTACTGCATGATAGTTTATTTAAAGGTGCAGTATGTGACTTTTTAAGAAGAAGTTTTGGTTATATAGTCCTACATCCTTGAATGGAAGGACCTCTGTGATGTCTTTATGATATGTATTGTAAACCAAAATGTAAACACATAACTTCAAACTGCGATTCCTTGTATCAAGAGCATTGATCCAGCAGTGGTGATGAGATTTGTGTTAAAAAAAACAAACACTTACACTGCACCCAGGATGGTGTTACTTTCTACTAGAACTGCTTATTCAGCAAAATTACAAGACCACCTAGTTCAAAAGTTAACCAGGCAAGCAGAAATACTTCAAATACATATGATAAGCTTATGCACACAGAAAGGTTGATTAATTTATACACATATATATACATGTTCAGTTTGAGAGAAATTCAAACGTAAGATGCTTTCATTATCAATTTCCCACGTGTGTGATGTGATAATCAGCGTGTGCACAGTCAAAGTCATTGATCGCAGCATCAGGCAGCAGATCTGCTCTCTCTACAGGGTCACCACTTTCCCAGATCCACACAGAGCTCTGTGAGTCTCTCTCCATCACCCCCCCAGTCCTCCACCTGTTCCCCTGAGATTTAACCATTGTCCCCCCGGGCAATAACAGCATTCACGGCGCTGTATCTCCTTTTGTCTCACCGAGCTCTCTGATTGGCTGAGACTGTGAGAAACTAGAGCCAGACCAAGACCCACACATTCATATGGAGATGTGGGACTATAAATAGGAGGGATGAAGCCAGCAGAGATCAGATTCTCTCTACAGAGACCTCTACAGCACAGAGATCCAGCCATGGCACCTACAATCACTGCAGCAATGACCAATTCTCAGGAGCATCTCACTCTGACCCACAAGGTAAATTCAAGATTCAACAACATCTCAATATTGTTAATAACAGGTTGTTGTTGTTGTCCATAATCACACTTGACTCCAGAATATGTTGTCTAATGACACTGTTCTTCTTTCTGCAGCTCAGAAAGCCTCTGGTGGAGAAGTTACGCAGAGAGCGAATCAACAGCAGCATCGAGCAGCTCAAGTCTCTCCTGGGTCCAGACTTCCTCAAACAGCAGCCAGACTCCAAGCTGGAGAAAGCAGACATCCTGGAGATGACAGTTTGTGTCCTGAGACGACTGCAGCAGCAGCAGCAGCATCGAGCTGTGGACTCAGCAGCTGTCCATCAGGGCTACTCCAGATGTGTCCAAGAGGTGACACACTTTCTGTCCAGAGAGCCGGTGAAGACACCGTCCCAGAGAAGTCTTCTGCAGCACTTCTACAAACTGCAGCCTTCCTCTCAAAACACCCTGAGAGAGGCTGACTTCTCTCCTCTGAGCTCCACAGTCCAGACCAGCAAAGACAAGAGTCCAGTCAGCAGCGCCGTCTGGAGGCCTTGGTAGACACCTGAGGACTCAAAAAAAGTGAAGCTCAGGAGTGAAATGAGCAATTGTACTTCAATTCTCGGATTCCAACTCCATCCTCCTGTTTGAGGTCTTGGTTGAAGAGTTGCATATGTTACTGCAGCCTTTCGCCTGTGTTACCTTTTGTAGAGGTTCTGTGTTTCTGTGATATTTACAGACAACAGTGATGCATTATGTTGTATTTTTTTCTCATCTCTGATTCAGATTTTACTCAGTGAGGTAAAAATTGCGATTCCTAGTGACACTGACAGTGATGTGTTTACTTAAGGAGACGCAGTTAATCATATTGAACATGTTTGAGATTCCTATGTGATATTCACATACTCATTCTTTCTGATCTATCTTTAGATTTGTTATTTGTCTGCATTTTTAGCAGATTCGTTTTGTGTATGAATAAGTTGATCAAGACAAATGTGCTGCTTTGTAACTCTGTGAGTGACAGCACTCGTTCCTTCAGTGAAGGGGAAATGTGTCACAGTGAATGTATCTCTTCAAGCCAAGTGATGCGCATTAAAACAATCACTAAAACAAGAGAACTTTGTGTTTGTGTCATTCTTGTAAATCACTGAATGTTAAGTACAAATTCTAACTTGCATGCTTCAAAAGGTGTTTTTAAAACAGGCGATATCACTGTGAATATGTATAAACACAGATGCAGAATAAGGAGTATCTATTTTTCAGTTCATTTGGCAGGAACAACATATATAGGCATTTTTACACCTAAGTAAATTACAACCAATGCAATGAGTGCACAGGACCTTTAAGCAATAAAATACATGATACAACACACAAAAACTAACAATACCGTTGACATAGAAAAGCAGTTATTACAGACAGTTACTGTATAAATGGTGACTAAGAACAATTAGGAACAATGACTGAAAATAACGACTAAAAACAGGCAGAAAAGTAAGAAAAAAGTGAAATATATCTGCAGTGTAGAACATGTCACATCCTCAGTTAGACTGGAAGAGATGATGAACACATGATGGATGAGTTTGTGTCTTAATAAAGTGTTTTCCCTTCATGAACTAATAGAGCAGCCTGATTCGCTCTGTGTAAATATGATGGTGTAATGGATGCAGCTCTTCTCAGAGATGCTGCCTCGTCTTGTATTGTTTTGTTTTCTGACACTTCGGTCTCTCGTGTTAAACTGCTCTGAGACCTGGTTAGTGCAAAGATCACAGTCACCACTTAGTGACCCGTCATACAAACATCTGGGTTCATTATGTTTCCCTCAGACTGGATGAGATTCAGCATCATTGTTTTTTAATTACATGGAAATCTTAAAGCTAATATTATTACATAATTTGATTTGATTAAATTAATGCAGATGCCAACATGAACTATTTTTTGTCCATAGTTAAATATAACTTACATAATACACATACTATATATCAAGTAATATATTAAGTATTTATATTATAGTAAGTGTTATGCCTAAAAGTAACACTTTTCAAATTGGTTATTCTGTCTCCTGTTATAAATATAAGAGCTGGCTCAACATGATTGAAAACCTCTGCCTTAAATTTGACACTTTTCATTCAAATTAATTAATAGAATAATATTATTAGAAAACACTTAAAAGATTTGGCGGGTCAACGTTTTAGGTCAATTATTTTCCTAATGGTCAAGTAATCAGTTTTTATGATGTAATTGTGCTGAAAAATGTTGAAAATCCCAACTCTGTGCTGAATGTTTTACTTTTCTTCTCTCCCAACACACCCTCACACCCAAACGGCTGAAGAGGTCAAGTTGCCACTGAACTCCCAACATGACTTCTAGGAGCGTTCCCATGAAAGCTGGAACATCTGACCTCTCAGAGAGAACTGAGCTGCTTTCACGTACGTGACCTTTGCAGCTGGCGACGATGCCGTACGGAGACGGAGGCTTCACTTTACTTTCAGTGAAACGTGAAGAGCTGTTTGTGATGTGATTCTCCCACGGGTGATTCAAATAAGATGACATGGAAAACACTCTCACTGTAAATCTCTTTCGCATTTATTTTTCTTGAAAACTCCAAAAAAAACATGAAAACAAATCTCAATCCACTTTGGATGAATAAAAAGTAAAAGAGGGCGAATGAAACAAAATAAGCATACATGGCATACACAATCAATCAATCGATAACAAATCCCTTTTCATAAGAAAGGTGTGGTGTTTAAGAATATTACACCTTGAAACAAGGCAGTCAGACACTGTATGCAAACTTAAATCACATAATATTATTATCCTATACAGAATTTAACAGGAACAATAGGTGCTCTGTTGGGCTTTAAACTTCAAGCAGATTTTACTGCAGGTAATTAAAAAAAAATGTTGACACATTTCCTAAATAAGTTAAAGTCAGCAACTATTCCCTGCATAGTTAGCAGACCAGGTTTATCTCCTGTGGTCTACAGCCCTGACAAATATACATCCCAAAAGTAGCAGCATCACATTTAAAAAAAAAAAAAACTTAGCCGCTGACTCTTCTTCTCTGTCAGCAACCTCTTCAAGAACTGAAAATGTTCTTCCTCTGTTGAAGCCAAAGTAAACCACAGACAGAAGCAGCTGGTCTCACGTAAATCTGTAGTTCTCAAATCAATAAACTACTATATCTGGTTTTAAGGCACTTTCATTGACTCCTTAAAGTCAGTTTCTCCTCCTCGTCCTTCTTTAGAAGCACAGTGGAGCCAGGTCCTCCTCTGCGTCGGGAAACAGGCGTAAGATGTCCCTTGAATATTTGGAGTAGCCGTTGTGTGACAGCAGGGCTTTTCTCAGCGTGAGGAAGGCCTTTGTTTTCTCCAGGAGGTCTGAGACGGGGATCCCGTTCTGCAGGTGCTCCCCAATCAGAGCCTTCAGCTTCTCCACTCCGGTGCAGCATTTCCTCTCCAGCATGTGGAGTTTACACCTGAGAGAAAAAGAAGGAAGGAATCATGGCTGTTATTAAGATGTTCATCAGGGACTGAGTCAGATGAAAAAAAAAATAAAAACTCTTACAGGAGAAGAAATGTGGCTCTGTCTTACCTGAAGAGCTGTTCCTTCACGGTGTCCTGAAGAGCGAGGTCTGCGTAGAGAGACATGTCGAGGTTTTCGTCTTGAGCTGGGAGGTTCTGGTGGTGCCGGTGAAGGTTCTGAGGGTTTCTGTGTTGACATCTGCATCGCTGCCCTGCTTTTATGCTCCTCATCCGGCGCTCTCTTTTGCCTTTCAGCCAATCAGGAGGCTCAGACCTCAACACAATGGGTTTAATTTAATGCCTGTCAGAGAGAACAGGTGGGATGCTTTATCTGTATGTCATAGATCAGCGGGGTCAGTGGGAAAATGTTTTTCCTGAGGTGGACACGGGAACGTTTTTTTGACGACTGTGACAGGCAGCAAAGACACAAGACTAGAGATGTGAAATTAAACAAAAAAAAACCCCAAAATATTACACTTTTCCTGTTGAGTTAAACAATATTGTTTCATTGGCATCAGCAAATACTCTCATGTGATGAAAATCAGAGGTTCAAAGTGGACAAATAGCCTTTTTTTCCTCTGAAAAGTGTTTGTGTTATTGTCTTTCCATTGTCTTTGTTTTTTCTAAAAGCCTCTGCAAATAAAACATTCCTTTCACCCTGATAAAACTAAATTCTCTAACAAAAACATCCCAGAAGCTGCTAATAATGCTTTAAAGTTTTATTTTCTGAGTTACAGCCCAACCAGATGGCTCGTCTGTGAAGTGGCTCTCTGCCTGAGAACCGTCCTGAGGCTTTGTGAGAGCAGACACACTTCTATTGTGTGCGCAGCTGAGCAGGCTGCATACAGAAGTGTGGGAAGCCGTGTGTCGCCGCGGCTCCAAGCTCCGGAGAGAGAGGAGGGCGTGTGACCGGGGCACGTCCAGCCTTGTGCAGGGAGCTGTGGGAGCCCAGAGGAGGGACGCTGGGAAACCTGAGACCTCCAATCAGACAGACTGCAGATAGACAGACAGACAGACAGATGGAGGGGAGATAAGAAGGAAGGTGAACCCACCTGGAGAATGATGAACAGAAACAACAAAATGTTTATCACAAGTGATGCAAGAAGTATTTAGATACTTTGCTTAAGTAAAAGTAATTTTAATTATCAAAATCAGCTTAATTTCCCTAAATTATGACAGATAAATGTGCTGATGTGGTGAAATCGTCCCTGTCAGTGTTTTATTTTCATATCTGATGTTTTTGGATTAATATTACTGCTGCATTAATGTGTTTAGCAGTTTTACAAATTTTTAAGATTGAGCTCATTTAACAATATTTACTTCATGTGTTCGTAGCGTGGCTCTCATGTGAGAACCACATATCTATAAAAAGGCACATTTTCTTTTTTTTTTTAAAGTATTTCTTTGGCCGTTTTATGGCTTTATTGATTGTCCTATCAATCAGAGATGACAGGAAACAGGGTGAGAGAGAGGGGGGTGACATGCAGCAAGACTCGACCCACTGAGCTAATGGGCGAACCAGAGGTCAGCTTTTCATGGTGTCAGAAAAACAGACAGTTCTAGACTTTGTGACGATGCGTTTTCATGATAATCCTGGAGGTTTTTTTAAACATTTTATTTTGATCTAGTTTTCTCAACCCATTGTTGAAAGGACACTTCATCCTTCATTGTACCAAAAAAAGATCCCAGTCACCAAATTTGGACTTTATTTTAAGATGTAAGATCTCAAATGCAGCAGGGTAAAAAGTGTCATATTTGCCTGTCTGAGATATGGATTGGAAATATAAAGTTGCATGAGTGGAAACACTCCAGTTAGGTCAAGTTTCTCACATTCATAAAGTAGTTAAGTAAACGTATTTAGTTACATTAGTATTTGTGACCAACAAGAGAACATCTCTCAAGAGTGCATCCAAAGGTTAAGAAAAGGTAAAAAGGAGTTGAAACACAGTCTGTCTGTGATTATATTACAAGAACTTTGATTCTGTTTTGTAAAAGGTATAATTTTACAAATAACTTAACAAAAATGAATAAACTGAACTACATAGGTGTCGAAGACATAATCGTCTTTGTCAAAATTGATCACAATTCATCAATCACAGACTTTGACTCAGATATTTGTGTGTGTGTGTGTGTGTGTGTGTGTGTGTGTGTGTGTGTGTGTGTGTGTGTGTGTGTGTGTGTGTGTGTGTGTGTGTGTGTGTGTGTGAGCTAATTCTCTCAGACTCCCTTAATCCTGACTATCTCACTGATCTCTCTCTCTCTCTCCCTGTCTGGTAGTCAGTTAACACACTAATTAACTGGTTAATGCTACTTCTCATTGAAGAGATGACTGAGATGGTTGACTGGTATTAAAAGTCATAGTTAGCATATTTGTCAAGTCAATTGTATCTTACTCAATAAATAAATACAATTTGGAATGCTTTTACGATGTTTATTACTATGATTATGTTCCTATATTTATGTAAATTAGACAGATGTCAAAATCATCCTTCCTGTCATTTTATCCTGAACAAGGTACCGAGGAAAGAGGAGGCAGCTCATCTTATACGATAAGGGCTGTAATGGGGTCAATGCAGCCATAGCGAGGCTCAGAGTGAAGATACTAATTGAAATGTATGAAATGGGAACTGAGATAAGGAAGTGGAGCATTAAAAGATGAGAAAAAGTGACATGAGAAGACGTACTGTATTTGCAAATTTCATTGTTTGTTTATTCAACAGAGCACAATGAGCCACATCCAGTTTGAAAAAGCTCTGATTGGGGATGAACACACATCCCAACAGCTTCCAGATGTTCTCTGTACACAGAATACTCAGTGAAGGAACAGCTGTCTTTATAAAAGACGACAAAACATTTTTCATGAACAAAAGAAAACAGTAAAAACTGACCTTAAAACAGATCAGAGGGATATTATCACAGGGTGACGACAGCAGGTTAATAACTGCTAATTACATGAATTTCATTAAAAGAACACATGACAGTCACTGGAAAATTGTGACAGAGTGATATTAACATACCTTTTAGAAAAAAAGTATAAACATTTGGATCTCACAACAGATCACTTTTGAGTTTTGATCAAACATATTGATCTGAAAACAGATCATTTTTACCCCACAAGTGGGGGAAAGTCCAAAATGACAAATTGTCCATAAAATGGACAAATTAAGAATTTTGATCAATATGATCATTATTAATCAAGAGGTTAAAAATATAACCATTGTATTAAATTTGACCAATACATGTCGTGAAGTGAATCATAAAAGTGTCACAGGAAAATTGTGACAGTAATATAACCTTTTAGAACAAAGTATAAACATTTGGATCTGACATCAGATCAGTTTTGATTAATCAGAGAGATTAAAGTTCATCATGACAATATGTCCATAAAAAGGACAGTTAAAGTTTTCTGATCAAAATGATCAATAACAATCAAAAGATAACAAATGTTATCATAGCATATACTACCAACACATGAAGTACAGTGAGGTATGATAATAATTGCTGATGCAATCAGATGTTGTTCATGCAACATGCATGACAAGAGGTTCTCTTTCTCAACTTGAAAGATATTGTTGCTGTCATTTCCTCAGGAAATGTCATCTTGAACAAACTCAATACACAAAATACAGCCTTCTGTACATACAGAAGAACAAGTCCATCAAATTTCAAAGGATTCAGTCCAGTAATCTTTGACCAATGTGGTCATGAGAGTTTGTGTGGCAGTAACTCCAGTGAGTTGGTGTCTACCACGGCCTCCAGAGGGCGCTGTTGTCTGGACTCTTGTCTTTGGTGATGCTGGTGTGGACTGTGGGGCTCAGAGGAGAGAAGTCAGCCTCTGTCAGGTTGCTGTCAGAGGAAGACTGCAGCTTGTTGACGTGGTTCAGCAGTCTTCTCTGCTGTTGATGCTGCTGCTGCAGTCGTCTCAGGACACAAACTGTCATCTCCAGGATGTCTGCTTTCTCCAGCTTGGAGTCTGGCTGCTGGTTGAGGAAGTCTGGACCCAGGAGAGACTTGAGCTGCTCGATGCTGCTGTTGATTCGCTCTCTGCGTAACTTCTCCACCAGAGGCTTTCTGAGCTGCAGAAAGAAGAACAACGTCATTAGACAACTTATTCTGGAATCAAGTGTGAACATAAACAAAGACAACCTGTCATTAACAATATTTAAATGTTGTTGGATCTTGAATTTACCTTGTGGGTCAGAGTGAGATGCTCCTGAGAATTGGTCATTGCTGCAGTGATTGTAGGTGCCATGGCTGGATCTCTGTGCTGTAGAGGTCTCTGTAGAGAGAATCTGATCTCTGCTGGCTTCATCCCTCCTATTTATAGTCCCACATCTCCATATGAATGTGTGGGTCTTGGTCGGAGTAGAGTTTCTCACAGTCTCAGCCAATCAGAGAGCTTGGTGAGACAATCAGGCATGTGGGGCGGCAGCATGTTAAATGCTGTTATAGCCCGGGGGGGACCATGGTTAGATCTCAGGGGAACAGGTGGAGGACTAGGGGTGGGGGTAGAGAGAGACTCACAGAGCTCTGTGTGAATCTGGGAAAGTGGTGACCCTGTAGAGAGAATAGATCTGCTGCCTGATGCTGGGATCAATGACTTTGAGCACACGCTGATAATCACATCAGACACATGGGAGTATAACATTAATGAGTTTATCTATGAAAATACACACATGATATAAAATAAATCCAAAAAGTATATATAACTTTATTTTCCTTTAAGCCGAAACCTATAATCGCAGGTGAAGTCATTCTGCCTCAGTCTGACAATTAAGTTTGGAATCTAATTTTATTTTACAACTTTTAACTAAAATTTTTCTGTTGTGTTTGACTGAATATACAAGATTTTAGGAAACATTACTATAAGATACTAGAGGACAGTTTGTTGTCTTAAACTCAACACAATGATCATGCAGCTGTCCAGATGCAGAGTCTTTTGACACGTGCCTTCTCGTCGGTGTGAGTAACAAGTAGAGCTCAGTTTCCCACACTGACTCCCTGTATGGTCAATGAACCACAAAGAGACTTAAGTGACAGATGCTGGCCGTGTGTTGTTATAGAAACAGAGGCTGACATCACCAGCCATCTGGAGGGAAAGCACGCCATTGGCTGACTCTCACAGTTTGTAAAATTTGAAATCTCAGAGAAAAAAACGTGTCATAAAGATTTTACAAAATCATCTCATGTTCTCAGTTTACAGTCATCGTGATACATTTTGATCCTCAAATAATAACCCCCCTCATTACTGATCATCAATTAGATGAAATTTCAGCCTTACACTTGAGGGTGGGAGGTTTCCTGAGGGGCAGCTGTTTCCTGAAGTGTGCCAAATCCCTTTGGAGAATTAATTGACTGCTGGTGGGATGGATGCAACCCTGTCCTCCGGAGCTTTCCCACACTCCGTCCGTTAGCAGTAAATAAGCTTGGTGGCACATGTCTTCTAATGGACGATGTGAGGATCCTGGGTACATGCAGCGTGCAGCACCGCCAAGGGGAAGAGGGTAGAGCCCCCCTCCCAAAAATAATCAGATCTCATAAGAGTGAACAATAGATACTGAAGTGATATGTCTAAATTAAAATTAATCACTTCACATTTTAGAAACACAAATAATTTATGAATGTTGTTGAATGCTAAAATCTCATGTTTGTTTACTAGGTCTCAGTCTGAACATGAAAGTGGAGTTTTGCATCGCTATCCTGTAAAACATATCCTTGAAAGGTTAATGAATAAAAAGAAATAATACTAATATTACTTGTTGAATTTGCTCTGGTCATCCTGAAACTGTTCCTCATTTATTTTCATTCATCAAGAATGTGAACTGTACTTAAAAGCTATTAATTACTGTACTGATGAGAAGGCTGTTAAAACCTTTAATACCTGTATCATAATTAATCTCTTTTTTTAACTTCTCTGATTTATTTCTGTCAGTGTCTTTATTATTTTATATTTCTTGTGTGTTACATAATGCTAAATAAATACATAAATCCGGAACTTTTATTTCACCATTTTTCCACTCAGGTCATAATTAACGTGACAGGAAGTACAACACTGCAGGAGGGAAAATTAATATAGCTAGGCTAACTTGGTCCGAAATTAGCATTTGAGGATGATAACTGAAAGTTTTTGTGACTTGAAGTTTACACTAGCAGTTTCGTCAGATAGTGCGACACCTTATGAAATGTTGTGTGACAAGATAAATGTAATAATTTAAGATTGTTGTACGTTGTTGGACATATCACCGGTTAACGTCGAGTAGCTAACGGCTAACGTTGATTAGCTAACGGTTAACGTTGATTAGCTAACGGCTAACGTTGATTAGCTAACGGTTAACGTTGATTAGCTAACGGTTAGCGTTGAGTAGCTAACGGTTGACGTTGGACCGGTATCGTCTGTCCTGTAAAGACTGGACCTGTTGCTCTCTGTTGGGACTTCAAAGCTATTACCATGCATTCGATTTTTGGGCCAACAAACACAAGTAAGTCTGTCTAAAACTTCACCCTGTCTTTTTCTTATATAAATGGCCATAAGTAGATATTGTTTCCGCCATTAATGGACTTAACAACGATTTTTTTTTTCGTCAGTTAACAGACGCCTGGCAAGTTACACATTGACCTAGCTTGCTTCTGCGAGAAACCAAACCAAGTGCACTGAATAGGAAACTACCCTGATAAGATTCACTGACTTCTTCGATTTATCAAGTGGTGAGTAACTTTGCTAAAGCCATTTTTTTTTTTTTACCACTGTTTGTGATATGACTTCTGTCAAAATGTCACTGTCCATGGTGATGAATAATGGACGCAGATTAGCTAGTGTATATTGTGCTTCAAAGTACCCAACATGACTGTAAACGTTAGCATTAAGTAAAAAACTGATCAGATTTAAATAGGTGTAGCAAGTCAATTTAGCTACATATGCAGAGGTAGTACATGTGAGTATCAGAAATACAAGTAATAGTAAATTACACATATATTTACATGTACTGTTTGTATAGTCTGTGTAAAACGTGTTTAATCAGCTGTTTTCTATTTCAGCTTAAAGCAGTGAATTATGAGTTTGTAACATTTGCATGAAGTAAAAATGCCACCAGATTTTTAAGTTTGAATATGTAAAGCAGTTTAATTACTTAACATCTACTTAGAATAAAGTTAACTGACAAAACTTAGAGGAAATTACTTTGATAAAAGTGTCAGTGTTGATTGATGATTTATGTCATCAAGGAGCAGTTACAATCAAAAGCATGATTTAAAACAAGTTCCAGTTTCAGGGGGCCCAGGCTCCTTCTTAATCTATCCCTTCAGGGCAGAGGTCTGGATCTATTGTCCCACAGGGCTCTGTGAGTGAGTTTCCTCTGGTTTCCCACACTCTGCCCTTTCACAGAGGGAACAATAGAAGTGTGTCGTATTATGCATCTCATTAGATGTCTGACCTCTTTAAGAGGAAAATGGTTAACTTTAAGTGTTTAACATTAAAACACCTGAAATTGACTTGCATCAAAAAAATGATGCAGCAAAAATCTTTTTGAAATATACCTTTTCTTTAGTTGGTTTGTTGACTCAACTTTGTGCATATATACCGAATGAATTGATTTATAATCCCTCCCTGAATATCTTGATTGAAATAGGTTATGTTATGAATAACAACATATCAAATCAAATTTTTCGACTTAGATTTACAGTAGACTGCTATCTTATGGATAGACAGATACTTTGTCTTTTTTATCTTGATCGTAGTAATTCAGATGTCTCTATCAATTATGAAGAAAATCTCCTTTTCTGTATCATAATGAGGGCAGAAAAGAATTACTCAAATTCACATAACATTTTCAGCTTGCAGTGTTTGTTTATTCAGCACAATGAGCCACATGAAGTGAGAGGTGATGATACATCACAACAAAAACTTGTAGATTTCTACAAGACACACTGTACTCACAGGGAGTAAAGGAACAGCTGTCTTTATAAAAGACAAACAATTTACAATAATTGGGGACACAGCCCTCACTGTCCATTGAGAGTTTTACTCAAATGGATCAAAACATTTGTAGTTTATAAACAAAAAATATAACAGTAAAGACCGACCTCAAAAGAGATCACATCATTGTTAATAACCATTAAATTCAGTTAATTGTCAAAATGTAAAGATTATATTGTCACTGAAAACTGTGACAGTGTTACATAGAAAATACTTTTACTGTAAAATGATAAACATATTGATCTTAAAACAGATCATTTTTTTCAATAGTCGTGTAGTTTGAGTTTGATCAAAATGATCATTACTAATCAATAGATTAACTATATCACCATTGCATTATGTTTTACCAATACAAGTGTGAAAGGAAAATTGTGACATTAAGCAAAACTTTTTTTAAACATTATACACATTTGGATCTGACAACAGATCAGTTTAGATTAATCAGAGAGATTCAAGTTCATTATTACAATATGTTCATAAAAAAGGACAGTTAAAGTTTTCTGATCAAAATGATCAATAACAATCAAAAGATAACAAATGTTATCATAGCATATACTACCAACACATAAAGTACAGTGAGGTATGATAAGAATTGCTGATGCAATCAGATGTTGTTCATGCAACATGCATGACAAGAGGTTCTCTTTCTCAACTTGAAAGATATTGTTGCTGTCATTTCCTCAGGAAATGTCATCTTGAACAAAGACAAACACACAAATACAATTCTGTACATACAGAAGAACAAGTCCATCAAATTTCAAAGGATTCAGTCCAGTAATCTTTGACCAATGTGGTCATGAGAGTTTTTTGTGGCAGTAACTCCAGTGAGTTGGTGTCTACCACGGCCTCCAGAGGGCGCTGTTGTCTGGACTCTTGTCTTTGGTGATGCTGGTGTGGACTGTGGAGCTCAGAGGAGAGAAGTCAGCCTCTGTCAGGTTGTTGTCAGAGGAAGACTGCAGCTTGTTGACGTGGTTCAGCAGTCTTCTCTGCTGTTGATGCTGCTGCTGCAGTCGTCTCAGGACACAAACTGTCATCTCCAGGATGTCTGCTTTCTCCAGCTTGGAGTCTGGCTGCTGTTTGAGGAAGTCTGGACCCAGGAGAGACTTGAGCTGCTCAATACTGCTGTTGATTCGCTCTCTGCGTAACTTCTCCACCAGAGGCTTTCTGAGCTGCAGAAAGAAGAACAATGCCATTAGACAACTTATTCTGGAGTCAAGTGTGATCATGAACAAACAATATTTAAATGTTGTTGAATCTTGAATTTACCTTGTGGGTCAGAGTGAGATGCTCCTGAGAATTGGTCATTGCTGCAGTGATTGTAGGTGCCATGGCTGGATCTCTGTGCTGTAGAGGTCTCTGTAGAGAGAATCTGATCTCTGCTGGCTTCATCCCTCCTATTTATAGTCCCGCATCTCCATATGAATGTGTGGGTCTTGGTCTGAGTGGAGTTTCTCACAGTCTCAGCCAATCAGAGAGCTCGGTGAGACAATCAGGCATGTGGGGCGGCAGCATGTTAAATGCAGTTATAGCCCGGGGGGACAATGGTTAGATCTCAGGGGAACAGGTGGAGGACTGGGGGGGCGTGATAGAGAGAGACTCACAGAACTCTGTGAATGTGGGAAAGTGGTGACCCTGCCTGATGCTGGGATCAATGACTTTGAGCACACGCTGATTATCACATCACACGCGTGGGTGTGAGACCGATACTTTACCGCACTGATGGATAAAACTCAATATCACTGAACTGTAACCAAATAAAGGAATCAGTGGAAATAGATTTTAGATGATCTTGTATAAATGGTACTATCATAACATAAATCTAGCCATTGTATTTAATGCTTTTTTTCCTCAATTTTATCTTGAGAAGTCAGTTAGATCTTTCATTCATGCATTTTGTCCTTTTCCATAAGTTTTTTTTTTCTTTTTAAGAATTTTTTTAATGTTAATTCAGTTTAAACTTTTTCATGAGTGTGATGCTCAAGATGTAGTTAAGTTATTTTAAAAACCCTGAGAGCATGAATCATTGTGCTGTCCAGATGTTTCACTGCCTTGTGTTGTGACTTGTGCCTTGTAGTCAGTGTGGGTAGAAAGTTGGTCTCAGTTTCCCACACTGACTCTCTGAATGCTGTGGTCAATGAACAACAAAAGGACTTTGAATGGAGCTTTTGTGACTGATACTGAACGTGTGTTGTAGTAGAAACAGAGCCTGACGTCAGCAACCATCTGGAGGGAAAGAACACCATTGGCTGGTTCTGAAAGTTTGTAACTTTTGAAATTGGAAAGCACATTTCAGTCTAAGAGTCACTTCAATTGATTTGGCAAATTATTAAGTCAATATCTGATCTCTTTTGTACATTTTGACCATCTTACCATAGTTTTTCCTTTGTATCAGTAACTGGATAATATTTCAGCTCTGTAGATGAGGGTGGGAGGTTGGAGCAGCTGTTTCCTGAAGTGTGCCAAATCCCTTCAGAGAAAAGTCTGCTGCTGCTGGTGGGGTTTAGGAAGCTTATCATGCTAATGTCTGTTGTCCAGAGGGTTCCCACACTCCGTCCTGTGATAGATTTCAAGGAATGTGCCTCAATCCAAATCTACCTTTTGAGAACTGTCATTTTAACACATGGGGGTTTTTCCATTCTTCTTTTCACTTTCAGTGTACAGCTCAACAAAATTCAGGCAACAAATGTTAAGTCTACAGTGTGAGAGTTGAAAGCCAAGGGGACATCACATTTTTTATTTGAATATTGGAAAACCCTTTACTATATGACCAATATACTGTACTGCAGTGAGGACAGCCTTTGATAATTGGCTGTGCTCATTCTCAGTCCCCAGAAAACTGACCTGACAGGTTTAAATAGAGGACTCAAAATAAGTTGGTATATCGGTATTTTTTTAGTGTTTCACTTCAATCTTTATTTAGTGACATATTTTGTGTTTTGTGAATATTTTAGGTCCCCAAAAATAATGTGAAATATTTCATTTGACTTTATTGCATTTTCATGCACAGGCATACATTAACCCATGGCCCAATATTCCTGACTAACTTTAGTAGTGTACTGAACAGTGCCTTTAATCATTTTCAAAATATCATTGCGCTCTAATACTGATACGTTTGTGAAGTAAAACAAATATATTATTTGATTTTTTAAAATTGAAATTACCCATCTGCTTTTACATTTCAGGTATCTGAGATAGATTCATTATTGATCTGCTGGGCTCAGTGGCAAAATATAAATGAAATGAATCAAGTTAATTTTTAACTTCAGAATAAATGTTGAAAGTATAATTTTAGATGGGTAGAGAGGTTTTCGTTTTGGCAGCCAGGCTCCTTTTTCACCTCTGTCCCTTCAGGGCAAAGGTCTGGATCTATTGTCCCACAGGGCTCTGTGAGTGAGTTTCCTGTGGTTTCCCACACTCTGTCCTTTCACTGCTTTCACTGGAGGAACAATAGAAGTGTGTCATATTATGCATCTAATTAGACACAATGTCTGACATCTTTAAAGAGGTAAATTCTTATCTTCAAATGTTGTACAATAAAAAAACAAGAAATTGACAAATACACTGTGCAGCAAAGATCTCCTGATAATATGTTTTATATTCTCCCTTGTTTTAATGACTTCAATTACTGCATATCAGCAGAGTTACTTCATATTTACAATTCCTATTCTTAATTTGAATAGGTTACTAAGCTTAGTTTTACACATGTATGGATGATTACATATTTATCAAATCACAAGAAGTTTTGCTGTTCTAAGATCTACAGTAAAGCATTTTTAAGAATACACAAATAATGCAGGGGCTTATTTTTTATCTTGATACCAGTCATGCATGGGTTCACCTGACTGGAGAGGTACTTATGAAGTGGGAATAAATTAAAAGCAAACATGGAGAGTCTCATCGTCATCATTGTAATGAGGACATATATAAAGAAATAATTATTCAGCAACAAATATATCTTCAGCTTGCAGTGTTTGTTTATTCAACAAGGCACAATGAACCACATAGAGTGAGAAAGCGCCATCTAGAGGTGATGATACATCACAACAGCAATTTGTAGATTTCTACAAGACACACTGTACTCAGAGAGAGTAAAGGAACAACTGTCTTTATAAAAGACAAACGATTTACAATATTTGAGGACACAGTCTACACTGTCAAAACAAAAGATAATAAAAACTGACAACAGATTACACCGTTCCTAATAACTATTCAATTGAATGGGTTCTCAAAATGTAAAATTATATTTTCACAGTGTCACAGTGTGACAGTGTGATATCAAACCTTTTACAGTAAAAAGATAAACATGTTGATCTTAAAACAGATCATTTTTCAATAATCACATACAGTGATACAGAGAAGGAAAGTCCAATATGACAAAAAGTTCCACAGGAAAATCGTGACATTAAGCAAAACTTTAGAAAAAAAGATATACACATTTGGATCTTATAAAAGATCAGTTTTAAGTAATCAGAGATTAAAGTTCATCATGACAATATGTCCATAAAAAGGACAATTTAAGTTTATGATCAAAATGATCATTACTAATCAAGAGGTTAAAGACATCACCATTGTATTTTGATTTTAAAAATACTTGTTGTAAAGTGAATCATTAAAGTGTCATATCTCTGAGTAATCAGAGATTAAAGTTCATTGTGACAATATGTCCATAAAAAGGACAGTTAAAGTTTTCTGATCAAAATGATCAAAATGTTATCACAGCATATACTACCTAACACATGAATAGGGAGGTATGATGATGATAATTGCTGATGCAATCAGATGTTGTTCATGCAACATGCATGACAAGATGTTCTCTTTCTCAACTTGAAAGATATTGTTGCTGTCATTTCCTCAGGAAATGTCATCTTGAACAAAGACAAACACACAAAATACAGCCTTCTGTACATACAGAAGAACAAGTCCATCAAATTTTAAAGAATTCAGTCCAGTAATCTTTGACCAATGTGGTCATGAGAGTTTGTGTGGCAGTAACTCCAGTGAGTTGGTGTCTACCACGGCCTCCAGAGGGCGCTGTTGTCTGGACTCTTGTCTTTGGTGATGCTGGTGTGGACTGTGGAGCTCAGAGGAGAGAAGTCAGCCTCTGTCAGGTTGTTGTCAGAGGAAGACTGCAGCTTGTTGACGTGGTTCAGCAGTCTTCTCTGCTGTTGATGCTGCTGCTGCAGTCGTCTCAGGACACAAACTGTCATCTCCAGGATGTCTGCTTTCTCCAGCTTGGAGTCTGGCTGCTGTTTGAGGAAGTCTGGACCCAGGAGAGACTTGAGCTGCTCGATGCTGCTGTTGATTCGCTCTCTGCGTAACTTCTCCACCAGAGGCTTTCTGAGCTGCAGAAAGAAGAACAGTGTCATTAGACAACATATTCTGGAGTCAAGTGTGAACATAAACAAAGACAACCTGTCATTAACAATATTTAAATGTTGTTGGATCTTGAATTTACCTTGTGGGTCAGAGTGAGATGCTCCTGAGAATTGGTCATTGCTGCAGTGATTGTAGGTGCCATGGCTGGATCTCTGTGCTGTAGAGGTCTCTGTAGAGAGAATCTGATCTCTGCTGGCTTCATCCCTCCTATTTATAGTCCCGCATCTCCATATGAATGTGTGGGTCTTGGTTTGAGTGGAGTTTCTCACAGTCTCCGCCAATCAGAGACCTTGGTGACACAATAAAAGGTCACACACGCCGAATGGTTATATTGATGTCAGGACAATAGTTAGATCTCAGGGGAACAGGTGGAGGACTGGGGGGGTGATAGAGAGAGACTCACAGAGCTCTGTGTGAATCTGCGAAAGTGGTGACCCTGTAGAGAGAGCAGATCTGCTGCCTGATGCTGGGATCAATGACTTTGAATGAGCACACACTGAGTATTGCATAAAATGTGTGAGAAGATATATTTTAATCATAAGTTAATGTAAAAGTTATTTAATCTGATAAAACATGAACATCAAAAGTCTGGATTTTGTTATTTGTCTGCATTTACTGAGCTTAAACCTAAAATGCAGCACCCTAAACTCCCTGCACTTTTATTTGACATTATAAGATAACTATAAAAATATTATCTTGATTATTTTTTTGTTAAAAAAACAAACAAGATTATTCGAGCAGTTCTTAAAGATGTTAACATACTGTTTGTTACATGTGTGTTAAGTGTTCCAGCACCTAAACCCAATACAATAATCATGCAGCTGTCCAGATGCAGAGTCTTACGACGTGTGCCTTGTCATCGGTGTGAGTAAGAAGTAGAGCTCAGTTTCCCACACTGACTCCCTGTATGGTGAATGAACCACAAAGAGACTTAAGTGACAGATGCTGGCTGTGTGTTGTTATAGAAACAAAGTCTGACATCACCAGCCATCTGGAGGGAAAGCACGCCATTGGCTGACTCTCACAGTTCTTAAATTTGATATTTTAATGAAAAATTAGGCATTAAGTTTCACCAAAATGTTTCATCATGTCATTTCTAGTCACCAATTGGGACATATTTTTAACCTCCAGTCATGATCATGTCTCATTACTGACCACCAACTGGATCAAATTTTCAGCTCTGCACATGAGGGTGGGAGGTTTCCTGGGGGCAGCTGTTTCCTGAAGTGTGCCAGATCTCTTTGGAGAATTCCTGCGCTGCTGATGGGATGAATGTCAGTCACACTGAACACTGCCCTCCAGAGCTTTCCCACACTCTGTCCATTAGCAGAACAAAGGCATGTGCCCCTGTACAAACGGACTGTTTTAGTACTTGAAAGCACATGTAGTTTGTGGCGCCAAGAGTAGAAGGTGTGGCCTGTGTGAAAACTGTTCACCCATTGACGTGAGAAATGTGTGCTTAAAATGAACATTGGACATTTAGAATCATCACTTCACATTTAAGCCACTGAAATATTTAAGTAATGCAGTAAAATGCTAAAATATCATGTTTGTGTTCTATGTCTCAGTCTGAACATCAGCTCTGAATATCTCATTCTAACATTTTTTCCACTTAGCTCATAATTAATGTGACATGAAATAGATCCTGGATAACTACTCACATAACAACATTAAGACAGCTAAATAGGGTGAAAAATTTACATTGAAAAGTGTTCTTTTAAGAAATAAAGGGGGGAAAACAAAATATACCAAGATGAAGATATCCTTGATAAACAGCAGCTACTATGTTCAGATGAGGGCTTGAAAATTGTTTCTACTTTTCTTTCTTACTTTATCGACTGTGATGTGATGTGGTTTCTTGTGACAACTATACTTATTGTAGTTGCTTTGGACAAAACTGCCTGCGTGATGCCCTAAATCTAAATGTAAATGTAATTGACTCAGAGTTCACAGCTGTAGTTGGGAGGTCGGATATTGCAGCACAACAAATCACAACTAATCCACTCCACTCTACTCAGAGATTAAAGTATAGCATTACGTGACATTAGCCAAATCCACATGTTTAATTATGCCAAAAATCAGATTTTAGATTACGTAACTGGCCGAAACCTTTTCAAACACCAAATGCTGAAATTGTTTCATTCTCATCAGATACAATGACAGTATTTTAAGGAACTGAAATGATGATTCATGTCATTTAGGAGCAGTTACACAAGTGGCCTGATTTAAAACAAATTCCATCTTTAAGAGCCACACTCCCCCTATAATCTGTCTCTTCAGGGTAAGGTCTGGATCTGTTATCCCACAGGGCTCTGTGAGTGAGTTTCCTGTGGTTTCCCACACTCTGTCCTTTCACTGCTTTCACTGGAGGAACAATAGAAGTGTGTCGTATTATGCATCTCATTAGATACAAGGTGGGACTTCTTTAAAGGGGAAAGGTTTGACCTCTAAATTTTTACCTTAAAACATCTAAAACTGACAGTTAGACCAACGTTTCTGAGTGCAACACCACTGTCTCTAATACAAATTGCAGGTCTGTAATAGTTTTTTAGATGTTATATAGGTGTTAACTACAAACAAAACACATTATGTCATAACAATGTTATGTGTATCTTGAAGTAAACATGTATGTGATGCTGTGATACTACCCTATCACTGAAGTGACCTGGTGCAGAAACAAGAGATAGGGTGCTGGATTGGATGGGACAGACAAATCAGTCATCCTATTACAAGACACTCTACCATTAAAATGATTTTGAAGCTGTTATTTAAGGATAAAAAAGTGACATTATATTATTTTAAAGGAATTTGAATGACTCTTCACAGTTATGTTATGGATGAATAATTTCGTTATGTACTGAATTTTATCTTGATTTTGTTAATCAAAGGGAGCAACGATGATGGAGGCCTCTGTCAATGAAGACAACATTTACAAAGTCTTTCGCATCAACAACCATAACATACACGATGAGACGAGAACAAAAGAAGTTCAGTTTGCAGTGTTTGTTTATTCAACAAGGCACAATGAGCCACATGAAGTGAGAAAGCTCCAACTGGAGGTGATGATACATCACAACAAGTTGTAGATTTCTACAAGACACACTGTACTCAGAGAGAGTAAAGGAACAGCTGTCTTTATAAAAGACAAACGATTTTCAATATTTGAGGACACAGTCCTCACTGTCCTTTGAGAGATTTTCTCAAGTGGATTAAAACATTTATATTTTGTAAACAAAACATAAAATGGTAAAAACTGACCTTAAAACAGATCACATCGTTCTGAACGAACACTTAATTAAATGTCTTTTCTTGAATTGTTAAAATTTGAACTGTCACTGAAAACTGTGACAGTAAACAAAACTTTTACAGTAAAAACACAGATATATTAATCTTAAAACCATTTTCCAGTAATCATAAAAAGTGTGATAACATTTATAGTGAGAAAATGTCCATAAAAAGGACCAATTCAAAATTGTGACCAAAATGATCATTACTCATAAAGAGGTGAAGGAGATCACCATTGTATTATATTTTGATGATACCTGTCATGAGGTGAATCAAAAAAGTGTCACAGGAAAATTGTGACATTAAGCAAAACCTTTAGAAAAAAGTAAAAACATTTGGATCCAACAACAGATCAGTTTTGATTAATCACAAAGATTAAAGTTCATTATGACAAACTGTCCATAAAAAGGACATAAAAAGTTTTCTGATCAAAATGATCAATAATAAAAGATAACAAATGTAATCATAGCATATACTACCAACACATGAAGTACAGTGAGGTATGATAATTGCTGATGCAATCAGATGTTGTTCATGCAACATGCATGACAAGAGGTTCTCTTTCTCAACTTGAAAGATATTGTTGCTGTCATTTCCTCAGGAAATGTCATCTTGAACAATCTCAATACACAAAATACAGCCTTCTGTACATACAGAAGAACAAGTCCATCAAATTTCAAAGGATTCAGTCCAGTAATCTTTGACCAATGTGGTCATGAGAGTTTGTGTGGCAGTAACTCCAGTGAGTTGGTGTCTACCACGGCCTCCAGAGGGAGCTGTTGTCTGGACTCTTGTCTTTGGTGATGCTGGTGTGGACTGTGGAGCTCAGAGGAGAGAAGTCAGCCTCTGTCAGGTTGTTGTCAGAGGAAGACAGCAGCTTGTTGACGTGGTTCAGCAGTCTTCTCTGCTGTTGATGCTGCTGCTGCAGTCGTCTCAGGACACAAACTGTCATCTCCAGGATGTCTGCTTTCTCCAGCTTGGAGTCTGGCTGCTGTTTGAGGAAGTCTGGACCCAGGAGAGACTTGAGCTGCTCGATGCTGCTGTTGATTCGCTCTCTGCGTAACTTCTCCACCAGAGGCTTTCTGAGCTGCAGAAAGAAGAACAATGTCATTAGACAACATATTCTGGAGTCAAGTGTGAGCATGAACAAAGACAACCTGTCATTAACAATATTTAAATGTTGTTGGATCTTGAATTTACCTTGTGGGTCAGAGTGAGATGCTCCTGAGAATTGGTCATTGCTGCAGTGATGGTAGGTGCCATGGCTGGATCTCTGTGCTGTAGAGGTCTCTGTAGAGAGAATCTGATCTCTGCTGGCTTCATCTCCTCCTATTTATAGTCCCGCATCTCCATATGAATGTGTGGGTCTTGGTCTGAGTGGAGTTTCTCACAGTCTCAGCCAATCAGAGAGCTTGATTACAGAACAAAGGACTACACACGCTGAATGCTGTTGATGCCTGAGGGACAATGGTCAGATTTCAGGGGAACAGGTGGAGGACTGGGGGATTGATGGAGAGAGACTCACAGAGCTCTGTGTGAATCTGGGAAAGTGGTGACCCTGTAGAGAGAGCAGATCTGCTGCCTGATGCTGGGATCAATGACTTTGACTGAGCACACGCTCATCATCCCATCACACGTGGGAGAATAACATCAATGGTGTCATGTTATGATTAAAGAAATTACTGTTTTTGGGTCAAGGGCATATTTCAGGCAAAACCTGTAATTTGGTAGGTAAATCTGTCTATTTTCATTTCTTTATGAAGATATTGTCATTCTGTTTTTTAACTTAACAATGTGTCTTCTGTTATGCATAATCACAAAAACACAACTTTTCAAAACAGTACTATAAGCTGTTAGAGACCAGTACTATAATCACCACAACACAATAATCATGCAGCTGTCCAGATGCAGAGTCTTTTGACACGTGCCTTCTTGTTGGTGTGAGTAACAAGTAGAGCTCAGTTTCCCACACTGACTCCCTGTATGGTCAATGAACCACAAAGAGACTTAAGTGACAGATGCTGGCTGTGTGTTGTTATAGAAACAGAGGCTGACATCACCAGCCATCTGGAGGGAAAGCATACCATTGGCTGACTCTCACAGTCCCTAAATTTTGAAATTTCGATGAAAAATTAGTCATTGAGTTTCACCAAAATGTTTTGTCATGTCATATTTCCAGTTTCCAGTCATCATGACACATTTTGAACCTCCAGTCATGATCATGTCTCATTACTGACCATCAAGTGGATCAGAATTTCAGCTATACACATGAGGGTGGGAGGTTTTCTGTTGGCAGCTGTTTCCTGAAGTGTGCCAAATCTCTTTGGAGAATTCTTGCGCTGCCGGTGGGATGAATGTCAGTCACACTGAACACTGCACTCCAAAGCTTTCCCACACTCTGTCCATTAGCAGAACAAAGGCATGTGCCCCTGTACAAATGGACTTTTGAATCCCTAACAACACGTGCAGTGTGTATCGCCAAGAGTAGAAGGTGTGGCCACCTTACTAAAGTAATTACCCTCTGATGTGGGAAATATGTGCATAAATTGAACATTGGACATTGAGAATTACCACTTCACATTTTAACCACAGAAATATTGAATTAATATCGCAAAATGCTAAAATCATGTGTTTGTGTTCTGGGTCTCAGTCTGAACATCAGGGCAGAATATCTCATTCTAACATTTTGTCCACTTAGTACATAATTAATATGACAGGAAGTAGATTCTGGAAAACAGGTCACATGCCAATATTAAGACAGTTAAATAGGTTGAAAAGTTAACAATAGGAAATGTTATTTTAAATGTCTTATAGCGCAAAGCTTACACCTGTAGTCGGGTGGGCCGATAGCGCAGCACAAAAAATCCACAAACTGTTTTTCACAACATGTCTTATTGTCCTTATATGCTGTAACATTTTAGTTTTTAGCCACTGTACACAGCTGTCTCAGATTTATGCCAAGATATTGTTGTAATTGTTTGGAATAATAATGTAAAAAAAAAAAAACACTAACAAGAGATTAATTTTTTGTAAATGACCATGAGCTGTGTGTTGTTTCCTGAAGTGGGTCGATTTAGGGCTAGATTTTCTATCATGAGGTTGTAATCCTCAGAAAAATAAGTGAAGTTAAACCAAACTGATGTATCAATAAGGGGTGATCTTTCTTCTTGTAACTGACAGGAACTATTCAATAACTGTGATAAAAACACTGGCTCGCACTAGATCAAACTATTCACAGATAACATATTGCGTTAAGTGACATTAGCTAAATCCACGTTATTGATATGCCAAAAAGGAGAATTTAAAGTATGTAACTAGCATAAACTTTTTCAAACACCAAATGCTGAAAATGTTTCATTCTCGCTACATAGATTGGCAGTATTCTAAGGAACTGAAATGATGATCCATGTCATTGAGGAGCAGTTACACAAGTGGCCTGATTTAAAACAAATTCCATCTTTAAGAGCCACACTCCCCTCATAATCTGTCTCTTCAGGGCAAAGGTCTGGATCTATTGTCCCACAGGGCTCTGTGAGTGAGTTTCCTGTGGTTTCCCACACTCTGTCCTTTCACTGCTTTCACTGGATGAACAATAGAAGTGTGTCGTATTATGCATCTCATTAGATACAATGTGGGACTTCTTTAAAGAGGAAAAATTTGACCTCTAGATTTTTAACTTAAAACACATGAAAATTGAGAGTTAAACCAGTTCTGAGTGCAACACCACTGTCTCTAATACAAATCGCAGGTCTGTAACAGTTTTTTAGATGTTATATAGGTGCTAACTACAAGCAAAACTCATTACGTCATAACAATGTTATGTGTATCTTGAAGATAACATGTATGTGATGCTGTGATACTACCCTATCACTGAAGTGACCTGGTGCAGAAACAAGAGATAGGGTGCTGGATTGGATGGGACAGAGAAATTATTCATACTATTACAAGAAACTCTACCATTAAAATTATTTTGAAGCTGTTGTTTAAAGGTAAAAATTTATATCATATTACTTAACTGAAGTTGAAATCACTGAAAATGTATGATTCTTAGTTTTACGCTACACAGTTATGTTATGAGTAAATGTTTTCTGTATGTGCTGAATTGGTAGCAACGATGATGGAGGCCTCTGTCAGTGAAGACAACATTTATAAAGTCTCTTTTCATCTTCATGAAGTGAACAACCATAACATACACAATGAGACGAGAACAAAAGAAGTTCAGTTTGCAGTGTTTGTTTATTCAACAAGGCATAATGATCCACATGAAGTGACAAAGCTCCATCTAGAGGTGATGATACATCACAACAACTTGTAGATTTCTACAAGACACACTGTACTCAGAGAGAGTAAAGGAACAGCTGTCTTTATAAAAGACAAACGATTTTCAATATTTGAGGACACAGTCCTCACTGTCCTTTGAGAGATTTTCTCAAATGGATTAAAACATTTGTATTTTGCGAACAAAACATAAAATGGTAAAAACTGACCTTAAAACAGATCACATCGTTCTGAATGAACACTTATTTTTTCTCAAATTGTTAAGATTTGAATTGTCACTGAAAACTGTGACAGTAATCAAAACTTTAACAGTAAAAAGACAATTATTAAGAATTTTGATCAAAATGATCATTACTCATAAAGACGTGAAAGATATCACCATCGTATTATATTTTGATGATACCTGTCATAAGGTGAATCATAAAAGTGTCACTGGAAAACTGTGACGTGAAGCAAAACTTTTCGCAACAAGTATAAACATTTGGATCTGACAACAGATCAGTTTTGATTAATCACAAAGATTAAAGATTAAAAATTCATTATGGCAATATTTCCATAAACAGGGCCGTTAAAGTTTTCTGATCAAAATGATCAATAACAATCAAAAGATAACAAATGTTATCATAGCATATACTACCAACACATGAAGTACAGTGAGGTATGATAATAATTGCTGATGCAATCAGATGTTGTTCATGCAACATGCATGACAAGAGGTTCTCTTTCTCAACTTGAAAGATATTGTTGCTGTCATTTCCTCAGGAAATGTCATCTTGAACAAACTCAATACACAAAATACAGCCTTCTGTACATACAGAAGAACAAGTCCATCAAATTTCAAAGGATTCAGTCCAGTAATCTTTGACCAATGTGGTCATGAGAGTTTGTGTGGCAGTAACTCCAGTGAGTTGGTGTCTACCACGGCCTCCAGAGGGCGCTGTTGTCTGGACTCTTGTCTTTGGTGATGCTGGTGTGGACTGTGGAGCTCAGAGGAGAGAAGTCAGCCTCTGTCAGGTTGTTGTCAGAGGAAGACTGCAGCTTGTTGACGTGGTTCAGCAGTCTTCTCTGCTGTTGATGCTGCTGCTGCTGCAGTCGTCTCAGGACACAAACTGTCATCTCCAGGATGTCTGCTTTCTCCAGCTTGGAGTCTGGCTGCTGTTTGAGGAAGTCTGGACCCAGGAGAGACTTGAGCTGCTCGATGCTGCTGTTGATTCGCTCTCTGCGTAACTTCTCCACCAGAGGCTTTCTGAGCTGCAGAAAGAAGAACAGTGTCATTAGACAACATATTCTGGAATCAAGTGTGATCATGGACAACGACAACCTGTTACTAACAATACTGAGATGTTGTTGAATCTTGAATTTACCTTGTGGGTCAGAGTGAGATGCTCCTGAGAATTGGTCATTGCTGCAGTGATTGTAGGTGCCATGGCTGGATCTCTGTGCTGTAGAGGTCTCTGTAGAGAGAATCTGATCTCTGCTGGCTTCATCCCTCCTATTTATAGTCCCACATCTCCATATGAATGTGTGGGTCTTGGTCTAAGTGGAGTTTCTCACAGTCTCAGCCAATCAGAGAGCCTGATGACACAACAAAGGATTACACACGCTGAATGCTGTTAATGCCTGAGGGACAATGGTCAGATTTCAGTGGAACAGGTGGAGGACTGGGGGTTGATGGACAGAGGCTCAAAGCTCTGTGTGAATGTGGGAAAGTGGTGTCCCTATAAAGAGAGCAGATCTGCTGCCTGATGCTGGGATCAATGACTTTGACTGAGCACGAGCTCATCATCCCATCACACACATGGGAGAATAACATTGATGGTGTCATGTTATGATTAAAGAAATATCAAAAGTATGTGTTTTTCTGGTCAAGGGCTTATTGGAGCCAAGAATTGTCATGTCAATCTGTTTATTTTAATTGTTTATATTGAGACGTTGCCATTATATTTTTAAACTGGTCAAAGTATCTAATGTCATGCATGATCACAAATACACAACTTTTTAAAACAGTATTATAAGCTGTTAGAGACCAGTTTTATAAACAACTCTACACAATAAGCATGCAGCTGTCCAGATGCAGAGTCTTTTGACACGTGCCTTCTCGTCGGTGTGAGTAACAAGTAGAGCTCAGTTTCCCACACTGACTCCCTGTATGGTCAATGAACCACAGAGACTTAAGTGACAGATGCTGGCCGTGTGTTGTTATAGAAACAGAGGCTGACATCACCAGCCATCTGGAGGGAAAGCACGCCATTGGCTCACTTTCACAGTTTGTAAAATTAGAAATTTCTGTGAAAAAAAAATGTTTTAATGTCCTATATTTCCACTGTTCCACCATCATGACATACTTTAAACCTCCAGTCATGATCATGTGACATTACTAACCCTCAACTGGATCAGAATTTCAGCTCTGCACATGAGGGTGGGAGGTCTCCTAGTGGGCAGCTGTTTCCTGAAGTGTGCCAGATCTCTTTGGAGAATTCCTGTGCTGCTGATGAGTTGAATGTCATTCACACTGACTACTGTTGTCTAGAGCTTTCCCACACTCTGTCCATTAGCAGAAAATAGGTATGTTGGCGCATGCCTTCTACTGATGGACATTTTGAGGCTCCTCCTGGTTATCACAGAATTTGGGGTCCCCCTCATATAAAATTATTTAAGGCAAAACATTAAAATTACATAAAATTACAGCTATTAACTTTTAGTCCAACATGTATATTTCTCCTTCCAAATTTTCGATACATAGTTAATTTATTTATATTGTTAGATTGTGAAATAAGATTTTATGCAAGGTTTTGGGGCACGAACAACCAAGCAGATCATCTAAATATGTTTTTTTTCTACTCAGGTAATAGTTAATTTTAATATAACAGGAAGTAGCTGTTGGATACACAGATGTGAAAATATTTACTTTATTTGCTAATCTTAAAAATGGTTTTAAATTGTCCAGCAGTGTCAGTTCTGGTTTGCTCCAAATATTCCTTATAGTTTAGTGGTCAAGATATTTCTCTTTATCAAACATCTTCTTGGCATGCAAACTATGTGAGGTAGTGTTCTGTTTCAAGTGATAACTGTAAAACAAATGAATACGATGAGGTTGTAGTTCTGGCAACCACTGCATCAATTGACATTTCCCACATTGTCATGTTTAGGTATTTTGAAACGGTGATCTGAAATTATATTACTGACAGGAACTTTTTCAAACACCAAAGGCTCAATACAAAACTCAATACAAAAATAGTCTTCTAAAAAATGTAACTGCTGATTCATATTGGATAAAAAAAAAGGTCCTTTGACAGACTGAAATCAAATTCCATCTTTAAGAGCCAGGCTCTTCTTTTAATCTGTCTCTGCAGGGCAAAGGTCTGGATCTATTGTCCCACAGGGCTCTGTGAGTGAGTTTCCTCTGGTTTCCCACACTCTGTCCTTTCATTGGAGGAACAATAGAAGTGTGTCGTATTATACATGTCACTAGATACAATGCCTGACCTCTTTGAAGATGTAAATGGTTAACTTTCAACTTTCTGCATCTAAACACCTGAACTTCAGAGTTGTAGCCAAAATAATGTGTCAGCAAAATTGTCATTGAATTGTTTTTTTTTCTCGTTTAGTTTGATGAATCAACTCACTCGATAAGAACAGTGACATAACATTGATAATCCCTTTGCTTCAAACACCTTGATCACAAATTTCCGATAATTTCATCAATTAAAAGTTATGGTTCAAAGATGTTAGATTTTACCTTGGTTTTGTTAAACACAGAGGGGAACAATGATGGAGGTCTATATCATTGAAGTGAAAATGAAAAATGCATGCACATTTCATCATCATAAAGAGGGTAACCATGACACACAATGACATGAGAACAAAAAAATTTCTGCTTGCATTGTTTGTTTATTCAACAAGAGAAAGCGTCTTCTAGAGGTGATGATACATCACAACAACTTGTAGATTTCTACAAGACACACTGTACTCAGAGAGAGTAAAGGAACAGCTGTCTTCATAAAAGACAAATGATTCTCAATATTTGAGGACACAGTCCTCACTGTCCTTTGAGAGATTTTCTCAAATGGATTAAAACATTTGTAGTTTGTAAACAAAACATGAATTAGTAACTGACCTTACAACAGATCACATCATTCTGAATGAACACTAAATATTTTTTTTTCAATTTTTAAAATGTAAATTGTCACTGAAAACTGCGACAGTAAACAAAACTTTTACAGGAAAAAGATAAACATATTTATCTTAAAACTGATCATTCTTTAATGATCAAATAAAGTGAGGGAAAATCAAATATGACAATGAAGACAGTCCTCACTATCATAATTTTTTACACTAAAAAGATAAACATATTGCTCTTTAAACAGATCATTTTTCAATAATCACATGAGGTAAAGTCCAATACGACAAAATGTCCATAAAAAGGACAAATTAAGAGTTTTGATCAAAATGATCATTACTAATCAAGAGATTAAAGATATCACCATTGTATTATATTTTAACAATACTTGTCGTGATTTGAATCGTCAAAGCGTCACAAAGATTTGTGACATTAAGCAAAACTTTTATAAAAAAGTGTAAACATTTGGATCTGACAACAGATCAGTTTTGATTAATCAGAGATTAAAGTTCATTATGACAATACATCCATAAAAGGACAGTTAAAGTTTTCTGATCAATGTGATCAGTAAGAATCAAAAGATAACAACTGTTATCATAGCATATACTACCAACACATGAAGTACAGTGAGGTATGATAATAATTGCTGATGCAATCAAATGTTATTCATGCAACATGCATGACAAGAGGTTCTCTTTCTCAACTTGAAAGATATTGTTGCTGTCATTTCCTCAGGAAATGTCATCTTGAACAAACTCAATACACAAAATACAGCCTTCTGTACATACAGAAGAACAAGTCCATCAAATTTCAAAGGATTCAGTCCAGTAATCTTTGACCAATGTGGTCATGAGAGTTTGTGTGGCAGTAACTCCAGTGAGTTGGTGTCTACCACGGCCTCCAGAGGGCGCTGTTGTCTGGACTCTTGTCTTTGGTGATGCTGGTGTGGACTGTGGAGCTCAGAGGAGAGAAGTCAGCCTCTGTCAGGTTGTTGTCAGAGGAAGACTGCAGCTTGTTGACGTGGTTCAACAGTCTTCTCTGCTGTTGATGCTGCTGCTGCAGTCGTCTCAGGACACAAACTGTCATCTCCAGGATGTCTGCTTTCTCTAGCTTGGAGTCTGGCTGCTGTTTGAGGAAGTCTGGACCCAGGAGAGACTTGAGCTGCTCGATGCTGCTGTTGATTCGCTCTCTGCGTAACTTCTCCACCAGAGGCTTTCTGAGCTGCAGAAAGAAGAACAGTGTCATTAGACAACATATTCTGGAGTCAAGTGTGATTATGGACAAAGACAACCTGTCATTAACAATATTTAAATGTTGTTGGATCTTGAATTTACCTTGTGGGTCAGAGTGAGATGCTCCTGAGAATTGGTCATTGCTGCAGTGATTGTAGGTGCCATGGCTGGATCTCTGTGCTGTAGAGGTCTCTGTAGAGAGAATCTGATCTCTGCTGGCTTCATCCCTCCTATTTATAGTCCCACATCTCCATATGAATGTGTGGGTCTTGGTCTGGGTAGAGTTTCTCACAGTCTCTGCCAATCAGAGAGTTTGGTGACAAAATAAAAGGTCACACACGTCGAATGGTTATATTGATGTGAGGACAATAGTTAGATCTCAGGGGAACAGGTGGAGGACTGGGGGGGGTGATGGAGAGAGACTCACAGATCTCTGTGTGGATCTGGGAAAGTGGTGACCCTGTAGAGAGAGCAGATCTGCTGCCTGATGCTGGGATCAATGACTTTGACTGAGCACACACTGAATATTGCATCAAATATGTGAGAAGATATATTTTAATCATAAGTTAATGTAAACGTTATTTAATCTGTTAAAACATGAACATCAAAAGTCTGGATTTTTTTGTTGGATGCTTTTCTCAAGCTTAAACCTAAAATGTAAAGTGTAAAACTCCTTGTATTTTTATTTGATATTATAAGATAATTAGATTTTCTCTTGTGTTTATTAATGTTCCGTGATAAAAAAAATACATGTTACATGTGTGTTAAGTGTTCAAGCACTTAAACTCAACACAATAATCATGCAGCTGTCCAGATGCAGAGTCTTTTGGCATGTGCCATCTCATCTGTGTGAGTAAGAAGTAGAGCTCAGTTTCCCACACTGACTCCCTGTATGGTCACTGAACCACAAAGAGACTTTGACTTGACAGATGCTGGCTGTGTGTTGTTATAGAAACAGAGGCTGACATCACCAGCCATCTGGAGGGAAAGCACGCCATTGGCTGACTCTCACAGTTCAAAATTTGAAATTGTGATGAAAAAGTTAATCATTAAGTTTCACCAAACTGTTTTAGCATGTAATATTTCCAGTTTCTAACCACGTGACACATGATCATGTCTCATTACTGACCATCAACTGGATCAGAATTTCAGCTCTGCACATGAGGGTGGGAGGTTTCCTGGGGGCAGCTGTTTCCTGAAGTGTGCCAGATCTCTTTGGAGAATTCCTGCGCTTCTGGTGAGATGAAGGTCATTCATACTGACTACTGTTGTCTAGAGCTTTCCCACACTCCATCCATTAGCAGAAAAAAGGCATGTTGGCACATGCCTTCTACTGATGGATTTATTTTTGATCCACCTGTTGCACAAAAACATTGTTGGCACATGCAATGGCAACTGATTTCAGTCAAGAAGTGGGCACTAAGATATTAAGTTAACAATAGTTCTTGATTTTTCATTTTTTTGTGTGTGTTTGTGCACATTTTAGAGATATTGATTCGTCATAAATATTATAAAAATAGAAAGCTGAAATCTGAGGTAGTGCAGTTGGTCGTGCTGTGAATTTATGGGCAGATCGTCTATATGTGCAACTTTATCCACTTAGTTAATATTTAACGTGACAGGAAGCTGATCCATATTTGGGCAAATGTTTTTGTCTTTCTTACATGAGAAAAATAATCTTAAACGTTGTCTTAAGTAATCCAACAATGACAGTTCTGGTTTGCTCTAACTACCTGTTATAGAATAGTGGTCAAGATATTTCTCTTTGTTAGACACCCTCTTAACATATGATCTATGCGAGGTTATTTTCTGTTTCAGGTTATAATGTTTAAATACTGATAATCACAGGATTGTCATTTTGATAAATAGGGTGTTATAAGTGACATTTACCACATACCCATGTTTAGATATGTCAAAAAGGTGAACTGAAAGGATGTCACCGGCAGAAACTTTTTCAAACACCAAAGGCTAAAAATGTTTATTGTCACTGGACAAAAAAACAATCTTCTGAAAATTTTTAATGCTGATTCATATTAAAGGAGCAGTTACACAAATGTCCTGACTGAAAACAAATTCCATTTTTAAGAGACACTATCCCTTTTAGTCTGTCTCTTCAGGGCAAAGGTCTGGATCTATTGTCCCACAGGGCTCTGTGAGTGAGTTTCCTGTGGTTTCCCACACTCTGTCCTTTCACTGCTTTCAGGGGGAACAATAGAAGTGTGTCATATTATGTATCTCATTAGATACAATGTGGGACCTCTTTAAAGAGGGCAATGGTTAACTTAAAATGATTACATTAAAACTCTTAAACCTCTTTGTTGATACCAAAAGGATGATTCAGCAAAAGTGTCTTTGAATTCAGGGAAAAGAGGGAAAACATCTATAATCACTCTTCATCAAACACCTTAATTGAAAATCCTTAAAAATATGATTCTGAGTTTATATGTAAACATAGAAGTTATGGATAAATAAGTACTACATATGCTAGATTACCTTGATTTTCTCAATAAAATGTAGAAATAATGATGGAGGCCTTTGTAAGTGAAGAAAAAATGTATAAAGCGTCTTTGATCATCATAAAGAGGATAACCTTAACATACACAATGAGACGAGAACAAAAGAAGTTCAGTTTGCATTGTTTGTTTATTCAACAAGGCACAATGAGCCACATGAAGTAAGAAAGTTCCATCTAGAGGTGATGATTCATCACAACAACAACTTGTAGATTTCTACAAGACACACTGTACTCAGAGTGAGTAAAGGAACAGCTGTCTTTATAAAAGACAAACGATTTTCAATATTTGAGGACACAGTCCTCACTGTCCTTTGAGGGATTTTCTCAAATGGATTAAAACATTTGTATTTTGTGAACAAAACATAAAATGGTAAAAACTGACCTTAAAACAGATCACATCGTTCTGAATGAACACTTATTTTTTCTCAAATTGTTAAGATTTGAATTGTCACTGAAAACTGTGACAGTGTGAAAATAAACAAAACTTAGTTTTGTAAAAAGATAAATGTTGATCTTAAAATGGATCACTCTTCAATAATCAAGTGAGGTTAAGTCCAATATGACAAACTGTCCCAAAAAAAGGACAAATTAAGAACTTTGATCAAAATGATCATTATTAATCAAGAAGTTAAAGATATCACCATTGTATTATATTTTAACAATACATGTTGTGAAGTGAATCATAAAAGCATCACAGGACAATTGTGAAAATAAATAAACTTTTAGAAAAAAGTATAAACATTTGGATCTGACAGCAGATCAGTTTTGATTAATCAAACGGATTAAAGTTCATTCTGACAATATGTGCATAAAAGGGACAGTTAAAGTTTTTTGATCAAAATGATCATTATTAATCAAGAGGTTAAAGATATCACCATTGTATTATATTTTAACAATACTTGTCGTGATTTGAATCGTCAAAGCGTCACAAAGAATTGTGACATTAAGCAAAACTTTTATAAAAAAAAATAGAAACATATGGATCTGACAACAGATCAGTTTTGATTAATCAGAGATTAAAGTTCATTATGACAATATGCCCATAAAAGGACAGTTAAAGTTTTCTGATCAATGTGATCAGTAAGAATCAAAAGATAACAACTGTTATCATAGCATATACTACCAACACATGAAGTACAGTGAGGTATGATAATAATTGCTGTTGCAATCAGATGTTGTTCATGCAACATGCATGACAAGAGGTTCTCTTTCTCAACTTGAAAGATATTGTTGCTGTCATTTCCTCAGGAAATGTCATCTTGAACAAACTCAATACACAAAATACAGCCTTCTGTACATACAGAAGAACAAGTCCATCAAATTTCAAAGGATTCAGTCCAGTAATCTTTGACCAATGTGGTCATGAGAGTTTGTGTGGCAGTAACTCCAGTGAGTTGGTGTCTACCACGGCCTCCAGAGGGAGCTGTTGTCTGGACTCTTGTCTTTGGTGATGCTGGTGTGGACTGTGGAGCTCAGAGGAGAGAAGTCAGCCTCTGTCAGGTTGTTGTCAGAGGAAGACTGCAGCTTGTTGACGTGGTTCAGCAGTCTTCTCTGCTGTTGATGCTGCTGCTGCAGTCGTCTCAGGACACAAACTGTCATCTCCAGGATGTCTGCTTTCTCCAGCTTGGAGTCTGGCTGCTGTTTGAGGAAGTCTGGACCCAGGAGAGACTTGAGCTGCTCGATGCTGCTGTTGATTCGCTCTCTGCGTAACTTCTCCACCAGAGGCTTTCTGAGCTGCAGAAAGAAGAACAATGTCATTAGACAACATATTCTGGAGTCAAGTGCAGTCATGAACAAAGACAACCTGTCATTAACAATATTTAAATGTTGTTGGATCTTGAATTTACCTTGTGGGTCAGAGTGAGATGCTCCTGAGAATTGGTCATTGCTGCAGTGATGGTAGGTGCCATGGCTGGATCTCTGTGCTGTAGAGGTCTCTGTAGAGAGAATCTGATCTCTGCTGGCTTCATCCCTCCTATTTATAGTCCCACATCTCCATATGAATGTGTGGGTCTTGGTCTGAGTGGAGTTTCTCACAGTCTCCGCCAATCAGAGACCTTGGTGACACAATAAAAGGTCACACACGCCGAATGGTTATATTGATGTCAGGACAATAGTTATATCTCAGGGGAACAGGTGGAGGACTGGGGGGGTGATGGAGAGAGACTCACAGAGCTCTGTGTGGATCTGGGAAAGTGGTGACCCTGTAGAGAGAGCAGATCTGCTGCCTGATGCTGGGATCAATGACTTTGACTGAGCACACGCTCATCATCACATCACACTCATGTGAGACAGACAGTTAGTTGCATTTTGGCTAAAGGGTTTTTTCTTACTTAAATATTACCAGTGGTGGGATGTAATTACATACATTTGCTTCGGTCCTTTTCTTGAGTACAAATTCGGGTCACTTGTAATTTCTGTATTTATGTATAGAAAATTATATGTACCTGCAGTGTATTGCAGTTTTTAATTCTATAGTTGACAGCTTTGGTCACGCGCTAATTTTAATTTCTTCTTTTTTTTTTTTTAATTTCATTTAATTGTTTCTTTGAAGTAATTTTACTTTTTATTGATTATTCTACCCAACAATTCATACCTGTTCAGCCAACATGGTAACTAGATTAATCAATTTTTCTATTAACTCAAAATTAATTGACATTTTTTTCATAACCAATCGAGTAATAGGCAGTAAAAAAAAATAGATATATATGTATATATATATATATATATATATATATATATATATATATATATATATATATATATATATATATATATATATATGATTCACACTCCTGAAAGATCTAATTTTGCTGTTTCTTTTATGCTGTATTCTTGATTTTGAAATTTTGAGCTGTTGGTAAGACAAATCCACCTATGTGAATTAGATTATCAGTACTATGCCAATTATCATCTATTTCGTCTCAACACTTCAGTTTCAGTGTTTGTTGAATACATGGGTTTTTTTTCCCTTGAATTTAAAAACAAAACATTCTTATGTTTTATAATGTCATTTCTATAAGGTATTTAAAGAGTGTGGTCCTCAAAATTCAAAGCCAATGGGAAAACAACTAAACCCTGAGAACAAGAATCTTTTTGCTGTCCAGATGTTTCACTGTCTTGTCTTCTGACTGGTGCCTTGTAGTCAGTGTGGGTAGAAAGTTGGTCTCAGTTTCCCACACTGACTCCCTGAATGCTGTGGTCAATGAATAACAAAAGGACTTTGAATGGAGCTTTTGTGACTGATACTGAACGTGTGTTGTAGTAGAAACAGAGCCTGACGTCAGCAACCATCTGGAGGGAAAGAACACCATTGGCTGGTTCAGAAAGTTTATAAAGTTTCAAATTTATATGATATTTTTCACATTCAAACCAGCTATATTGATTTTGTAAATGTACTTGTTAGTTTCCAGTGCTTGTCATGCAGTTTGATGATCCAATCATAGTTGTTCCTTTGTATCAGTAACTGGATAATATTTCAGCTCTGTAGATGAGAGTGGGAGGTTGGAGCAGCTGTTTCCTGAAGTGTGCCAAATCCCTTTAGAGAATAGTCTGCTGCTGCTGGTGGGGTTGAGGATGCTAATCATACTAAACACTGTTCTCCACAGTTTTCCCACACGCTGCCCATTAAAAGAAAGTCAGGCACGTGTCTAAGTCTAAATATGACTTCTGAGAGAGGAATTTCTCTCTTTTGGAGGCCATTGTGTTTTTTCTATTTCTTTTTGAAATTTTTAGCTCATCAAGATTCAATCAAGAAAATATATCGAGTAATATTAGGAGAAATTGAGACCAGCAGGGAAACATCCTCTTTCATTTTAATACTTGGAAAATGTATTTTGGAAAAGTAAACTGTATTCACTGCGTACATCATCAGTGACTTGGTTTTAGTAATGTATTTTGACTCAACACTGACTTCTTTCAGCCCAGTGTTACACCAGACATTTCTCTTTTCCAGTGTCAAAAGCAAAATGTAATGAGGCCTAAAATTATAGTGAAAAGAAACCATCAAAACATCTTTAATTTTACATCCTACATAATAATCAATTTTCATAAGTCACTCGAGTGACAGAAAGACTTTGAGCGAGTTTGTTAACCCAAACTTTAGGGAATGGCAATATATGTAAAATTGGTAAAGGAGATTTTATCATAAAATAGTTCAAATGTTGTATGTGATGTGAAACATATTCTTAAAATTCAGTTTTACAGCCACAGTCCTCTTTTAATCTGTCTCTTCAGGGCAAAGGTCTGGATCTATTGTCTCACAGGGCTCTGTGAGTGAGTTTCCTCTGGTTTCCCACACTCTGTCCTTTCACTGCTTTCACTGGACGAACAATAGAAGTGTGTCGTATTATGCATCTCATTAGCCACAATGTCTGACATCTTTAAAGGGGGAAATTCTAAATTTTAGACCTCAACCATGAAACTTTTAATAGCACTAAAACGGTGCGGCAGCTAAATTGACTAAGTATTGGAAGGATTTTAGTTTTCTTTGATGACTTCACTTTAACCCAGTTCATCAGAAAATAAAATTGAACCACACTCCTGTGCTCAGATTTTCTTTTAAACAGGTATGTTACGTACAAATCATTTATAAATGTGCTTAAATGTATTTCGGTTTGTCAGTGAGATGTAGGAACACTGACATAGACATTTAGCAGCTGAGTGAAAATGACAGTGTAACTGTATAAAGTCATGTCTTTTATCATCATAAAATGAGACACACAATGACATGAGGAGACAACATTTTCAGTTTGCAGTGTTTTTTTATTCAACAAGGCACAATGAGCCACATGGAGTGAGAAAGCTCCATCTAGAGGTGATGATGCATCACAACAACAACTTGTAGATTTCTACAAGACACACTGTACTCAGAGAGAGTAAAGGAACAGCTGTCTTTATAAAAGACAAATGACTTTCAATATTTGAGGACACAGTCCTCAGTGTCCTTTGAGAGTTTTTCCCAAATGGATTAAAATTATTTCGTAAACAAAACATACAATAATAAAAACTGACCTTCAAACAGGTCACATCATTCTAACATTAAATTCAGTGACATTTAACAAACCTTTTACAGTAAAAAGATAAACATATTCATCTTAAATGGATCATTTTTCAGTAATCATATAAAATGAAGTAAAGTCCATTATGACAAGATGTCCATAAAAAGGACAAATTAAGAATTTTGATCCAAAATTATTATTATCAGCAAAGAGGTTAAAGATATCACCATTGTATTATATTTGAACAATACATGTCGTGAAGTGAATCATAAAAGTGTCACAGGAAAATTGTGACATAAAATAAACTTTCAGCAAAAAGTATAAATATTTGGATCTGACAACAGATCAGTTTTGATTAATCAGTCAGATTAAAGATAATTATGACAATATGTCCGTGAAAAGGAGAAATAAAGAGTTTTGAACAAAATGATCATTACTAATCAAGAGGTTAAAGATATCACCATTGTATTATATTTTAACAATACTTGTCATGATTTGAATCATCAAAGTGTCACAAAGAATTGTGACATTAAGCAAAACTTTTATAAAAAAGTATAAACATTTGGATCTGACAACAGATCAGTTTTGATTAATCAGAGATTAAAGTTCATCATGACAATATGTCCATAAAAGGACAGTTAAAGTTTTCTGATCAATGTGATCAGTAAGAATCAAAAGATAACAAATGTTATCATAGCATATACTACCAACACATGAAGTACAGTGAGGTATGATAATAATTGCTGATGCAATCAGATGTTGTTCATGCAACATGCATGACAAGAGGTTCTCTTTCTCAACTTGAAAGATATTGTTGCTGTCATTTCCTCAGGAAATGTCATCTTGAACAAAGACAAACACACAAAATACAGCCTTCTGTACATACAGAAGAACAAGTCCATCAAATTTCAAAGGATTCAGTCCAGTAATCTTTGACCAATGTGGTCATGAGAGTTTGTGTGGCAGTAACTCCAGTGAGTTGGTGTCTACCACGGCCTCCAGAGGGCGCTGTTGTCTGGACTCTTGTCTTTGGTGATGCTGGTGTGGACTGTGGAGCTCAGAGGAGAGAAGTCAGCCTCTGTCAGGTTGTTGTCAGAGGAAGACTGCAGCTTGTTGACGTGGTTCAGCAGTCTTCTCTGCTGTTGATGCTGCTGCTGCAGTCGTCTCAGGACACAAACTGTCATCTCCAGGATGTCTGCTTTCTCCAGCTTGGAGTCTGGCTGCTGTTTGAGGAAGTCTGGACCCAGGAGAGACTTGAGCTGCTCGATGCTGCTGTTGATTCGCTCTCTGCGTAACTTCTCCACCAGAGGCTTTCTGAGCTGCAGAAAGAAGAACAATGTCATTAGACAACATATTCTGGAGTCAAGTGTGAGCATGAACAAAAACAACCTGTCATTAACGATATTGAGATGTTGTTGAATCTTGAATTTACCTTGTGGGTCAGAGTGAGATGCTCCTGAGAATTGGTCATTGCTGCAGTGATTGTAGGTGCCATGGCTGGATCTCTGTGCTGTAGAGGTCTCTGTAGAGAGAATCTGATCTCTGCTGGCTTCATCCCTCCTATTTATAGTCCCACATCTCCATATGAATGTGTGGGTCTTGGTCTGGGTAGAGTTTCTCACAGTCTCTGCCAATCAGAGAGTTTGGTGACAAAATAAAAGGTCACACACGTCGAATGGTAATATTGATGTGAGGACAATAGTTATATCTCAGGGGAACAGGTGGAGGACTGGGGGGGTGATGGAGAGAGACTCACAGAGCTCTGTGTGGATCTGGGAAAGTGGTGACCCTGTAGAGAGAGCAGATCTGCTGCCTGATTCTCGGATCAATGACTTTGACTGAGCACACGCTGATCATCACATCACACACGTGTGAGACAGACAGTTAGTTGCATTTCAGTTAACGTTTTTTTTGCTTATTTAAATATTACCAGTGGTTGGATGTAATTACGTACATTTCATTTGGTCCTTTACTTAAATACAAAGTTGAGGCACTTGTATTTTTTTATACATATATAAAAAGAATATAAGTACCTACGATATATGTTCATTTTTGATTTAATATTTACAGCTTTGGTCACTTGCTATGTTTTTATTTATTTATTTTCTTTTATATTGAATCATTTTTTGAATTGTGTAAACTTTTTTATTGATTATACTGCCCACCAATTTATAACTGTTCAGCCGCAATGATTACTAGATTAATACATTTTTCTATTAACTGAAAATGAATTTTAACCTTTTTTCATAACCATTGAGGTACTTTTTAAATTTAAAACATTTTATTATTCCCTTCTCTGAAAGCTCTAATTTTGCTGTTTCTTTTCCCATTGTTTTGATGTATTCTTAATTTGGAAGTTTTGGCCTTTGGTAGGACAAATCAATCCCTGTAAATTGATAATCAGTTGAATTAGATTTTTCATGGAAATGAGTTTTATTATGGTATAATCTAAAACACAGAAAGTGTCATTCATGCAGTTTCAGTGTTTGTTTAATGCTTGCGTCTGTTTTTTCCTTTAATTTAATAACAAAAACATTACTGTATTTTATAATAACAGTTCTATCAGGTATTTAAAGAGTGTGGTCTTCAAAATATATTCTAAAGTCATTTGAAAAAAACAACTAAACCCTGAGAACAAGAATCTTTTTGCTGTCCAGATGTTCCACTGTCTTGTCTTCTGACTTGTACTTTGTAGTCAGTGTGAGTAGAAAGTTGGTCTCAGTTTCCCACACTGACTCCCTGAATGCTGTGGTCAATGAACAACAAAAGGACTTTGAATGGAGCTTTTGTGACTGATACTGAACGTGTGTTGTAGTAGAAACAGAGCCTGACGTCAGCAACCATCTGGAGGGAAAGAACACCATTGGCTGGTTCAGAAAGTTTATACAGTTTCACATTTTATGATATTTTTCACATTCTAACCAGCTATATTGATTTTGAAAATGTACTTTTTAGTTTCCAGTGCTTGTCATAGAGTTTGATGATCCAATCATAGTTGTTCCTTTGTATCAGTAACTGGATAATATTTCAGCTCTGTAGATGAGAATGGGAGGTTGGAGCAGCTGTTTCCTGAAGTGTGCCAAATCCCTTTAGAGAATAGTCTGCTGCTGCTGGTGGGGTTGAGGATGCTAATCATACTAAACACTGTTCTCCACAGTTTTCCCACACGCTGCCTATTAAAAGAAAGTCAGGCACGTGTCTACGTCTAAATATGACTTCTGATAGAGGAGTTTCTCTCTTTTGGAGGCCATTGTGTTTTTTCTATTTCTTTTTGAAATTTTTAGCTCATCAAGATTCAATCAAGAAAATATGTAGAGTAACATTAGTAGAAATTGAGACCAGCAGAGAAACATCCTCTTTCATTTTAATACTTGGAAAATGTATTTTGGAAAAGTAAACTGTATTCACTGCGTACATCATCAGTGACTTGGTTTTAGTAATGTATTTTGACTCAACACTGACTTCTTTCAGCCCAGTGTTACACCAGACCTTTCTCTTTTCCAGTGTCAAATGCAAAATGTAATGAGGCCTAAAATTTTAGTGAAAAGAAACCATCAAAACATCTTTAATTTTACATCCTACACAATAATCAATTTTCATAAGTCACTCGAGTGACAGAAAGACTTTGAGCGAGTGTGTTAACCCAAACTTTAGGGAATGGCAATATATGTAAAATTGGTAAAGGAGATTTTATCATAAAATAGTTCAAATGTTGTATGTGATGTGAAACATATTCTTAAAATTCAGTTTTACAGCCACAGTCCTCTTTTAATCTGTCTCTTCAGGGCAAAGGTCTGGATCTATTGTCTCACAGGGCTCTGTGAGTGAGTTTCCTCTGGTTTCCCACACTCTGTCCTTTCACTGCTTTCACTGGACGAACAATAGAAGTGTGTCGTATTATGCATCTCATTAGCCACAATGTCTGACATCTTTAATGGGGGAAATTCTAAATTTTAGACCTCAACCATGAAACTTTTAATAGCACTAAAACGGTGCGGCAGCTAAATTGACTAAGTATTGGAAGGGTTTTAGTTTTCTTTGATGACTTCACTTTGACCCTCTTCATCAGAAAATAAAACTGAACCACATTTCTGTGCTCAGATTTTCTTTTAAACAGGTATGTTATGTACACATCATTTATAAATGTGCTTAAATGTATCTCGATTTGTCAGTGAGATGTAGGAACACTGATATAGACATTTAGCAGCTGAGTGAAAATGACAATGTAACTGTATAAAGTCATGTCTTTTAGCATCATAAAGCAAGACACACAATGACATGAGGAGACAACATTTTCAGTTTGCAGTGTTGGTTTATTCAACAAGGCACAATGAGCCACATGAAGTGAGAAAGCTCCATCTAGAGGTGATGATGCATCACAACAACAACTTGTAGATTTCTACAAGACACACTGTACTCAGAGAGAGTAAAGGAACAGCTGTCTTTATAAAAGACAAATGACTTTCAATATTTGAGGACACAGACCTCAATGTCCTTTTAGATTTTTTCTCAAGTGGATTAAAACATTTGTATTTTGTAAACAAAACATACAATAATAAAAACTGACCTTTAAACAGGTCACATCATTCTAACATTAAATTCAGTTGATTCTCAAAATGTAAAACTGAGATTGTCACATGAAAACTGTGACATTGTGACGTTTAACAATCCTTTTACAGTCAAAAGATAAACATATTGATCTTAAACGGATCATTTTTCAGTAATCATATAAAATGAAGTAAAGTCCAATATGACAAAATGTCCTCAAAAAGGACAAATTAAGAATTTTGATCCAAAATGATCATTATCAGTAGAGAGGTTAAAGATATCACCATTGTATTATATATGAACAATACATGTCGTGAAGTGAATCGTAAAAGTGTCACAGGAAAATTGTGACATAAAATAAACTTTTAGCAAAAAGTATAAACGTTTGGATCTGACATCAGATCAGTTTTGATTAATCAGAGAGATTAAAGATAATTATGACAATATGTCCGTAAAAAGGACAAATTAAGAATTTTGATCAAAATGATCATTACTAATCAAAGTTTGTAGATATCATTATTGCATTTAGTCTTAATAATATATTTCATGAGGTGAATCATTAAAAGTGTCACAGAAAAATTGTGACATCCAGCAAAACTTTTAGAACAAAGTATAAACATTTGGATCTGACAGCAGATCAGTTTTGATTAATCAGAGATTAAAGTTCATCATGACAATATGTCCATAAAAAGGACAGTTAAAGTTTTCTGATCAATGTGATCAATAAGAATCAAAAGATAACAAATGTTATCATAGCATATACTACCAACACATGAAGTACAGTGAGGTATGATAATAATTGCTGATGCAATCAGATGTTGTTCATGCAACATGCATGACAAGAGGTTCTCTTTCTCAACTTGAAAGATATTGTTGCTGTCATTTCCTCAGGAAATGTCATCTTGAACAAACTCAATACACAAAATACAGCCTTCTGTACATACAGAAGAACAAGTCCATCAAATTTCAAAGGATTCAGTCCAGTAATCTTTGACCAATGTGGTCATGAGAGTTTGTGTGGCAGTAACTCCAGTGAGTTGGTGTCTACCACGGCCTCCAGAGGGCGCTGTTGTCTGGACTCTTGTCTTTGGTGATGCTGGTGTGGACTGTGGAGCTCAGAGGAGAGAAGTCAGCCTCTGTCAGGTTGTTGTCAGAGGAAGACTGCAGCTTGTTGACGTGGTTCAGCAGTCTTCTCTGCTGTTGATGCTGCTGCTGCAGTCGTCTCAGGACACAAACTGTCATCTCCAGGATGTCTGCTTTCTCCAGCTTGGAGTCTGGCTGCTGTTTGAGGAAGTCTGGACCCAGGAGAGACTTGAGCTGCTCGATGCTGCTGTTGATTCGCTCTCTGCGTAACTTCTCCACCAGAGGCTTTCTGAGCTGCAGAAAGAAGAACAATGTCATTAGACAACATATTCTGGAGTCAAGTGTGAACATAAACAAAGACAACCTGTCATTAACAATATTTAAATGTTGTTGGATCTTGAATTTACCTTGTGGGTCAGAGTGAGATGCTCCTGAGAATTGGTCATTGCTGCAGTGATTGTAGGTGCCATGGCTGGATCTCTGTGCTGTAGAGGTCTCTGTAGAGAGAATCTGATCTCTGCTGGCTTCATCCCTCCTATTTATAGTCCCACATCTCCATATGAATGTGTGGGTCTTGGTCTGAGTGGAGTTTCTCACAGTCTCCACCAATCAGACACCTTGGTGACACAATAAAAGGTCACACACGCCGATTGGTTATATTGATGTGAGGACAATAGTTATATCTCAGGGGAACAGGTGGAGGACTTGGGGGGTGATGGAGAGAGACTCACAGAGCTCTGTGTGAATGTGGGAAAGTGGTGACCCTGTAGAGAGAGCAGATCTGCTGCCTGATGCTGCGATCAATGACTTTGACTGAGCACACGCTCATCATCACATCACACACGTGGGAGACCCAACCTTAAGTGCATCTTCGATCAAAAGTTTATTATAGCTTAAATATTTCCAGAAGTGGGATGTAATTAACTACATTTGCTCAGGCCCTGTCCTCAAGTACACATTTGCAGTGCTTGTACTCTTCTTGAGTATCTTCTTTGCAAACAACTCTTACTTCTATTTCACTACATTTCAGAGAGACATATTGTACTTTTTTCTCTGGTATAAGTTAAAACATTTTTGGAAAATTAAACCACCCTAGAGTTTATATAAGTTCAGCCTGAAACAACCAGTGGAGGGAACAGCTGATTGATTGACAATTAAACAAATATTTTTTTTGAATTATGTACGTATTTTTAATCTTTTTTATTTCAGTTTGAGCTGTTGTTTGGATAAAACAAACTGTTTTTTCTGTGATATGACTGAAAACATAGCAGGTGCCATATTGTTGTTGCTTTGATCTTCAATGTTCAGTCAGATTTTTTGTTAAACTCTGAATTAGTTTTTCTTATTAGATACATTGTTTTATAAAGTCATGTCTCACAGCCATTAAAAAATAGTCTGATCCTCATGATGTGTGTAACAGTTATTAAAAACTCTCAGAACAAGAATCTTTCTGCTGTCCAGATGTTTCACTGTCTTGTCCTCTGACTGGTGCCTTGTAGTCAGTGTGGGTAGAAAGTTGGTCTCAGTTTCCCACACTGACTCCCTGAATGCTGTGGTCAATGAACAACAAAAGGACTTTGAATAGAGCTTTTGTGACTGATACTGAACGTATGTTGTCGTAGAAACAGAGCCTGACGTCAGCAACCATCTGGAGGGAAAGAACACCATTGGCTAGTAGTGAAGGTTTATAAAGTTTTTAATTATTTAGAAAATGTAACTTTAAGGTCCAGCTCAAATAATGTAGCAGACCAGTGTCCAAACCTTGTTCAATATTTACACAATCCAATCATAGATGTTCCTTTGTATCAGTAACTGGATAATATTTCAGCTCTGTAGATGAGAGTGGGAGGTTGGAGCAGCTGTTTCCTGAAGTGTGCCAAATCCCTTTAGAGAATAGTCTGCTGCTGCTGGTGGGGTTGAGGATGCTAATCATACTAAACACTGTTCTCCACAGTTTTCCCACACGCTGCCCATTAAAAGAAAGTCAGGCATGTCTCCAAATATAACTCATGTGGATTCTTTCTTGTTCCCAGGGGTCATTATTTTGTCTCTTTCTTTTTCTTTTCCAATTGCAGCTTATCAATATTTATTTTCAGAATGATAGTAATCAAAAGTTGGATCAATGAAAAGCATCAGAGAAATCACCCATTTCATTTAAATGCTTTTGTAAAAATAAAGTATATTCACCGACGTCTATATGTGACACTTGATTCTATTCATATTTCTTTTAGGGCTGGACGATCTTGGAAAAAATAATAATCACGATTATTTTGATTGATATTTAAATCACAATTAATAAATACGATTATTCATTGATTTAAAAAAAAAAGTATTTATTGAGCCACCAAAACTCAACTTTAAATATAACCTTTAGGAAAAACAACCAGAAATAAATTAGTAACAAGTAAAAAAAGTAGAATAATAATATATTAAATGATATATAAATAATAATAAAAATAACAGCAATAAAAAAAACAGTAAATAAAAATAAACACCCAGTCAGTATGCAACCCAGAAATTACATACACGCCGCGCAGCGGCACATTAATCGCTTTTCTTCGATTACAGTGTTTTGATGATCGTGAGAAGCCAAAATTTAAATTGCGATAAAAATTGGATTAGTCGTCCAGCCCTAATTTCTCTAACAAAACACTGATCTCTGTTGTGTTAATGATGAACATTTTCTCTCTTTCCCTGTATTTAGTTTTCAAAAGTAAAATTATAGGCGGCTTGAAATGGAAGCCAGACAAACAAACAAAATATCATAGATTCGCAATTACAACTAATCATCCATCTTCATGATTCATTGTATTGACAAATAGTAATTTGAGTTTGTTCAGCTCTAATTTGAGGAAATGGCATTATATGTCATATTGGTGAAGGGAATTTTAACATTAGGTAAAAGTTTTAATGTTTTTTATGATTGGAAACACATTCTGAAGATTCAGTTTTTCGAGCCACACTCCTCTTTTAACCTGTCCCTTCAGAGCAAAGGTCTGGATCCATTTCCTACAGGGCTCTGTGAGTGAGTTTCCGCTGGTTTCCCACACTCTGTCCTTTCACTGGAGGAACAATAGAAGTGTGTCGTATTATGCATCTCATTAGATAGACTGTCTGACATCTTTAAAGAGGAAAATCCTTATCTTGGAATATTTTACACAAAAACACGTAAAACTGACAATTACTTCAACATAATAATGGTGTACAATCTCTTTGAAATGTGCTTTTTCTCAATTGTTTTGATAACTTGACTCATTAAATACCAACATAATGGCGAGACATTTATAATCCCTATTTGTCATATATCTTAATTGAACCAAATGATATGCTTTGTATTATACATATTATGGATAGTGACATATTGACATAAAATAAGTGCCATTGTACCTAGATTTACAGTAAACTGTTTTTTTTAACATAAACGAGTACTAAATGCGCTTAATTTAATCATCATTCAAAGGTTTATTGAATGCATAAAAATCTCCCAGTAAAGAGAGAAAAAGTCTACAAAAGACAAGTGTCTTTTTCATCATAATGAGGACACTTACAAAGAAGTATTTCAATGGCACACAGTTTTCAGCTTGCAGTGTTTTTTTATTCAACAAGGCACAATGAGCCACATGAAGTGAGAAAGCGCCATCTAGAGGTGATGATACATCACAACAACAACTTGTAGATTTCTACAAGACACACTGTACTCAGAGAGAGTAAAGGAACAGCTGTCTTTATAAAAGACAAATGACTTTCAATATTTGAGGACACAGTCCTCACTGTCCTTTAAGAGTTTTTTTTCCAAATGGATTAAAACATTTATAGTTTGAAAACAAAACATAATAGTAAACACTGACCTTAAAACAGATCACATCATTCTCAAAATGTAAAACATAGATTGTCACATGAAAACTGTGACAGTGTGACATTTAACAAACCTTTGACAGTAAAAAGATAAACATATTGATCTTAAAACAGATCATTCTTCAATAATCACATAGAGTGAGGTAAAGTCCAATATGACAAAATGTCCATAAAAACTACAATTGGAGTTTTGATAGAAGTTGATAATTATTAATAAAGAGGTTAAAGATATCACCATTGTACTGTATTTTAACAGTAAATGTGAAGTGAATCATCAATCAATCAAATGTCACAGGAAAATTGTGACAATAAAATAACTTTTTAGAAAAAAGTATAAACATATGGATCTGACAACAGATCAGTTTTGATTAATCAGAGATTAAAGTTCATTATGACAATATTTCCATAAAAGGACAGTTAAAGTTTTCTGATCAGAATGATCAATAACAATCAAAAGATTAATAATTGCTGATGCAATCAGATGTTGTTCATGCAACATGCATGACAAGAGGTTCTCTTTCTCAACTTGAAAGATATTGTTGCTGTCATTTCCTCAGGAAATGTCATCTTGAACAAACTCAATACACAAAATACAGCCTTCTGTACATACAGAAGAACAAGTCCATCAAATTTCAAAGGATTCAGTCCAGTAATCTTTGACCAATGTGGTCATGAGAGTTTGTGTGGCAGTAACTCCAGTGAGTTGGTGTCTACCACGGCCTCCAGAGGGAGCTGTTGTCTGGACTCTTGTCTTTGGTGATGCTGGTGTGGACTGTGGAGCTCAGAGGAGAGAAGTCAGCCTCTGTCAGGTTGTTGTCAGAGGAAGACTGCAGCTTGTTGACGTGGTTCAGCAGTCTTCTCTGCTGTTGATGCTGCTGCTGCAGTCGTCTCAGGACACAAACTGTCATCTCCAGGATGTCTGCTTTCTCCAGCTTGGAGTCTGGCTGCTGTTTGAGGAAGTCTGGACCCAGGAGAGACTTGAGCTGCTCGATGCTGCTGTTGATTCGCTCTCTGCGTAACTTCTCCACCAGAGGCTTTCTGAGCTGCAGAAAGAAGAACAATGTCATTAGACAACATATTCTGGAGTCAAGTGTGAGCATGAACAAAGACAACCTGTCATTAACAATATTTAAATGTTGTTGGATCTTGAATTTACCTTGTGGGTCAGAGTGAGATGCTCCTGAGAATTGGTCATAGCTGCAGTGATGGTAGGTGCCATGGCTGGCTCTCTGTGCTGTAGAGGTCTCTGTAGAGAGAATCTGATCTCTGCTGGCTTCATCCCTCCTATTTATAGTCCCACATCTCCATATGAATGTGTGGGTCTTGGTCTGAGTGGAGTTTCTCACAGTCTCAGCCAATCAGAGAGCCCAATAAGACAAATTCATGTGCTCAGCTGCCATATGCTCAGTGGTCATATTGGATGGGGACAATGGTCAGATCTCAGGGGAACAGGTGGAGGACTCGGGGGGGTGATGGAGAGAGACTCAGAGAGCTCTGTGTGAATGTGGGAAAGTGGTGACCCTGTAGAGAGAGCAGATCTGCTGCCTGATGCTGGGATCAATGACTTTGACTGTGCACACGCCCATGATTTTCACTCCTATTCACATCCTTTGCAAACTAATCAGTCGGCTGTTTACAGCGTTGCTCTGTTTGTATTTTTCCAACCATTTTAATTTCATTTTAAGATAAAAATGGTGCTTGCAGATAACATCAGATCTTCATGGTATTCTATATTTATGTCAAAATTAAGACACAGTCATCCTGGTTTGCAAATGTAGCAGGTGCATCCTCTGTCCTGTGGCTGTTCGTTGCTGTGAGTCAAAAGTTGCTCCGAGTTTCCCACAGTTGGCTTGCATGATGTGGTCAGTGCACAACAAAAGAGCTTTGAAAGGAACTTTTGTGATGGAACGTGGTCAAAGTCTGATGTCACCAACCATCTGGAGGGAAACTCCAAACATTTGTGGTTTGATAAAAGTTACAAAATATAATTAAGAAAAAAATACATGTGTCAGCAATCATGTAGATTCAATCATATTTAATCACATACCGACAGAAAATTTTAATATCCACTCAAAATAGAGCTGTGCTATATATTGGATCAGATTTTCCATTCAGTCACTGTGGGTGGTTGAGACAGATGTTTCCTGAAGTGTGCCGAATTCCTATGCACAATAGTCCTGACTGGAGGGGTCAAGGATGCTAATCCCACTGACCTAGATCTAGAGTTTTCCCACACTCTATCTATATGTTAAAGTAGGATTGTCTCTGCATTTAGGCATTTATCTTTAAAATCATTTTCAAATAGTTTTTAGAATGTAGCTCAAGATTTTAATTAGAAATGTCATCAAATCTAACCATTATTCTCACATAATTTTGCTAGCCAGAAGTGTTATAAGATACATTATTGTAGAATATAAAGATTAGAACAGAAAACATACACTGAGATTATCCAGAATTACCATATGGTTCCACTTCTGAAAATTAAATTAAATTAAATAAGCTTGAACTGTGATTCATTTGTTTCATAAGAATCAATATGTGATAAAAAGAAAAAACAATGACTGTTGAGTTCATCTTACTTGTTCAGTAATCAGCCTACATTTTGTGATTTTCTGTCTTAAATTCTGTTCAGCCTCATTAACCTCCAGTGTTTTTTGAACTGCTGGCGCTGACTTGTTTTGTTAAACAGTACACTGCTGGGAGTTTGAATTTTCTCCCCATGCTTGTGTGTGTTTCCTCTGAGTTCATCAAAACATGTATAATGCGTTAATTCTCCGGTCAGTGCCCTTGACCAAGGCACTGGATCAGATCTCAAGTTGGCCCTCAGGCACTGTTCATTAGCTGCCACGTGTCCTCCAGGATGGGTTAAATGCAGAGAACCAGTTTCATCACGTTGTAAATGGCATGATTGTCTGTGATGAAATGATGTTTCTTCTCTTAGGACAGAGTCATAATCTAATGTCCGAGTGGAGCTCTGTGGGTGAATTATCTGTCACTTCCCTGTTAAAACGATCTCATTATACATCACATCATGCTCAACCTGTATGTGTGGCCTTTTCTGACAGTTAACTTAAAACAGGACAGTTGTACCAATCTTTATCTGCTGAGGAGATGACTGTTATTATCAGGTGACATAGTTTATTATTAAAATAATTGATTATAAGTAACCTCTTTTCCTTTTTTCCTCTTCAGTGAAGCAACATGCATCTGCTCATATAGTTCTTATTTTGTGAATACATCTGCATTTTTTACAGTGTAACCTAGAAAGGTGGTAGGGTCAGCCACATACAAGTGAAACAGTATAAAATGGCGGTGTCCTTTAAGGTCAGTTTGTTTATTCAGTTAATTCAGACATGAAAACAAAGAGTTTCTTTATTTAGTTTGTTTAGGTATAAAACATCAATCAGTGAAGATCTTTCTCTTCTGACCAAAATTTCTGTGCTCCTGTGCAGTGGATTTTTCCATTTACTTGATGAAAAGGGTCCATAACTTATTCATTTAATGGATAATGAATGATTGACCCAACATTAATTAATGTGTGTTCATGTATTATGCATGGGGGTACTGTATGAGTGCGGGAATGCAAAGTAATTTGTTGACTTCATGTATTGTGCAATTAAAAAATTGCCTAAATTGATGTTTTTTTTTACAGTAACACATAAATTCAGTTATGAATGGCTAAAACAGCGCAGAGTTGACTGCACATATCTGAACATCAAGACATCCGAAATGTGTTACATCAATGAAAACACAAAACCACCATGTCATAGCTAATTAAAATCTCTTTATTACAATCACATGTACATCATCATATTCCAAAAAGCTTGCTGTAGTGAAAAGTACCCTTGCACAGACAGATGGAGGTGGTGTTGCAGGCTGGATGGAGGGATTGTCAGATGAAGTAAAACAAGCATCGAGTTCCCCAGCAGCAAGTGTCTCCGCTCCAGTGTGCTTTTAATTTCACATCACATGAGGACAGCAGCGCTATTTTCAGCTCTCTGTGTCCTTGTGTAACGTAAGCAAAGAGAGTGAAAGGAGGGGGGTGGGAGGGAAAGAAAAATTCTTTCTTCATCATCCATTATTCAGACTGTTTGAGTCACAGCCGAGAGGGAGGGAAAACGTGGAAACAAACAGGGTGGAGGTTTGATTCCACATCTTCCAAATCTGATTCCAAGTGTTTTAAACAAAGTAAATCCTTTATTTCCTGTCTTCTTTTGATTCAGATGAAAAGATGGGTATCAGTTTTATTTGTGTGGTGCTTAGCTTAGCACAAAGACTGAAAGCAGGGGAAACTGATAGCATAGCTCAATCAAAAGAGAGGGGGAAGAAACACCTTGCAGCAAGTCCAAAGCTTTCTGATTTAAACAAAAAAAAGGTTGCCTAGGCTTGTCAACCCCACTATGAGGGAAGACCTTTTATGTTTGTGCATCACTGCTCACATTAATTTTGTTCAGTGATTCAGATATATCTGGTGTTGTGCTGTTGTTGTGTCCCTGGTTTGGAAAACAACCAATCCAATCAAAGTCTTGTAGGGGGGATGGCAAGAAAAATTACCACAAAAATGTTGCCAGGCAAGAATGAGATATTTGCAGCTGCACAACCATTTCACCGAACATTGATCGACCATTTATAGCTGAGCAACTGCTGACACACTCAGCTGGTGTTTCTACATAGGTTGAAGCACTGAACACAGCGCTATAGTACGACTATGCTCCACGATTTAGTTTTTAATCTGCTGCGTTATTCCTCTCAGTTTCACTTTGGCTTTCTAAAGGCCTTTTTCACAGCAGACATTTTGACTTGTCATAATAGGAAAAGCATAGATGTTGCTGACAATTAACAGTCATGTGTTCCATTAAGCCATGACAATATGAAAATAAGCCAGTATGCTTGGTCCCTGAAACCAAAGCAGCCAAAAGGAGTTGGTCTGCTTCATAATTTCATAATTTACACCTTTGCCACGTTATTGTGATATGTTAAAAAAAACTCTACTGTGAAAAAGACATTCTGTTTTGGCTATTTTATGCTGCCAGAGAGGAAGAGTCTTAATCAGTCTTTCATTTTGGACCTTTTGGAAGCATCAAATAGTTTGCTTTATAACAGGCTTGTTAGCTGTAGGATACAAGGTGTAAATCAACTGGCTCGACAGTGAAAGTTTAATTTTAGCCACACTTGCCACTAATAAATCTTTTTTTAAATTTGCACCGTCAGTTGCCAAATGCCGATAAAAATGTGCAACTGGCTGGTAGATTTGCTCCATTCATTAGCCTAAAAGACAACAAATGGTAAATGATTGAGTGACTTTGAACACAAAAATTTGAACATTCACTAGCCATTTTGCCAGGGGACAATATAGTTACTGTTGCAACTAAACCAAAACTTATCGTTAGTCAATTTGAAAGATCAAAGATTTAAATCTAACAGCTTTGAGTTGTTGTGAGGTTTTGTTATTTTGCACCCCTTTTTTGTGTTACCCAGGCTAAACACGTCTTAGTGAATACACAGAGATCAGAACTGATATCCATCTGAAACATCTGACTGCAGAACACTGAGAACAAGAGGATTTATCTAAAAGGTGTTCCTTTAAGATTTACTGTGACAGTGAGTCTTACTCATAATTCATGGATGCCACGTTAAACATTCAGAACAAACTGAACCCCTTCCAATGAATTTTAACAATATTGTGAGTGTTAAACGTACTAATACTACAATGTTAATCTCTGTGCTGTATATACAGCCTCCAAAACACAGCTATAAACCTACAGAATCACATGATAAACCATTGGAGGCGACTGATGACATCAGCATGTCCTCTTACTTACTCCAACCTCATCTGCACCATCCTGACAAAATCAATATATACATGTCATAATGACCAAAAAACAACAATAAAATTCAGTTTCGCCATTTAAAGAGACAATAATATTCACATTTTGTGTTCACTCTTTGAAAATGGTAAATAAAGGTTTCACCAGCTTTTAAGTAAATTAAGTTGATTTTAAAGATCATAAAAACTGTTCACATTGGTTTTGTAACCATCACAAGAAAAATATTGAAATATGTCCAACACAATGACAATAAACTTTTTTTTTCCTCCATAAATCACTATGATAGTCTATAAAGAAAACATCAACACACACGGTCGTTCTATCTACAGTCATTCCACTGGCCTCGGTCCCTGGTACAGAAAGGTAGGGAAACATTTTCGTATAAAAAATGATGTGCAAAAAGTTGTTTTCTTAGGTCCCTCTCATGGAAAACAATGTAAGAATTAATGTAAATATCTACAATAACCTTTGCTCTTGCCATTTTAGATTTGGGATTACTGTGCACTTGTGGTGACTCGTCACATTTGTGCATCTATTTGATTTAAAACGAGTTACTGCATTAGATGGAAACCTGACAGGTAGCACACACAACACTGTCATTATCATATTAAAACTAGCTTGAGGTATTATTGCACATTTTCCCAATCTGCAGACCTGTAATCAGTAGATTTCAGTTTTACTCACACTTTTGTGGAATGTCAACGATGCAGACTTGAGCTCTGTCTGTCCTGACTGTAAAGACGCTGCAGCAGTCTTGACAAACCTACGTAATGTTTACTTGAGGTGCATCTTCTTTTCTTTAAAACACAGTTAACGCATCACTGTAGATTTCAGTAAACATGCATAAGCTGTTACCTGGGTAGGTAGGTCTGTAAACATCCTGCCAACAGTAAAGACAGCACAAAGAATAGGAGCAATGAGCCATGAAGGGCTAAAGCTCTTATACTGCATTCAAGCCATGTCAGCAACAAAATAAAGGAGGAAAACTCCTTTAATTATGACTTTATAATATTCAGACATTATGAAGGTTTCAGACAGCGAGCTGCTACATCTGCTACTGCCACCAAACAGTGTTGGGGTTCTGCATTTTAATTTGGCAGCAGCAGAGCACTGTCAGCTTGCTCCCTCCAATCAAGTTGCTGCTATCGGCCTAATTTAAAATGATCGCATAATAAGGAGTTTCATTCACTAGTGTCAAAAACATGTTACGACGCTACATTGATATTAATGGTGGCAAAGAGGCATCTAATTCATAGTACTTGTGCCCTTAAAATTAGATGTGTTGTTTTAATTGGTGGGATTTCTGTGGTGGCCGTCATACAGAGAGCAATGAAGCACATTAAAAAGATCAGTCAGCATCACAAATAAAAGCGCATTCACAAGAACGTAGGACTGCTGCTGCATACATTGGCAGTAATGTGCTGTTTGAATCAAGTCTGTTGATGGCCCACACAAGGGCAATAAGTCTAAATCAGCCTCATGACCATTGTTTAGAGTGTATCGTTATATTTATATTATATTTTTGTACTGGTGTTAAAAGGGGCAAACTGGCTACAAAGTCATTGCCACTGGCAGTTACATCTAAATAAAATTCACTGTTTTATTGGTTTTTATTCATTTATATTCACCAATTGGAACAAATTGTCAAATTTCTGATGCCTTCAGTAACTTAGAGTTGGATCACATAAGTATGGTCTGAACGACATGGCATGAATGTGGCATAAACTCCACCCCAAACACAGCAGCAGCTGATCATACAGATTAAAGCTGTGGACAGAATTCTCTGCAAACCTCATGGCACATTGCTCCCCATTCTTGATTAACACAGTTTGACTAGTTTTGCACAAGCAAGTAAATCAGGCCGTGTTTTTAATCATTTTTAGTTACAAAAGCTCCCACCGATGTATATTTTAGCTGTAAACAGAGTTTCTATAAAAACCACTCACGATTTGGTATCAAATCTCAGTTTTCATTGTCGTCATTGCTACAGTTGATGTGTTCTGTGGCCCTGATGTAAAAGTAGTTGTATGTGATCTATCGTGCACAGCCAGGTATATCACGCAGAACAGTATTGCTCCCCGAAATCTCATGGTCTGTTTGAGGGTTGGAGTCCAAACCCCAATTTTTGTAATTTTGTCAAAGATTCTGTGAATAAGTGAAGCATAAGATGTAGCATGAAACACATGTTGCAAACATACACGCTCATCTGACTTAGTTCGGTTGTTTGTCATTATAAGCGTCATGCACTGACACACACATTTTGTCCGGAGTGCTGTACAGTGGTGACACACCCACACATAAAGCTATCAGTTGAGGTGATGTACAGCAATAACAGTGAGGTTCCCTTTCTCGCGCACATCCATTCACGGAACAGTCCGACATTTCTGTAAATTCTAGTTTTCTCCTTCTTGCCCAGAGTCATATGAGATGATCCATATCAGTCTCGTCTTTGTACTTCATACATAGACAATCAATCTCTAATATCCTCAGAAGAGCACACAGACAGCAACAAAAAGGGCAGACTGTGCTGTAGGTGCATACTGTCTACAGTTATACACCCCCCCCACCCCCCCACCAAGGTTTGCCTAAATCAAACAGTTATGTGATTGTTTGAAGGTTGATTTTTTTTCTTTTGATTAAGTTAGGCAAGCAGTTTACCCCTGCTTCTAGTCTTTGTTCTGAGCTAGGCTAAATACATCCTGGACCTATCTCTGTACTGGACTTCCGAGATGAAGCTGATATTCATCTCAACATCTGACTCTGGAAAAGGCAGAACAAGAGGATTTACTCAAATGTTGTATTGTTAGCTTGACATTACACACACTCACAGGCGCGCAGAGTTACAGTTAGACGTGGTGTCCATGCAGTTAGACGGTGGTGACCGTCAGCAGGGAGCTGGGACACAGCATGTCGTCGTGGTTGTCCAGCCTGGTCCCATGAGTCAGCAGCTCCTCTACTGTTATCCAGTCATCCAGCAGCTTCCTATTCCTCAAACGACTCAGCTTTCTCTGACTCAGCTCAAGGACCGTGTTGCCCCGCCCATCTGCAAAAGCTCCGCGTCCTCTGCTTTCCAGCATACCTCCGTCTCCAGCAGACACTCCTGCCGATCCCGCGATGGCCCCTCCCCTGCTTATAGCATCTCGTATAGGTACTCCTCTGGCCTGCAGCTGCTGCTGCCTCTGCTCACGGGCCAACAGGAAGTGTTCCCTCCTTTCGGTTCGACTCCAGTAACGACCCAACAGCATGTCCGTATTGGTCTCCTCATCTGTGCTCATCCCACTGCGTTCATCTGCCAGTTGAGAAGCCCGGTCTCTCAGGAGCTGGGCCCTGGAGATTCGTGATGTTGCATTGGGTTTACAGCTCATATCAAGTTTTGGCTGAAAACCAGAACTGGGATTAGGGCTTGAACCAGCATTCATCTGTACTTTCTTTGCATCCCATCCAGCAGAGCAAGCCCCTGTGTGGCCCTCCAGGGTACTGTAGGGACCTCTGCCTCCCACGCCAACTTGGGACTGACGGATGGCCGGTTTTGGCCAGGTGTCATTGATGTCTCCACCCTGAGGAGGGTGGACCAAACTCTGGAGGTGCTGCTGCTCTCTGGCTCTGCTCCTGCTCAGCTCCTGCTGTCTCTCTCTGTCCATCTCCTCCTGAATCTGTGCCTCCCTCTCCCTCTCCCTCTCCCTCTCCAGCTCTTTCTCCTTTTGCATTTGCCTTTTTTGTTCCATTTCTCTTTCCCTCTCTCTGTCCATTTCTGTCACCATGGGGTCAGGCATCAAGTGTCTTTCCTGTGAGTGCCACCATTCGTGGTGAGCGATCTGGCTGTTAGGGTTGTTGTCGTAGCATCTGTCATGGGTGTTGGCCCCTCTGATGTGCCCCAAAGTGGCAGGGTGCTGTTGGGGTGAGAGGGCTAGGCCTGCTGGGTGAGAAGCCATCACACCTGCTACTAGCTCACCTTCCTCTGGCAGGCCAGGCGGTAGGACATTACATGGGGCTACTCCACTATAGTGGTGCAGGGTTGCTGCACAGTAGGAGGGAGAGGCTGGGTGGCTGGCCCGGCGACGATACTCCTGCGGAGGAGGGCGATGGTGCAGCGTTCGGCTTCTCCTCAGCATTCCCACTGAACTGGAGCCATGGTGGTGCTGCTGCATGGGTACTAGTGGTCTCCGGTGGCTGGAGGGGGTGCTGCAGGTGGAGAGGACCGGGGCAGGCATTCGTGAGACGCCAGCGTGGGCATGGGAGGGATTGAAGAGTGCACCACTGCTGGAGCTGTGACGGTTGAGACATGGCCGATCAGCTTTATGGAACTGGACTGATGAAACCCTGGAAATACAAACAGTAAAGTTAAGAAACAAACTGTAACATTTGGTTATAACTAGCCTAATGAGACAGAGATAATATTGACAGCAAAGATAAACTGATTTAATCAAACTGGTATTCAGCTGGTTTTTGAACAAGTGGTTTTAAAACCTGATTCAAACCAGGATGAATTGGACAGCAGCTGGTCTTAAATGTTTTCTAACTGCCTGAATTCAAATTATCTGGTTACAGTTGGTTTTAAGGCAGGTTTAAAACCACCAAGTCACTTCTTGCCCCTAATTTCTTGCCCCAAACATTGATAATAAACCACTGACTGAGCCATATCGTCTTCTGCCTGTCAAACAGTGTCACTGATGGACATATAGTGTTGGTGGCTAAGTTTTTAGGCAGTGAAATAGTCAAAATAACTTGTATTATAGCAAAATTGTGTCTTTTTACCAGTCGGGCAGGAGGCAATTGTTTTACCAGCTGTTACCTGAAAAGTCCACGAGGTGGGGGATCCATGACGGGCACACCGCCCTCCTCCATTGTGAGCTGCAGGCGCTGACACTGCGGCTGCATGGTCAGAGCCTCAGGGATGGCCTCCAGCAGCTCACGGTGGCTCTTGGGGCAGCTGTCACGTCGTTCCCGCCGCTCGCACGATTCAGCCTGATGTTGCAGCCTGGCATTGTACAGGCGCATTCGTTTCTCCAACAGCCTCTGGAAGTGCCTGAACTCCCCGGTGCTCACGCTGTAGAAGCCAGAGTCACTGAGCTCTGAGGAGATAAAGGACTCAGAAGAAGGAGAACCCCCCCCATAGCCCCCACAACCTCCTGGGGCGAGGGCCGCATGTGAATGACACTCATCCAGGCCACCCTCCTCGGTCTCCAGTCCTGAAAGATCCCCCTGGTGTAGGGAGCCGTCAGTCCAGCCCAGACCACTGTCCAGCTCATGGTGGAGGGGCAGGAAGCCCAGCGGCTTCTCCAGCATGAAGTCCTCGTCATCCGTCTGCAACAAGATGCATCCTTAGTCGCAAGGTCATTTACACAAAAACACACATCATAACACTATAAATAACTGCATATTTTTATGTTCTGTCTGTGTGCGGGACTGCAGTACCTTCTGAGTAGTGACTAAATATGTCTGTAGCAGTGAGGAAACTCAGCTACTGTAAGTAAATAGTGACTGAGGAAATAGTTTGGGGACTATTTTCAGCTCAGGATTAATCCACATTTGGTGCTCTAGTATTTTCGGCACAGAATTTTACGCGTGAGTCAAAATAAACAAGTCTATGTGTTAAAGTTAATGAAGGACTAATCCACATGAAAGTTGCTCATTGATCTGTTTTTATTCATAGCTTTTGGACAACAATTGAATGTTACAACTCAGAGGAATATGATATATCACTCCCAACTTCTGCACGAGAAGCTGGGAGTGATTCTACGCTGAAAGAAAGCAATTTTAAAAAAGTATTATTTTTGTATCTGAAGCTCAGGTTTCTTGTTTGGACAGTTACCATATGCATTCCAAGCGATACGATTGATTGCTAAGTGTTGATACCTGACTGTGGCAGCCATTAGGTTCTTCTAGGTTTGAATTGCAACATCCCATCAGGCAGTTCTGTCCCTTTGGTCCGCGGCCAGTCAGTTCTGGATCCTGCAGGATTCATGATGTGAAACAAAGAAAATGAGACAACACAAAGCTTCTCTATGTTTATGGGTTTTTCATTCATTACCAGTTGTAGACATTTTTTGTCAAAACTGGACCTAACTGACAAAGAGTCAACAAACCATATGACAAAGATCTACTGACCGTGTGTGTGTGTGTGTGTGCGTGTGTGCGTGTGTGTGTGTCACCTGGTGGCCAATGTCCACAGTGTCCCGTGGGGAGCTTGACAGGTAGCTGTACCGTCCTCCTTCACAGTGATCTTGTGGCACAGGCAGATGGCTGTAATAATGTCTGAGTCGGAAGACAAGAACATCAATTTAGATTTTCTTTTCTTATTCCCAGAACTGCTGACATGCTCCAAAACTGATATTGACATTTATGTTAAACTGGGTCTTCGTACTATATTTTTACAGTTGCAGTCAGTGCATACGCACAAGTGATGCCACATTGAACCTCTGCGTACTCAGGTGTGATTATATTTTGAATTATACATGAATATACATTCCAGTTACTAAATTTAGCTGCAAACAGCACAACATTTTTAACTGAGAGAAACCACAGAGCTTGAGACCAAGTACAGATAAACGTTTCACTGGTCTATGAAACATTCAGTTAGGTTTCTGTATTTGTTTACCTGTCTTGGTAGGAGGGGCTGGATGCGTTACGTCCAGTCCCCATCATTGGGAGGGGCAGATTGAGGTGCTGCAGGTTAAGGGGGAGTGGCTCCCAGGATGCCCTGTCTACCTCGTTGCCACACCCCCTCTGACCCTTTATCTGCATGGTGATTGGACGCTGACTGGCCGCCAGGATCCGCAGAGCATCACGTTGACTCAGGTGTGCTAGACTCCGCCCATTCACCTGAGGAAGCAGATAGAGGTGGAGAAGAGATGTGATGTAAGCAAACATGTGCCTATTCCCACATCCAGCAGAAGCAGATGATGATGATCCCATGGAAGTCACATATTCACTTTCCTTTTAGTTCAGGTTTAGTTTCCACCAACTGTGGAAAATATCTGGCTCTTTGGCTGATAAATATTCTGATGTCTTCATCAGATAGACGCTAACTTCATCTACCGTGCAGGTATAGGTAAAGCTTTGACACCATTTGAGTGGAAATTCAGCTGGAAAATCATCTCACTTCACAACACAGAGACCGACTTGCAGAAAGAGCTAGCTAAAATCTAACAGAAACTCTTATCTTTCAACAGGCTCAAACAGTATTACGGTCCTTGAGGTCGTTTCCAGGGATAATGTCAGTACATTTTAGTAATATACTAACTTTGCATATGTACTGCATGAAACAGATATGGGAGGTAATTTATGTATAACATGATGCCCTCTGTCTAGTCCCCTGAGAATAGCGCTTTATGACCTCAAGCGATGGTGTGTTATACCTGCACTCCACCTTTTTTAGACATGTAGATCAGTTTTCTGGTCACTGTAAGCAGAATGACTCGTCTTTCTCAGCCTGTAAAATGTCTTCTGTGGCTCTGCAGGCACTTTCACAAAAAGAAATAACCCTGATGATGTCAAATTGATGTCAGCAGGGTTATGTCAGCTGAGCGTAAAGAGTAATTATATATAACAGAAAGCCTGTGATACAGACTGGAGGTGTGAAGTATTAAATAAGTGGTTGTTTACCAGAAATGGAGGATCTAATGGCAAGATGCTGTCTAACTGCATTATGGGAAATGTAGGATCCAGTGTTGTGGGAGTTTTACATGTACTAGGGTCTAAAAGTCAACAAATGTCAGCCTCTGCAGCACTACTCTCTTATTCGTCCAAAATGACAGACTGAATCACAAGAGGAATTCTTCATTCCTCCCCTGCATTGTGTGAAACGGCGTCAGTGATACTATAATCAAATTTGAGTCTGCATGCTGCCATTTTAATTGCACTTCATCATATCTTTTTTTACACACTACAGACTGGAAACTCTAAAATAATCAACATTATACAAATGGGTGACAAAGCACAACTCTGCCTGCAGACAGATGGTGGATTTATTCCAGTATGACAAACAAACAGGTGATTTTGAATCAGATATGACGAATTGGGACATCATGTCCATGTTGTCGGTAAAGGGTTAACACCTACGAGCCGACATAAACCTCATCCTGCTTCACACACACATGCACACACACACACTCACTCACACACACACACACATACGCACATGCAGCTCAGCACCCTTGAATTAGACGTATGAACAGTATTGTTAACTCCAGCACATCACAACCATGAGTCACCCTTCGCTACATTCAACCAGAAACACACACACTTGTACACACACACACACACACACACACACACACACACACACACAGCAGGAGCTGAGAAGCACAAAATGGCACCTGTGTGTGGAAACAGAGGACGGCAGCAGAACGTCTGTGAGCCGCTCAGCAGATGGAGATGATGAATACGAATCTGATTCTTTCGCAAGACATGAAATGTTCTACATATTTTAAGAAATTAGAGATAAACTGTCGGAGATTTGAACAGACATAAATTAGGTTTATTAACCACACACACGCAGAGCCCTGCAGAAATCATGAAATGATGCCATTTTGCATCTGCATCTATACACACACACACACACACACACACACACACACACACTCTCTCTCACACACTCACGCACACCTTTGAGCTCAGTTCCATCGTCTTCAATTGAGACACAAAACACACACAGCATCATTAAAACACTGAAGCATGTTTTTGGACTCTCACCATTTGGTCCCCCATCCAAGGTCCAGAGAGCCAGCAGCCCATCGTCACGGCAACAGTGGACAGCTGCCTTGGTTCCTATGAAAATCAATGATGCTGCTGCTTCCTCCAGCAGATCGTCTCTTCCTCCTCCTCCTCCTCCTCACTCTCTCCGTCTCTCTCTCCTCACTGTGCCTTTCACTATCACTCTCTCCTCAGCATCTGTCCCCTCCTCGCTGTCCTCCTCCCCTCTTCTTCTTTTCTTTATATCCTTCTTTTATTATTTTCTCATCTGTTTCTTCAGCATTTCTATCCTCGCCCCTCCCCCTCCTTCACAGCTCCAGATTGTAGCATCCTGCACACACTTACACACACACTCATGCATGCAGCGCTGCAAACATAAAAATATGCGCAGGCTGACAGAGAGTGTCCAGAGACGGAGAGGGAAACACACACAGTCACATAGCGAGTATGGTGTCTGATTGGTGGCCTTTTAACAGTCAACAGCCAATCAGACGCAGCGGGCTCCCTCTGGATGTCTTCCTCTCTAACTGAAACCCCTCATGAAGCATCGTCATGAGCAGGAGGAAGCCTGTACTGCAGCGATACACACAGTAACAGAGGAAACACACCATCCAACCATCCATCTTCTCGCTGCTAGTCCAGGAATCTCCAGTAGATGCTGCCCAAGGCATTCTGGGAGTTGAAGTTCCTCTAGTACTTTTTCCAGATTGGACCCAGCCTTTTGGGGAATATATTCTAATTTAGTTTGCACAAATTGATCGAAAAAGAGAAACCCAATCTGACAGTGCCCCGTGGACAGAGAGACCTGGTTTTGACCCGAGGACACCTGATCCAATTTAAGGGTGCTTTCACACTGGCAGTTTAGCTCAGATCCACTGCTTCCATCCCCAGGTGCAGCACAAGAAACTACACCTGAGTTGCTGCAGCCTACACAAGGTGCTCTATACAGACATAAGAAGTCAATGAAATATATACTAATATGATAGAATTAAATTTTGTATACAAGCAAATGTACACGGTAGGATAATCATCAGCTTTCATACTACAGTATACTTGAAAACAGTATATTGCTGCAGCCCTAGTAAACATGTAGGTCACTGATAATGGAAGTATGTGACTGTTGAATGTATGTCTGAATGTTTCAGACATGCACCCTTTTTGTTATTCTGATGGCAATTTCACGACTAAACACTTTTACATAACAGTTTAACAGCTTAACAGATCAGTCCGTCTTCTTGCAGGTGAATGAGGTTATGAAACACCCTCCTGCTGCCACAGTAATAATTTAAACCATCACTCAGCCCATGAGAGAACAGGAAACACTTATCGTGACATCATGAACTCACCACTGATCCTGATCTCTGCTACAGTAACAAAGACGGACAGGGCTTAACAAATGCTCTCAAGAGTTTGAGCTGTTGCATTAAACTTGCTGAGTTTGAACTTGGTGACTCCCAGTTGAGAAAGGTTTATAACTATAGGGCCATAACTACCATTGAGGACACTGAGATCCTCTGTATTTTTGCCATTAGAGAGTTGCAACTGATGTTTTCAACCTATACAATTGCTTAATAAATGTTTCATGAACAATTAAGTGAAATTACTTAACTGAATAACATTAACTATACATTTAATTAAGTTAAATTAGTTAATAATAAAGTTTTCCCCAAGTAAATAAGTTCTTTTTAGCAAATAAATAAAGAAAATTGGCCATATTTGTTACTGATCTACATCTTCTTCTGTGGGAATTGGAGTCTGAAAATGTGCTGTCACTGATATTATTTTGTAAGCGATGACTGGTCCAGGGAAATGCACAGATTTATTTTAGTCAGATTTGTAGCAGCCAAACTTTATCGATGGATTGATGTGGGTGGGGGACAGGACTTCAGTGTGTCTGACATCCTGTCTATAGCCTTGTCTATCCATGAAGGACACCCCACAAGGAACATCCTTCCCAGCTTAATGTGAACACAGCTCTTTCACTCTGATTGGACGGTAGAATGGCTCCCACCAGAGACCGCCGTCCAGTCAGTCCTGAGAGGACAGTCAGGGATGTCTCAGATCCATAATGGACATTCAGAAAACGTTCATATAAGAGTTACAGCAGCCCCTCTGCATCAACGCACACATACACATGTACTGTATGTAGGCTTCATTTAATCTGATTCACTCAGTGACCCTGCTTTGACTGTTTGGTTGTTATGGTAACCCACTCGACAGCCGTGTGTGTGTGTATGTGATTCACTGAATTATGTTTTAAAGACATGAAGAGCAGAATCTGCAGAGGAGTCCTGCGATGATGCAGATTACTGGTGATACCGGTGAAAGTGTGGTGCTGCAGATGTTAGTGATGCCCGTGTGTGTGTGTCTTGATGATGATGATGGGTGCATCTGGATGCCTGTCGCTGAGCTCTGCCATTTCTGTGCTGAAGTATGTAGGCGGAGAGAAAGAGAGAGCATGTGTCAGAGTTACATACACGCACATACACTGTAGAGCCTCAGCTGCGACACACAGACCTGTCGGTATCTAAAAATGGAAAGCACACTTGCTGTTGCTGAGAAGCCACAAGAAGCTTCTATATGAAGAAGACGGTACATGCAGGCATTAATATTTACATCCACCAGCCTTTAAAATAAAAGGTGAATAAAAACTGCGGCAGCTCATGTCAGATTACTGACACAGTGTGTGGAGCAAAGGTGCAGTTTATTACATTTCTTCCTTTCTTCAAAATACCAATATACAGTTTGACTTCCTCGCTAAAATCTCTATAAATTGAGTCATGTGACTGTGCAGCTGCTAAAACCCAGGTGAGGGAAAAGAGGGGGCGATAAAATGTTAATACACTCTTCTGACTCATCTGATGTTATTACTGAGCCCTGAGCAATTAAAGAGTAAGTACACCCTCACATTCCTGTTGGACCCTTTTATCCTGGGGAGAAAACAGGCAACAGAGGCTGTGGAGGTGGTTGTTTGTATGCGGTTTGACCCTGTGACTGTGTCCTTATATCAACCAAATGATAATATATAATGTGTTCACTGATGAGCTTTAGTAATGCTGGTAAGCAGATTTCTGTCATTTGCATATGTTTTCTGTCTTTTTCTCTTTTTTACATAAAAAAATCTGAGTACATTTGTATTTTCTTGATAATTATCTTGTTGCCTGTCCTCTTCCAGGTCACCGTGCTGGGGTGGAGGTTTTGTGGCTTGGGCACCGCTTGGCGATGCCTCGGCCTCATTTGTTCCCCTGGATCCACACTCTTCACAAATGACATGTAATCTACCTGAATCAGACATTTTTACATTGTAATCTGTAAACTATATGATGCGATGCCCTAATGATTGAACTGTGTTTTTCTTATGCTAGGAAGATTCTGTTTTTACTCAAATCGAAGGTCTTAGGACAGAGGATATCATTCACTGTACACATCGTAAAGCCTGCTGAGGCAATGTGATTGTGATTTTGTTCAATATAAAGAAAAGTGACTTGACCTTGTTCCCTCTTTTTCAAGCTCAGTTAGGGTGACCAGATCCCCGCAGACCAAATGAGGGACAACTAGTACATGTCTGTGGGTGGGACAACGTTGGACAGGTCGTCAGTCCCAGGGGAAGTCTAAAAGATTGATATGATGCTTAGTTAACATAAAAAAATAAGCATGCACCCATTTGCTATTAATGTGATGTGGTTGATTCAGTAGCATGCTGCTTTTGTACAAAATGACTTTCTTGCAGTTGCCAAGTGGAAAAATGACGACTGCAAACTTACTACAACAGTCTGCTGACTTCTATCACTGGTATTGTTGCACAATGTGTTTAAAGATGTATTTAGTTTCCATCATATTCCATCCACAACATTTCATTTGGCTGCCTCCACAGGGCATCACAATGTCAAGTTTTCAGTTGTGTTTTTATGAGGCTTATTATCTTTATAGATACAAGTTTGGTTTTCACCTGACAAATGAAAATGTTAATCTGCAACAGTTTCTCCATCTCAGATGTGACATCACATTTTAATATGTGGTTCCTTCATAGTTGTATAAAAAATACACTGGTTGTACGATATTCACACTGTTTAGTCAAAAGAGACACGTTTGTCTTGTATTTTGTTTTAAATCTGAGTGGTTTGGTTGTGATGGATTCATTGATTTGTTGATTCATTCATGTGCAGTTGTCATCAGGTACAATCAGAGCATGTACAGTGTCTCCTTGATGCCATCAGGGGGCACCAAAGTCTAACAAGTGTGAATCTGAAGCTGTTTCCTCGCTGCACTCAGTTTGTTTATATGTGCGCACATAAAACTGTTTGCGTGCGCTTCACCAATCAGAACAAAACAGACTAATAATTATTTTAATATAAAAAAAAATAGCCATCATCACCATCACAATAATATCAATAATAAATCATCAGCATCATGACATTTGATGTTTCTGTGATAAAATGACATAAATAAGATCCACAAGTGCAGCAGATACAAGTCAGAATTTAAAAAATGCACATCCGTCACGAGAATTCTTTTTAGTTCGTCTCAGCCAAAAGGAGGCCGATCATTTGAAAAGTAAAGCAAATTAAACTGAGAAAACTGTGGTGAGAGAGTTTTAGTTGTGGCTGTGTTCCAGGCAGAGTAATTTGGGGAAAAACATTTTTTGGGACCATGAGTGATAAGCGGAGGACGCCGGAGGCCTTTAAATAGCTCAGGAACGGTTTATTGATCTGAAGCGCGTTGATTCCACTAAAGTACTCTCACGCAGGCCAGAGGGGGCTGACGTCACTCCTCAGCTGGGTGACGTCGCTCAGAATCTGCACAGGATGATGCTCCCAGTAGCGCAACCTATAGCTCAGATTCACCCTCAGAGGGCGCCAACGAGCCCGGCCATACTGACAAGCATGACCGAGACCCTGGCAACTGTCCTCACCTGCGAAGCATACCGGCGTCATCACGAGCGAAGGGACGCCTTCAGAGTGATGACAGACAGCCGGGAGTTAAATATGCAGAGAGACGGTGGGACAATAGAAACATTTAGCGATGTGTTTCCTTTGTATGAGTGAAGTTTGACAGAAAACTCATTTTTGAAGACAAAATCAGCAGCAATAAATCATCAGTATTTATTTTGTTTGACTTGTTTTGCGTTTTCCCACATCCTGAGCTTGAAATGATGTTAAACCATTAATCCCTTCAGGTGAAAAAGAGCATAAGTCTTGCTTTAAAAGACCCGTTGTGTTCACTTTATGTGTAAACTAAGCTGTAAACTGTTCAGAGGCGCTAATAACTTTTTGGGGGGACATTAAAAAAAATGATGCATCTGGAGGAAGAAGGCCAAGCGAGATCTTCCGCCCCTGAAATTACAGGCTGCTGGTGAGTTCCTTATAAATGTTACTTCATTAGATTGTGTTTGTTAACAGTGGTGTTACTGAGTCATGTTTTGTCACTTGCAGATTACTCAGGTATGTTAGGCATGTTTGAGATGCTGTCAAAAAATGTCTGCAGGTCAAACAGTAACAGATTTGTTCTTCTTTTTTTTAATTTAATAAATAAAAGCCTGTAATATCTCCCTTCCTCTTTATTGTCATCTGTCCCTATACAACATAAGACCGCCTGGTTACACCTCAAGATTGTGTTAATAGGTATCTTGAACTATTTGCCTCCATTCTCGTGCTGTAGCTTAGTTTAAAATCAACAACCAGTCGAGCTACTATAAAATTGAACTGGATCGTGTGGTCTTGTCAGCGCTAAATAACTTGGGGGGACAAACATTACTTCGAATTTGTTGAACATAAGAAAATAACTTGACTGTAAGGCGCACACTTTGCCTGTGTTGGAAACTTCTCTCTACCGCTGCTAACACTAACTTGCCTCAAACTTAATGAAGCGCCAATAGAGACAGCAGGCACACGGAGAGCTTGTTGCTAAGAAACCATGGAGCAACATGAATGAGACACCAGGGAGTAATCATGTAATGTTTAATTACTTTTTTTGAGTAAGGAGCCCCAACACTGACAACAGCAAACAAGCTACGCGGACCTTGAGATGACCTCTGAGTATTCATTACATTATCCTAAACTAGTGCTACGTAGCTTCAGGCTAATGTTATTGAGCAAGTGAGCTAACGGTTAGCCTACTGCAGTTGAACTATTGGGGATAAGATCTCTTCTGCTATTACTCGTCAAGAAACTGTTGTAAAACTTACTTCAGGAGGATTCATTTTAAGTAGGTCCTGGTGGTGTCACTGTTTTGTAAATTTGCCAATTCCTCATGTACATTAGAGACGTTGACGCTAGAGCGCACCATGTGATACCCCTTTTTTTCACACCCGGGAGGCCGTCATCCACGATAGCCGAGCGGTTTATGTACATGTATCTTCTGATGTCGTCACCGCGCATGCGCTCAGCCATGGAAACACGGAGATTGCTGGTTCGCGTACAGCGACTGACAGTCCGTCTCTGACAACTTAGCATTTCTTCTGCAATGTGTCCCTGCTGTAACTACAGAAAGACTCGGTAATAAAAGGACTGTTTTGAACAGTGTTGTGTAAATTACCAAAAACTTAAGCTTGCTGAGGAGACTCAGGGCCCCTCCTGAGGACTCTACTACCATTTTCTATGCTCCGGTTTCCTGAGGCAGCAGCATCATAATTGCTGACAGAAAAATCTGATTAAAAAGGTTCGCTGTGTCTTGGGTTGTGACCTCTGTTCTCTGTGAGGACCAGTTTGAGCATCAACAGTGATGACATTTTGGAAGTTTAAAAGAGGTTGTGTTGTGTTTCCTGGTTTAATCTTGTGTCTTTGTATAGGTTAAAATTTCCATCCAAGGTTACTGGAGCACATAACAATATCACAATTCTGACAAAGTTGTTTATTATGCATTACTCTGTTAAAATAATTGAACTGAAAGCTCTTTGACTTACTGCTGAGTGATCTCATGAGGTGCTTGAGAGACTAAAACTCTTCTTAGTTTATTTTCAAGTTGAAGTTGAACTTCCACAGGGAGGAGAGCAGCGGCGCAATTGTTGAATGATTTTAAACTCTATGTCAGCATAGAGCAGAGGTCACCAACCTTTTTGAAACTGAGAGCTGCTTCATGGGAAGGCTACCAGTTTCATACACTCTTCTGAAATAATGAATATGCTCAGTTTGCCTTTAGTTGTATATGATTATTAATGATACTCATCTATGTGAAGACATTGATCACGTTAATGATTGCTCATAATAATTATCAACAATGACTTAACAAGGTGGGAAACAGATAATATCAATATTCAATTTTCAATTTTAGAACAGTCCTGAGGGCTCCTCATGTGGTCCTTGGGGGCTACCTGGTGCCCAGGGGGACCGTGTTGGTGACACCTGGTGTAGAGAAATGACAGAAACAGTAGACGCTCTGACTTTTACTTTTACGCATCTTTTACATTGTCACTTATGACCTGTCCTCCAGCAGTGAGACAGCTCACTGTGGAGCATTGTGGTTATTTCTGTAGATGTTCTCTCATCTCTGAATGACACTGTAATCAACATTTAACTGAAAGCCACATCTGAATGACAAACGTTACTAGGGATGTAACGATACACTCAGCTCACGATTCGATACGGTTCACGATTTTTTTGTTCACGATACGATTTTCTCACGATTTTATTTTATTTTTAATCAAAATGAGCTACAGACAAATTATGACCAAATAAAATGATCTTTTATTCTTAGGAAAAAAAAATCTTAGAGCTGCTTTCTTTACAGGAACTCTGTAAAACAGTTTGTGTCCTCTTATAAAAAGTGCAACTTAAACGGTCACCTTAAACAACAAAATATGAAAAATATATCCTTTCTTCTCACAAGTAAACAATCTCACAAGTAAACTGGTGTAATTCAGCATCTCCAAAAACAAAAGAATATAAAATCTTGACCAAAAAAAGAGGTCCTTTCTTTACAGAATTATTACACACTATTTTTGTGTCTTATAAAAAAGTGCAACTGAGGTAGTTATTAACTTAAATAACAAAGAAAAACTGTATTTTTAAAAACAAATCCCACATCAAAATAATATCAAAACATAAAATCTCTTCAAATAAAGTAAGACTGGCTTGTGTAGCTTGAAACTTTCACGTTTCTCTTGAGGAAAATCAACATGTCAACATTCTAAATATAATATTATATATATATATATATACATAAATCTGGCTCTATCTTGGCTCCAGCGACAACATCAACAACAGCCGCAAGCCCTCATTTTCAACGACGGTAATTTCTTGCGCTCTTGCGTTGTTAAGGGGGAGAGGAGATGCAAAGCCTCTCATCAGGGTGGTTTTTCGCTCGGGAGGTGGCGTAACGTTACTTTGTTTCTCACTGTGGTGGCGGTTAATATGCTGCTGCATGTTGCTTCAGGAATCTCCACCTCCATCAGGTTCTCCATCCCCTGCTCCGGCTCGTCTCCTATCAGCACCTGGATGTGAACACAGTTTCCAGGTAATTAGGTCCACCAAGGTAAAGCTAATGAAGTCTAATCAAACAGCAACACCTGCTCCCCTGAGGGATATGATATTCAGCTTTTGTTTTAGACTGTTTGACTGAGGTGTTCATTTAATGTTATGGACATTTTGAAGGATCTCGTCCCCCTTGTGTAACTCTCACAGGATATAATAAATGTTCTTGTCTTTTAGTGTCTGCCGGCCGGCTTTGGTCGCTGTCAGCTGCACAAGAGACGAAACAGTCAAGAACTCAACATGAAAACATCGCTGAGGCTACATGTGTATTTGTTTGCAGTGTCGTACCAGGAAAAGTGTTTCCAGCAGCATCTTTCTGATGTCAGGGTCCTCTTCTCTCTTCTTGTCCTCTGGGAGGTACTGCAGGTCCACAGGAAGACCTGAACATCACATCAACTTCTGTTAGAGTCCGAACCAGCATTACTTCATCTGGACAATTAATTAAACAACATTTTGTCTCAACAAGAATCAAGCAGAACCAAAGACGGTTCCTACTGAAGACATAAACCTTGATTAAGTTGTCAAAAATATAAAGTTAATTTCTAACAAACCTCAGTAATTTTCAGCTGTTTTTTCCGGCAAACGTTATAGGATGTATGTGGGATTGAGCCAAAACTAACTGCAGTGTGTGTTCATGGTACTAAAGTAACATGTGTAACAGTGTGACTCACTGATGTGTTTACTGTGTCGTACTTTGACAACAAAAATGGAGCATCGTAGTATAGTTTAAGACACCAATCAAGGTTAGATACTGTAACAGAACCGAGTATTTAAAAGTTGCAGGCTTTATGGAAGATCACAGAAAACAACTTTAAAATACATTAAATGAATTTATGTGACTATTGTTGCAAAATATTTAAATTTAAGCCCTTTCAATGATCCGTGTCGATCTATGTCTACTTCCAAAAAACGTTCAACAGGGTCTCTACACATAAACACGAGCATTAAAAACACTGTTTGTGTACAGAGTTTAGTAAAATAAAGGTTTTTGAACAACTCACGTTAGCAGCTGTATCTGTATCGACCTAACAGGAAGGCTTGAGGTGCGGCCCACCATTACTCTCCTTCCTGTTAGGTCACACTCGGGGATCGACACTTTTTGTCTGCCATGATGGTGCGCGCCGAAGATACAGCTGCTGATGTGAGTTGCTCAGAAACGTTGTTTTTAGTAAACACTGTGCACACAAACAATGTTCTCAATGCTCGTGTTCATGTGCAGAGACCCTGGTGATACTACGAGCAAAGTTTGATGTTGTGTCGAGTCGTCTTAGTGTTTTAAAAATAGCGATTTTGATACTAGTGTAAAAGTGCCGATAGCATTCCCACTGAAAATTAGCTTGCCTGAAAACGAAACTACTGTAAATCTTAAAAGTGCCTCTGCCAACTTAATTAAGCTTTTACACTAAAGTTTGACTCATATACATTCACAAATAAAGCCTCGGTTGCTTTTTGGCGAGAGTTTCACTTAAAGTACTTCTACTGTGTTACTCTACTGGTAAAGTCCAGGTGAAAGATACTCACACTTTCCCCTCAGGCTCCTGTGGCGGCTCGTCTCCATTGTTTGGCTCGTCTTGGTGATTCATCCTTTCAACCGTCCGTCACCTGCAAGAAGAGAAAGAAGAGCAGTGGTAGTTTCACGTCTCTTTGTGCAGATTTTGTGTATTTGTGAAGGTTTTTGTGCAATCGTGAAGGTTTGTTGTGTATTTGTGTAGGTTTTTGAGTATTTGTGGAAGTTTTTAGTGAATTTGTGAAGGCTTTTTGTGTATTTGTGCAGGTTTTTTTTAATGGTGGATATTTTTGTGTATTTGTAGAAGTTTCAAGTGAATTTGTGGAGGTTTGTAGAGATTTTGTGTGTCATTGTGAAGATTTTGAGTCTCTTAGTAGAGATTTTGTGTGTCATTTTTGTGTATATTTATGGTTTTGTGTATATTTATGGAAGTATTTTGTGTATTTGTGAAGGTTTTTATGCAATTGTGAAGGTTTTTTGTGTATTTGTGTAGGTTTTTGTGTATTTGTGGAGATTTTTTGCGTATTGGTGGAAGTTTTTAGTGAATTTGCGGAAGTTTTGTGTGTATTTGTGAAGGTTTTTATGCAATTGTGAAGGCTTTTTGTGTATTTGTGTAGGTTTTTGTGTATTTGTGGAGATTTTTTGTGTATTTGTGTAAGTTTTAAGTTAATTTGTGGGGGTTTGTAGAGATTTTGTGTGTCATTGTGAAGATTTTGAGTCTCTTAGTAGAGATTTTGTGTCATTTTTGGGTATATTCATGGAGGTTTTGTGTATATTTATGGAAGTATTTTGTGTATTTGTGAAGATTTTATGCAATTGTGAAGGTTTTTTGTGCATTTGTGTAGGTTTTTGTGTATTTGTGGAAGTTTTAAGTGAATTTGTGGAGGTTTGTAGAGATTTTGTGTGTCATTGTGAAGACTTTGAGTCTCTTATTTCTGTATATTTATGGAGGTTTTGTGTATATTTATGGAAGTATTTTGTGTATTTGTGAAGGTTTTTATGCAATTGTGAAGGTTTTTTGTGTATTTGTGGAGATTTTTTGTGTATTTGTGGAAGTTTTAAGTGAATTTGTGGAGGTTTGTAGAGGTTTTGTGTGTCATTGTGAAGACTTTGAGTCTCTTTGCAGAGATTTTGTGTGTCATTTTTGTGTATATTTATGAAGGTTTTTTGTATATTTATGCAAATATTTTTTGAATTTATGGAGGTTTTGAGTCTGTAAAAAGCATTGGACATGTGTACACACTGATAGCCACAACATTAGAACCAGTGACAGGTGAAATAAATAACATGGATCATTGTGTTCCAATGTCATGTTCGGCTGTGAAGCCATGAGTCCTAGCATTCATGTGGACGTCTCTTTGACAGACACCAGTCACCCAAACACAGCTGCAGACCAAGTACACCCCCTCATGGCAGCAGCACTCCTTGATGGCAGTGCCCCCCCACTCAGGAACGACCCGAGGAACGTGGGAAAGAGCTCAAGGTGTCAACCTGGCCTCCAGATTCCCCAGATCTCAATCCAACTGAGCTTCCACTGGATGCAGTCAGAGCCAAGAACGATCCATGGGGGCCCCAACATGGATAGGAGTTGGTTCTGGCGCATCCAACAGATGCTCAGCTGGATTGGGATCTGGAGGATGAGGAGGCCAGTTTGACGCCGTGGGTTCTTTGCCATGAGGGGGTGTAGTTGGTCTGAACGGTGTTTGGGTGGATGGTGTTTGTCAAAGAGGATCCACAGAAATGACAGAACACAAAGTTTCCCAGCAGAACATTTGATTGTAACAAGATGATCAATGCTCACTTCACTTGTCAGCTGTTGTGATGTTGTGGCTGAACAGTGTAGATATACATGTTAAATACTTTTCATATTTTGCATAAATTTATTTTTATTTATAAAATTACTCTGAATGATAATTAAGGTTTTCTTAAGTTCAGTTTTGAGCTACTTACTGAGTATTTACATTTACTGCGACTTCAAACTGATTAAACTATGCTGAACTATACTATTCATACTTTCACTGCACTTTGTCTTAAAAGTTTTAGTTACTAGTTATTTTGCAGATTCATATAATCAATATTACATATTCGCTGATCAAACATGATGTATTATTATAGATTAAGCTACTCAGCATTAAAAGCAGAAAGTTGAGACCTTAAAGAGGAAATGTGAGACAAGCCAGTGTCCTGCATTGTGGAGGACAATTATTAATCAATTGATGCATTGCGTGATGTCGGTATACTCTTAAAACAATTCTGTAGAAAGACAGCTGATTTTTGAGTCTCATTCTCAGGTCATCAAATAACGCACTTTGTAGGCTATTAACAGAACTCATAGAGTCAAAGTGTTAACAACAAGAAGATTAACAGTATTTTCATAGACATTTTATTTCAACATGTATTTTTTTTTATTAATTTCTTTTTTTGTGTTTATCCAGTAGCTGTAAAAACACTCCTTGAATCCTGAGGGTTTTGAGTTGAGGCCTAAGTCTGCTTTGGCTAGTTGGTTCACACCTGATAACCAGGTTTGCCCAGCAGAACCCTAACAACTGGGTTGCTGTTACTGAACTTTTGTACCTCGAACTCTACCGTGGTGAACTGGTAGCTTACTGCACTCAACATAGTTTAGCTAACACTGTTAGCCTGAAAAGCTTCATACCGCTTGTCTCCAGCAAAAACAAAAACTCAAAAGGCTCCATAAAACTTATCAAGCACTCACTGAACACACAATGCACGCTCGAGTGGAGATGTACCTAAACTGAAAACAAACCTTCAATACACTCAGAAGGACACAGACAAACCCACAACCGCTCAAGCTGTTTGTAGCTATCAGTTCACTTAATACACTCAGAAGGACACAGACAAACTCACAACCGCTCAAGCTGTTTGTAGCTATCAGTTCACAAGATAACAACCTCAGAGTCTTCATAAAGCTTATCAAGCACTCACGGAGCACACAATGCATGCTGGAGTGGAGATATACAAGAACTGAAAACAAGCCTTTAATACAATCAGAAGGACGCAGACAAACTAACAACTGCTCAAGCTGTTTGTAGCTATCAGTTCACAAGATAACAACCTAAAAGGCTTCATAAACCTTACCAAGCACTCTCTGAACGCACATTTGCGTGCTGGAGTGGAGATATACAAGAACTGAAAACAAGCCTTTAATACAATCAGAAGGACGCAGACAAACTAACAACCGCTCAAGCTGTTTGTAGCTATCAGTTCACTGCACTTCTACCATGAGCATGAGCACAACAACTGCTTCCAAACAGAAAACATCACCACAGCACAATCGGATCATTATTAGTGGTCTGCAGGGCAGTGAGGCCGAGGGCCCTGTAACAGCTTTGTAATGATCTCTGCTTGGTGTTATCAAGCAGGATGCTGTTACACACAGTTGCAAAGAAAATGAATTCCTGCAATTTTTTTTTTAAATTTGTTTTATCACAGAGGTTCAACATTATCTTCAAGCAAAGGCATCGCGCCCATACACACTGAACTCGCGAGGGGAATCGTCATGGACAGATGAGGGCAGAGATCCAAGCCGCTTTAGTGGCGTCAGGCTAGCTTCTACCGTGGCCCTGAGCATGTCCCTAGCCAGGCCGAGGCCCAAGCTAAACACGCACACTTTGTGCACGCTTCTACCATACCATAGGTGTCTGAACATGAGGGACCTGTAAGTTGGCGGGATCGCACAAGGGCTCGTAAGATACGCTATTACCAATACCAGCAGCTGACCAAAGGCCTGACTACTGCCATTCATGGAAACCACTGCTTACAGCTCCGATGGACTGCACTCGGGCATTTGCCATTGAAGATAGTTGAAGTCCGGTCAAGTTAAACTATAAATTACAATAACACCAGGTTTGCCTGGCAGACCACTAACAACTGTATTACTGTCACTGAACTTTTGTCCCTAAACAGCTCTACACCACAAGACCTCCAAAACAACACGTCTCCGTTCAGTTCTGCTGGTGTTGTAGCTCTCACTTCACTGCACTTCTACCATGAATAACAACACCAATGTTAACAACAGGCTCTGCTCAGCATAGTTTATACACTCAGAAGGATGCAGCAAAACTAACAACCGCTCAAGAGAAACCTTAGACAAGCCACTAGAAATTCTACGGTCATTCTGCTGGCGTGTGTAGCTCAGTTTACTGCACCTCTACCACAACTGAGACGACAAGAACTGCTTCTAAACCAAAAACTTGACACAGTTTAATGTTGACTCTACATAAATGAAGATGTCCTTTTAAAATGTATAAGTCCCAGCTCAAAACCCACAGAGTTCAAAGGAAGAATAAGTACTTTAAACAAGTTTTGTTTTATTTAGAGGAAACATAAACAAGTCTGGTTACAGTGCCTAAATGGATTTATTTGATCTAATTCATAAAGTATTTAACATGTGTATACACTGAGAGTCACAACATTAGAACCAGTGACAGGTGAAATGAATAACATGGACCATGATGTTCCGATGTCATGTTCGGCTGTGAAGCCATGAGTCCTAGCATTTATGTGGATGTCTCTTTGACAAACACCAGTCACCCAAACACAGTTGCAGAACAAGTACACCCCCTCATGGCAGCAGCACTCCTTGATGGCAGTGCCCCCCCGCTCAGGAACGACCCGAGGAACGTGGGAAAGAGCTCAAGGTGTCAACCTGGCCTCCAGATTCCCCAGATCTCAATCCAACTGAGCTTCCACTGGATGCAGTCAGAGCCAAGAACGATCCATGGGGGCCCCAACATGGATAGGAGTTGGTTCTGGCGCACCCAACAGATGCTCAACTGGATTGGGATCTGGAGGATGAGGAGGCCAGTTTGACACCGTGGGTTCTTTGCCATGAGGGGGTGCAGTTGGTCTGAACGGGGTTTGGGTGGCTGGTGTTTGTCAAAGAGGATCCACAGAAATGACAGAAATCAAAGTTTCCCAGCAGAACATTTGATTGTAACAAGATGATCAATGCTCACTTCACTTGTCAGCTGTTGTGATGTTGTGGCTGAACAGTGTAGATATACATGTTAAATAAAATATGATTATATCATTGATATATAAATAGACTAGAGAGACTAGTGTCCCAACAGTGACACTGTAGTGGCTTCTGCCAACTCAAACTGTCCGTACTCAATGACTTGTGAATGAGACTCGACTATCTTCTAGAATCATTTACTGATCCTAGAGTATTAATGAACAGCAACTGACAAATCTCACACTTTCTGCTTTTAATTTTTGCACCTCTATTGCACTGACCTTGTTGGACCAGGTGTCTCTCCTCTCCAGGTCTGATCACCATACAGGTCAGAGCTGTTCCACCTGAAGCTGAAGGCAAGTTTCACCTAGAGAGAGGAGGAAGTACTTTAGTATAACATGATGACTGCATGCATATGTGTGTGTATATATATTCTGATAAAATAACAGAAAAAATAAGATGCAATCAGATCACAGACACATACAGTAAGAAGGGGATTTCTAATTTCAGGATTATATTTTCATAATAACACTTGGTAACCATGTGCATGACATCACTTCAGGAGTCTCACATCACTCTGCACTGTAAATCTACCGTAATCTGATTTCATATCATTTCTTTTTTAAAGGTAAACCAAAAGTAAACCAAATGTATTGAGTCCTGAGAACATTTAGTACCTTATACATTAGTAATATGAACACATTAAACCACCAACAACAGACAAACACTGAATCCAATCGATGCAGGCTACAATGAGGCTGCAAATTGGGTGTATAAACTACTTTAAAAATGACCTTCTAGATGCTGACATACAAGCATACTGAGACATTATTAAACACAAAACATGGAGTCTGTTAGCTAATTGTGTTGTACTCAGATATTCGGCTGTAAGGTTGCTAGTATTAACAAGTTAACATTACACAGCACGATAATGGCGTCGTGCTAACATCCTCCAACAGACACACATGTTAGCTAACATGCAAACCTGTCTGTGAAAACACAACGATGAAATGATTACGATGTCTTTGTAAGCTCGTTACAGTGTCACTACCCGGTTATTGTGTCCTTACCCGTTAATAAAAACAGCTGAGCCGCTGCTAACATGTTTGCCAAACCATGCAGCGCATCTCCAACAACTGTAAAGTCAGCTAGCTAACATAACATTAGCACTCACTTAAAGTGACCAGTAAATGTTAGCTAATTAGCTTTCATGCCGTTCAAAATAATACATAAATTAACAAAATAAGTCTTGCCGACTTTACCAAAACTAGCCACTTGTTCTTAAGTAGCAACCTAAATTTAATAAACTGTGCATTATTCATGTAATAAACACGGTAGAGATAAAACGCTCAAAATCTCAATGGAGTTTGGTGCACCAAGCAAAACATAACGTCCATTGCGGATTTAACTGATTGTAGTTGGAGGATTATGTTCGAGCCGAATTTATGGCAACACCTAACAGTTAAATGAGATGTCTTCAGCTTCCTGTTCAGATTTATTTCAGAAACATTTGAGGCAAAAACAAATCTCACCCACATGAGGGGGAGGCTGGCTCCCTTTTAACTCGCACATATAGATCTTACTGAGCTTAGGAAACGCATTAAGGTAGTTACTATGTGGAGCTTGCTGATGTATAAAGGAATATCACCTGGGCTTATTACCTGAGATCAGAAAGCAACAACTGATCTACACATCTCGCACAGACAAGAATACACCTGTACTGAGCAGGTAACTGGACGCATAAAGCAGATTTATACATAAGAGTTTACTGACCGTGTTCGTGTCCTCAGGGAAGAGCCGCTCCGACCAGAGTGAAGATCCGCCAGCCATTAATATAGGCATTTAACATTTTGGAGGGAAATCCACTAATTTCGCGAGGGAAACGAGCAGAGACCGCCCCTTTTGGCGCGCACCACCTGGATTCGTCAACAAATGTGTGGGCGGGACAGAGAGTCATAGAAGTACTGAAAGGTGTATAGTTTAGTTAGGGAAGATGTCTGATAAACACAAACAACTGTGCCTGCTATGATTTAGATCCTGGTATGATGTCTTTTACTGCATCCTGTTTCCTGTAATCTTTCAATCTGTCTTGTCAAAATACACTAAAATAAAAATAAAACAATTATCAGTAGAACCATCACAGATGAACAATTGTTAATTGAACTAAAAAGGTCTTTTTTTTTATTGATATTTAATTTCTCTGGTCTTTAATTGTTATTATTCCAATACTAACGGAATGTAATCATGTTACATTACTTTAATATTGTAATCAGGTGAATTCAGGTAATCTGGACACCTCAGCTCAAGTGTTATTGATTTCTGTTCTGTTCTTTTACCATAAAATTAATTAAATTAAATCCGAATGATGACTTCATGGGGCTGATGTCACAGAGAGGGGGCGGGGCACTTGTACAGATTATGTATATAAGAATCTATTTCTTACCTTTTTATCATATTGTTTGTGTTGTACTATCATTATTGTTTATTGTTAAATTGAACGGTCCTTAGGCTGCTGTGACACACAAATACCCTCTTTACAGAACCAATAAAGGAGTACAGATCACGATCCCAAGGAGAAGAAGAAGAAGAAGAAGAAGAAGAAGAAGAAGAAGAAGAAGAAGAAGAAGAAGAAGAAGAAGAAGAAGAAGACTCCATGCCAGCTGGTGGCGGTAATGCGCCAGAATGTTTTTGCTAACCGCCAAACAAAGTCACGACGAAGAAGAAGAAGCGGAAGAAGACGAAGAAGAAGAGGACGAATTGAACACTGCAGCGCGGTCTTTAGTTCCGTCACTATCAGCTTCCTTTAACATCGTTTTTATTTAGTATTAACTGACATTAAAATGCTGTTGTGACGGAGTGAGCTGTGTTAGCCTAGCAAGCTAACTTACACACGGCCAACAAGTTATCGAGCCTTATCTTTGTGGCTAACAGCTAACAGGAGCACCACTGGGACACAAGGTGAGTTAATGTAAGATAAGTAACAAGCTAGCAGTAAACACCTGCACTAATAACGAGCCTGTTAAGTTTAGCACAGTCAGCTTGGCTTAAACAGAGCAGCTGTACCTCTTTTAACCATACTAACAACATGTTTTCATTCATATTCATGAGAAGTTAGTGAACTCATCGTCACCCTTCCTTCTGGGCAGAAGCCACTAGTTTTCAGTTTCAGCAACAACCTATAGAATAACATTCAGCAGCACAAGTGGCACTAAAATGTGATTTATAAGTCAAGCTGATTGAAACAGAGGGCAGGAAAGAGGAGCTCCTTTTAATGTGGCTCCCTTAGCTTAGTTGTATAGCAAAAAATAATCATAAAAAGGTATATAAGTCTGGAGATATCATTAAAAGTGTGTATGTTTGACTGTCAGTCTATCCATGAATGGTTTCTTTAAGGATTACTATGCTTCTGGCAATATCATGTTTGATATAATCTCCTTAATGTGTCATTGCTGTGTTTTTTAAAGTGAATGTTGGTTGATCTTATCCATGCCTATAACATATTTATGCATGTTTATAAAATAATGGGCACAATTATGTTTTTTTTTAAAGCCATTTTGACACAATTAAGACAAAAAAATGTACTCATGAGTGGCTTTTTAGACACTGACTTGATGCATATCAAGCATCTTGGAGTAGAAAATCAGAAATAGTAATGCAAATTTCAAAGAGTAAAATTTTTGGACAGGTAGAACTGACATTATACTGTGAAACTGTTGATGAATAGGTACCCTGATGCCACACCCAAACATTTTAGATGAACAGTTTATGCTAGCTTGTTAATCTGCTTTTCTCTTTTCTCTTCTTCCCTGCAGGATGACTTGCCCCCCAACCAAGCGCCTCAGAGGTCTGAACCAGGGTATAGCGACTGCGATGGCTTTTGATGACCCGTTTGGAGATGATGAAGACTTCACTCAGGATGACTTTGATGAGATTGACATCATCGCCTCGCAGGCCATCACCTCTGTCCCTGCCCCTGGGCTTGGGTCGAAACCAGGACCTAAACCAACAGAGCTGGCCCACGGGTCTGCCTGGCCGCCTTCTACAGGGCAGAGCAAATCTTTGAGCAGAGCCACAAGCAATCAGAGCAGAGAGAACACGTTCGGCTTCAGCAGCAACAACAGAGCGAATGCTGGAATGGTCAGCAGAGAGCCTCTCGGTGAGTTCAGAGCAGTTAATCCCTCACACTCAGTGTTGAGGAGGCTCCATCTTTTTTTTCTTTTTACTGTTGCAGACTACAGCAGCAATTAAATAAATCACACAAATAGAATATTACTTAATTATTCCTGAAATGACTTCCATGTGCCAGGTGGTCAGTCCAAGAGTTTGTAACTGTGAATTCCATCTCATTTGATCCTGTTAAATTTCCTCTTCATCACATTAATTAAGTGCAATATTTTGGCTCATCGTCTGGAACAGAGTGTCTGTTCCTCAGTATGTGACCATGAGCCAATTTGGGTTTGGTGCAAACAACAGTGTCTGTGTGCTTTCCGAGATAGAATTCACAAACACAGAGTTTTCCAATTTTGTGTAAAATTAAAAAGCACAGTGATCAAAATGGGCTTTCTGTTTTTAATTAACAAAATCAAAACCAGGATCGGCAGTTCGCCCGGTATTTTTTCTCTCTCTACCCACGCATGATTGCGTGGAGAGAGAGGGAGAGAGAAAAAAATAAACACTTCCACTACAACATAGTTAGTTTGCCAGTAACTTACAGCTGCTCTTCCAGACAGTAAACCTGTGTGCCAAGACGATCAGCTGACTGGTATCGGTGGTATCTCTGACAGTGTAAGAAAGAGTGTTAACTCGTGTGGGACGAACTGAAGTGAACAGAACTGATCCTGATCCAGAGGAGATCCTTCAATGGTTTTATTTTGGAAGACAAGTTCCTGCGAGAAACCAAACTGTGTAACAAACTGAATACCTATCTTTTGTTGTTTATTGTTGAGGTATTGTTATATTTATGTAGTATTCTTTTGTTATTGAATATTATTTGAACTTTCCTCACCATAACCTGCAAAAAGCCACCAGGATAAAGTTAAGCTGTTCTAAAACACCCCTGCACTCTTAAAGAAGAATTTGAATATGAAAAGGACTGTTGCCAGGGCATTAAAACAAATGATCTGCCGACCTTACGAATCCAGATATGATAGTCTAACAATGCCTGTCAGTGCTGACTTCAAAATACAGACAGGATGTGAAAGGAGAGTTTTTAGAGAAACAAAAAAAACTGAGCAGAAATGTCTGGTGAATTTATTTATCAGTTTTTTTAATTTTTCACAGTGTGTCGTAACAGTAAACCCACATAGTGGACTAAGGGAACTCTACATACACCCCTAATCCTTTACTGTATTAAAACCTAATTAAACAGACTTCAAAAAGGCCAAACAGTGAGTACAGTTTGTGTTTTCATGTGTGTTGTTTCTGTTGTTTTCTGTGATCAGGTAACAGGCAGCAGCATTTTGGGTCAGACAGAGAAGACTCCTACAGTGTGCTGGAGGCTCAGCATGCAGAGCTAAAGAGGAAGGTGAGACTCAGTGTTTTTTTTTTTCTTTTATAAATCATAAAAACATCCAACAGACACAAATTCAACGGAGCATGTTTTTAGAACAAATCTTTACGATTGAGAAAAGTCTCTTTTTTTTATTATATTGTTGTTGTTAACATGTACCTGACAGTGTTTGACTCTACAGTCTACCAACTAAGACTAGACTCAGGATCAATATGTGTTGACGAATGTGTATGTTTTTAGCTGAAGGAGGTGGAGGAGGAGATTGTGTTGAAGAGCGGGGAGATCCGGGTCTTGAGGGACTCTCTGAAAGGAGCCCAGCAGGAGAAGGAGGCCCAGAGGCAGAACCACATCCTGCAGGAGACGCAGAGACAGAAAGAGCAGAGCGAGAGGGAGAAGGAGCTCAACAGGAAGGTGAGGATCTGACACACACACACACACACACACACACATTCAGTACATATGATCATCAGAATAACATGATCATGTTGTCATGTGTGTTCAGGTTCAATCTTTGCAGTCAGAGTTGCAGTTTAAAGAAGCAGAGATCAATGAGATAAAGACCAAACTGCACAGTTCGGACAAAAACAAGATGGCCTCTCCTCTGCCTAGAAACAGGTCAGTCATCATCATTATTAACAGACTTGATAATCAATTAAATGTTTTGTTTTATTTAATCGCAAACTGAATATCTTTGGTTGTGGAGTTAAAATAGTTGCATAAAACCTAAAGGAAGTCTGGTATTTGTCAGGGGGTTAAAGGGAAAATTGAAGCCTAGACTTCAGAATGATCACGTTCTTTCTCTGTGCCTCTCTTCTCTCAGTCCTAAAGTGCTGAACAGTCTCGCCCAGTTGCATCATGGGAGCGGCAGCAGCTCCTCCTCTCCAACAGCAAATGGTTTCATCACAAAGGAGACCTTCGGAGCCAACATCCCTCCCAGAACGACGCCGGTGAAGACGAGGAGAGATGGAGGGGGCAGAGGGTCGTCCAGCGGCAGATCTGGTGATGGACAGGAAGTGTCTCGCCCAGACCCCTTCCTGTCCGTCAGACCTGCACACCTACAGCACCGAGGTCAGTCTGTCTGTCAGTCTGCAGTGATGGATCATTAAAGTGCAACCCGATTGAGTAAACAATACGTCTGTTTAAACCAACCAACCAAAATATAAGACGTTATATTTTTCTTCTTTGTCGTCAGATACCAGAGTGTTAGCGACATTACAGAACAGTTCAGTGAGACATCAAACTGTTCTGATATCTCATAAGACTGTTTGTACATATTTTAATCTGGTTATAACACCTCTATGACAGCAGTGGAGATTAAAGAGTCGTTCCAGCCAGGGTTATCCATCCATCCATCTTTTATTTATCTTTTTTTTTCTCACAAGTTTTAACCGCGTCATTGTAAATTGTGTGTGTGTGTCGTCCTCCAGGTGGCGTTCTGCTCGGGTTGTTGCTGCAGCAGCCTTTGTCTCCCAGCAGCCTCGGCCTCTCTCACCTGCTGTCAGTGAGTCTGACTGACATCCCCCCGACATCCAGGTGAACATCCCATAGACCTGCATGTATGCAACAAAATTTAATGCTGTATAGTCAGTGGGAAGGTTTTTTGCATAAGTAACTTCGGACATAAACAGATATAAGGTCATTGTGTTGTGTGGCAGCAAACATCTGGGCCACAGAGTGAAAAAGCATCAATATTCCTCTTCATTACAATATGTATAAAACATCCTTGAGTCAGGAAATCAACCCCCAGCTACTCCAGTGAGGAGGCACAGTGGCTTATTAAAAGTCAACCTGGTTAGTAAAGTTGAGGATTGTTCTGACACAACAGACGACTTCCTTTGAAATTCTTGCATTTAACTCAACACATACTGTACAAGTAGGCCAGTAATGACATGCAAGAGTTTTAACCAAACGTTACGGCGTGATGATCACTTCTGCATCTCCTGTATTCTGAGTGTTGCGTTGAAGTCACTTACTGCAGCCACATCAGTGACCACCTGGTGTCGCCAAAGCCTATCAAAAAAACACATGAATGTGAATGTGATGTTGTCTGTGATTTCATTTTAAATCTTTTGTAAGACAAATTTGAGCCGAGTGGTAGTAATCACAGTAGTTGAACAGTAGCAGCAGTAACTGTTGTTGTTGTATAGATAGGAGCAGCAATTGCAGCTCAACCACAAAGTAGCTTAACTGCCATATATGGGGGCAACTGTGGCTCAAGGGTGGAGGCAGCATCTTGCTATCTGAAGTTGGTTCAGTTCCCCTAGTCTGCATGTCGAAGTGTCCTTGGGCAAGGTACTGAACCCCAAACACCTCCTGAAGTGCTGGTCAGCGCCATCAGCGTATCAGTGTATGTATGAATGACTGTAAGTCGCCTTGGACTGAAGCATCTTGCTTAATACCCTAAAATGTAAATGTAAATATAAAACTTGTGGTGTTGTTTGTCCTGTTTTGATCTCAGCAGGCTGTCAGCAGGTTTGCTGCTCCAACCAGATGCTGCAGTCGGTGGTGGTGAAGGTGGAGCTCCCAGAGCTGCTCTGAGCCCGGTCCAGAGTCTGGCTGTAACTGGACTCAACATGCTGAGTCAGAGCCGACCAGACACTGCAGCCAGCAGCAGAAACAAAAGGTAGACTGGCAGACTGAAGTAATAAAGCTGCTCTGCTGAACCTGCACTAACTTGGATATGTGCTGCTCACTGAAGAATCCAGAACACAGTAAGAGCTGAACAGTTCTGTGGACAACAGGGTCCTCTTGTGGTAAAATGATGTTACAGCAGCAGTTAAATAACCACAGGGACAAAATCACCAAAGATTCCCGTAATTCCTGTAAACTTGTGCTACATTTTTGAATTGCATATGAGCTTGTACAGTCAAGTCATGAGGCCTGTAAACCACAGAGAACTACTCTGAAAAAGTCTTTACACAGACCAAAGTAGCACCTTAAAAACATGATGCCACAACATGACGATGACACAACATGTGTTAAATTGTATTTTTACTCTGTTATAATTGTGAACCACTTCTACATTAACTACATTTTTATGTTACATTATTTTATACACACAAAAACTGAATCATAAAACATCACACCACACCAACCCTGTAGATAAAGTGCCACTGATACAGACGTTCATCTCTCCACAAGATTTTAAAACATCTACATCCTTTTGTGTGTGTCTGTGTGTGTAGGTCGTGTCCCGGTGCAGTCCTGCTCCTCCCTCTGTTGGACCTTCACCTGTCTCGGCTCTGTCAGGCCCTCGACTCACTTCGCTCCACCTCTGCCGGTGGTTCAAACTCTCCTGCTGCTAGCTCGCTCCCAGCAGGCCATGCTGCTCCCACTGCTGGACTAGGGAGACTGGAGGAGGCTAGTTTGTCTGGTTTCAGTGTAAAGGACACTGGTTTGGCTGCTCTGAGGCTCCTCTACCTGCTGATGGCCCACAGTGACGAGGTGATGACACAACAGTAACATTACTGACACCTGTAACACATAAAAAAATCAGGTTATCACCTGTATGTAGCTTCTTTTACTGTTTTTTTAGACTTTAAATGCACAAAAGCAGTCATATTTTCCTCAAACTTGCAGGTGGTCATTATTAACTCGTATACTTTATTATGTAACTATGAGTCTAATGGACGACTGTCTAGATAAGCAAGCATTGAGCAGTTGTTAGTGTAGAAGGTAGAGCTCAGACTCAGAGCAGACATGTTTTTGTTTTTGTCTGTTTTGTGTGCTCTTATTATGTGAACGCAGCTCGTTTTCATGTTTTCTCCTTTTGAGATGAATTAATCCATCTCTCAGTCTTTGCCCCCTTTTTTGTGCAGCCATCATGTCTTCTTCCACTGAAAATAAAGGAAGAAAACAACAAAAAACACTGAAGCATTCAAACATGGTTTGGGATGTAGATTAACACAGCAGAGGTAGAAGCTTCAAAGCCCTCAGGTCAGCTCTCATTGTACAAACGGGAGAATTTTAGGAATCCAAATGAACACGTTCACCATCATGTTTTTAGAGCCCATACAGCCTCTTTACTGGTTGTGATGGGTCTAAATCCTGTTCGTAAATACACAAGTGTTACGCAAGTGAACGTGAAGCTACTCGCCTAGTGTCAGACTGAACAAAATCACTCTGAAAAGCTCAAACATCCAACTGAAGTAAGAGTAAGAAAACACAGGAAGACTTTACAAAAAAAATGAATATTCAGTCATATTGTTGTCACCAATATGCTGATTGAAAGTCTAATGACCTCGGTAAACAACCCAAAACAAAAACATCTACGAGAACGTTTTCATACTGATAAAAAGGTAAATGTGTTGGCTGCAAGGAAAGTGTTTGGAAACTTCAGCCAGCCTTTGGCAAACATTCACTTTACACATTATAATTTCAATCCTCTAATTACTCTGCAAAGACACACCTGATCTAATCCATATCTCCATAAGAGTTGAGATTCCCAAACTCATTATTAGCTCTCCCCAAACTGACCTTTGACCTTTTTTATGATGCTTTTAGGTGGTGGAGGCTGTGTTGTCAAAGGAAAGTCGGAGCGGAGTCACAGACGACAAGGTAAAGAAACACACATGCACTAACTCCACTTTTAACTTGTTGAAAGTTGATTTGTCATTTCCTGATAAATCTCCCTCCCTCTGCTCGTAGGCTGACCGCTCTGCTGCAGGTGTTGGTCTGTGCTCCCAGAATGCCTTGCTGCAGTCAGTGTTGCAGCTCTGCGAAGCAGGACAAGGCAGCGGCGGCTCAGAGAGGGAAGAACTCGTCCTGAATGCGCTGAAGACCGTGTGTGTCCTTATTGAGAGGACTCCAGACACACACACTGACAGGTAAACACACACAATCAGCAGTCAGGAGGTCAAAGGTCACAGTCGGTCTGATTCTGTCTCCCTATAATTGTGTTGTGACCAGATTTTAATTAAAGTATTATTGTTTATGCTGGTAGATCTGATATATGCAACATTTGTTTAGGGGTTAGGGATTCAATGTATGAACATGAGCGTGAATACATTAATAAAAGTCTGACACATACATACAAGATACAGATCAGCCGAAGATAAACTGACAGACTCGATGATAATAAATTCTCAAGCTTGCTACGTTTTCATACTGATAAACATAAAATATGAATGTTTGTTTGTTTCTTTAATTTAAGATGGCTGCAAGGAAAGTGCTTGGAAACTTCAACCAGCCTTTGGCAAACATTCACTTCACACATTATAATTTCAGCCCTCTAATTACTCTGCAAAGACACACACACACACACACACACACGCTTGTATGATGAAATACTCACCTGGTAGGAATTCTGACGGTAGAGGAGTGGCTGAACAGGGAGTGTGTGTGTGTGTGCGTCTTCACTGACTGTCAGATGTTATGTAACATCTGACTGTAAACTAACTGTGGTGATTTACAGTCAGTGTGATGATGTAACGGAGAAATAACTGATGAAATATGAACCGCAGCTGAACTTTGAGAAGTTCACTTGAAGAAGTTTCGATAAATGACCCTTTGAACCCGATCGGTGAAGTGTGCGTCAGAAAATTCACCTCATCTACCGAGAGTGAAGACTCTGTAACTCTGTAGACATTGTGTCTTGACTTCTCCTTCTCTTTAAATTGTGAAGTGATAGTTTTCTGTTGTCATGGCTACAGAATAAGGAGTAGCTGCTACCAGTTAATGCACAATGACTTTCATGGTGCAGATTTACCAACAGCTTATGAGTCAATATTACAATTTCATTCATCAGATCCTTTGTCCAGTGTAATCTTGTAATTTATTCACACCGGTCACATCTGTCTCTCTCTCTCTCAGGCTGCAGTGTGTGTTGCCGGTGGTGTGTGTGTGTTTGTCAGCCGACAGCAGGTTGCAGACAGTTTCAGAGTGTGTGAGCGTCCTCACGTCCATGTCCGACCACCAGACACTGGCTCGGCAGCTCTGCTCTCAGCATGGTGAGGCTCCGTCCTCTGTTACTACAGTGACTGTAACTCCCACTTCTGTTTTGTATGTTTCTTAATCATTACTTTGCTTCAAATATTAACTTCATTGTTTGAGTTTGTGCTTTGAGTTTGAATAAACAGAAAAGCGTCACTGCAGCTGAACGTGAGCGGTGTTTGATTTTGTTTGTTCTCTTTAGATCCGTGTGTTTTCCTGAAGTTGTTGCAGTTCATCAGAAGCAGAGCTGACAACCAGGCAGCACACACAGACTGGATTCACTTGGACTTGCAGGTAACACGCACTCACACACACACACACACACACACACACACACACTACAGACACGTACCGACTCCTTCATTCTCCTGGAAATGCAGATGAATAGCAGCCGAGTTAATGTCTGACTCTAGGTGGGTAGAACCAAACAAAACAGGTTTATTTAGTTGTCCTAGATCTTGTGTTGTCTGTAATAAATGAAGAAAATGCGTTAAGACGATCCTGCAATCACTTCTTTTAAAGCTCTGTGATGTCCCTCACTCTGTGTATGTGTGTGTGGTGCGCTTTGCTCGACAAACACAGCAGAAGATTGACTTGACAGTAGAGGGTCTTAAGTTCATCTAGCTCACTTGTGCTGCAGGCTGTAACAGCCGGCCCGTCTGCCTCTGTCTCTTACTTCCGCTGGCATCCACCCACAGCATGTTTATGTACGCTTCCATGCATTACTCCGATGGCTGATGTTGCAGATTCCAAATCTAGTTTAAGAAGGGTTAGGGTTGATTGTATCGCTTGCTTTGACCTTCTTCTTCTCATGTTGCAAGGGCACTGAGGTGGTAAGAAGCTTCTCTGTTTTCTCATGCGTTTCTGTTCTAATCTGCTTGGAAGCTGAAAATTTCTTCCGTGTTTTTATGTGTTGTCATTTGAACCCTTACAGAACAGGTAATTCCACCCGCGAATATCTCAATAAAGACTTGTTGTTTTTGTGTCTCAGGTGGTTCGTTTGCTGAGCAGACTGATGACTCAGAGAGCAGAGAGCTGGACCACCAACCAGCACAGCACCTGCCAATGTTACACTGAGGTAAATCTCTTACCGTCTCTCACCACAGACTTTGTGTTGCGTTTTTCTACACAAACCTCTTTCTCTCTCTCTCTCTCAGCTGGTTCAGACAGTGGTGATTGTTTTCCATCGTCAGTGGTTGGATCTTCGTGGCTCTCAGGAGCTGACAGACTCAACAGGTCAGATTTAAAACTCCAGGCTGGAAATAGTCACCGCTCAATCCCATAAACGTTTTATGACAATAATCTATCTCTGAAGTCATCAACTACCACTCAGAGGTTTTGTGTTTTTCCTTCAGGCCCGGCTTCGCCCTCGCAGCCGTGCGACGGCCCCACGTTACCATGGTGGCGCGGCGTGGCGGCGTCCCTCCTCAGAGAGTGTCTGCTGCTGCTGCACTGGCTGCTGCTGCATCACGGCAGCTTCTCAGAGAGCTGCAGGCCGCTGCTGCACATGTACGACCAGGTGATCCCTGCTGTCCGAGACACGCTGAGGAAGATCCCCGAGCTGAGCGAGAGCGAAGGTACAAAAACACATACTGACACACACACACAGTGTTTTGTGAAGTTAAATGCTTTAAAAAATCAAACTGCAGCTCTGCAACTGCAGCAAGTGGAAAATTACTTTTCAGATCAGAGGAGACCGAATATCTGCAGTCAGAAGTCTGCAGGTTTTCATTTCAGCCAAACTCAGCTTGAAAGCTTTTTCTTTTTATAAAACTGAAACCCGAACTTCTTCTATTAACTTGGACACAGCAGTTAGCATCGTTAGCATTGTTAAACTGTTAGTCTGTTTCTGAGGTAAATACGTTGGGAGTCGCCTGTGACTCATTTAAGATTAACTTCCTCTAAGTACTTCACGCAACAAACACTTTTTGGTCTGACTGAAAAAGGACTTAACGAAACTTACTAGCCTATCAGTACGAAGGCTGCGTAGGTTTAGACTAGTCTTAAAATGAAATACAGTCCCAACTTTTTCAAAAATAGTTTCTAGAAAAAGTGTATGTACTGTTTAGTCGGACTTAAGTTTTTGGCTTCCTGTTTCCTGTCCGTCAGAGCTCGCGTTGGAGGAGATCTGCCGCTCGGAGGGCGACGACACTGACGACATGGACACTGATACTGGCTCCTGATTGGCTGCTGCCACTGCTTCCACCAGTGACCAATGAGCAGACATGAAGGGACAATTTACTGACTGGTGATTGGATATTTCAGACTGAGACGAAGACAGAACTGGGACTCTTGATGAAGTTGATGTTGGACAGAAATGAAGATTAGACTCTGACGTGACGGACAGTCGCAGGATTAATTCCTCTGTCTGTCGGGATTTGATAATAAAACATGAAGGTGAGATAAACTGCCGCTGTCAGAGTTCATCTTCTTTTATGTTGTTTACTGTATTCTTCATTGATTACTGTGCGTGTCATCTTAGAGCCTGGAGGTCATTGTTAAATCATAAAGAGGAATTGTTCAGCATTAATCTCTTTTTGGTGAGGAGTCGACACGAGATCAATACCACTCTCCCTTCAGTCCTACTGAATATGAAGCGAGCAGCCGGTTAGCTTATCTTAAAGACTGTGAACAAGAGGAAACCGTGAGCAAAGGCTCCTGGGATTGAACTTCGAGCTGTTGCTTTAAGAACTCAGCCTGAATACACGTTACACCTCGTCCTTTAATAGTCACTTTTTACACTTCATCACTGAAGCAGTTTGAGTTCTTCTTGCTCTGCAGGTGTCTAATCGCAGCGTCTCCTCACTGGAAGGTTTTGTTGTTCCTGCGACAACAACCTTGTGTGTGTCCACGATTTTACTCTGTGCTGCTTCTGGAATAAATTCTGTCTTGAGATTAAAGTGATCATGTTCTAAATCTTTAAAACTGAATTGTGGAATGAAATATGATGAATGACATTGTTTTGTAATGTAATTTAAAAAATAATCAGCTGTGATGGATAAAAGGTGTGAAGATTTGTCATGAATTGGGAGAAAACAAGGGGAAGGAAATGGAAAAACGGGACTCTCCTGGGAAAATTGGGATAATTGGCAAGAATTCTGAAGCTCTCTCCTCAAATCTGAACATTTAAATCACAACAACAAAAATACTTTTAGATGTTTTATCGTGACCGTATTTGTACTGTTGGTAAAAGAGGTTCAGAATGCAAATTCTAAAACTTTACACTTCATTTAAACCAAACAAAAAACAGTTCAGGACCAGAAAAGTTTGTGAAACCACTTTATTTATTCTCCTGCTGAAACTGAGTGACACGTACAGAAGAAGGCATCCTATTGGCTGGCTGCAGGTCTGTGAGTCATAGGAATAACTTCAGTCCGGTTATCTCAAGATTACAACGTCATTATTTTCTTAATATGATTCACCACATGTATCATTTATCCTTAAGAGACTTAATGACAGTGTTATGTGACGAATCAGAAGTATTTTTCTCAAGATCACAAATTTACGGCGCTGTTATTGTGGGATGATGATGATCCAGATGTTTCCTTGGTCACATGACATTATTCTTTTTACTGGGAATGTGTTTGTATCCCAGGCTAAAGTAGATGTCATGAGAACTATATTTGTCATTTTATATTGAAAAATAAGAATCTGAGTAAATTGTTAACTTCAGGAAAACTTATTATGAGCACCACAAAAAAAGGTATTTGAGGAAATTATTAAATGAAGTTGTTATTCTGAGATAACCGGCCTGAAACATTTCAAGCTGTCACACCAGCTCAATTCCATCGAGCTGGGATCATCAAAAGAGGATGAGACACTTTGAAATTTGAAAGTCAAAGAGAAGTTAAACAGTTTGTATATTCTCTGAGATTATTTCAGTTTTTTTAAGAATGATCTTTTACACTCGCTGATCCTTCTCTTATCATTCTTGGGAGCAACCAGAAAGTGTAAACATGGAAGAAAGCAGCAGCATCCAGTGGTGTGTTCAGACATCCGTCATCAACTTCTGAAATCTGACACGATCATGTAACCAGACGATGAAGCAGATCAATAAAACGTTCTTTCTCCACGAACACACTGGTTTGTGTCTGACACTGGTGGAGCTCAGTTGAGATTTGTGGAAGACGAGGAGCAGGTTCAGTCCTTCAGGTGAGGTCATCGTCACAGACCACACCCCTTTCTAAGATGGCAGAGCTTGCATCGCGTCACAGCTACAGCAGGAGGAAGGCACCTGAGGGTCGGGGTCAAGTAATCCAGGATCAGTCTTTGTAGTGAGCGTGCTCTTGTATGGTTTGTGTTCAGTTTAGTGTCAGAGTTGGAGTTAATAATGGTTGAGTCTAGGAAACGAATTATATCAGTGCAGGTCCTCACGAGTATAGAAGTCCGAACATGTGTGTGTTAGTGTTTTTCTGTCCACGTCGGCACCACCTGGTCGTCGTCCTCTTGTTTGCTCTGTAATGTTTTTGGTGAGCTGTGATGCGCCTTGTGCACGTTCTGATGTGGCGCGCAGGGATTGGTCAGCCACGGGTGCATCAGCAGCTCCGAAGCCTCCAGCCTCTCTGCGGGCGACTTCCTCAGCATGCAGCCAATCAGACACTTGGCTTGAGGGGACAGCCAATCAGGCAGGCTGAAGGCCCCGCGGCGGATCTTGGCGAACAGCGCGGCGGGCTGCGTGTCCTGAAATGGGTATCGTCCAATCAGCATGGTGTACAGAGACACGCCCAGGCTCCAGATGTCTGCGGCGCGGCCTGAGTAAGAGCCTTTCCCATTGGTCAGCAGCTCGGGGCTGACGTAGGCGGGGCAGCCGTGTCTGTCTGTCAGAGAGTCGTCGCCATGGTTATCTTGCAGGAGGATGCAGTCGTTGAGGCCAAGCAGGGCGAGACGAGTCCTGCAGGAAAACACACACAGTGTACTTACAGCATCTGTAGTACTCAGTCTCACCTGTGTGTATAAGTGTAGTATTGCAGTACTGCAGTAATAGTACTCAGTCTCACCTGTGCTCGTCGGTGAAGACGAACCTGCGGAGCTTCAGGTCTCTCAGGACGACTCCGCGCTGATGACAGTGCGTCACGGCGTTCAGCACCTGAGTGAACAGAAGCTGCGCCTCCTCCTCGCCGAGGCGCTTCCTGCTTCTCACGTACGCGTGCATGTCGCCGTGGTGACCGGGCAGGAAGACATACACGCTGTCCTGGCCAATCACCACGTCCTGCAGGCCGCAGATGTTTTCATGGTCACCGATGCGGATGTAGGCAGCCAAGCGGTCCTGGTAACCACGGAGAGGAATCACCTGTAACCATAGCAACCAGGAGGGATGGTTTGAGTAAATCATTTTTAGCAGAACTTTTTGCAGTATTTACGGTATTTTAAGCATGTTTAGTGTTTAAAATATAAGCAGTATTTTTACAGTATCAGCAGTATTAGTTGCCTTACCTGGCAGGTGTATTGCTGTTTTGTTTGGGCGTGCTCCGCCCTGTAAGTCTCCTCCCCCTCGCAGCGTTCAAACAGGAAATACTGTCCAACTCTGGATGGGGATTGGCTCTGGTTGGTCTCGGGGGCGGGGCTTCTGGGCTCGAGGCAGGGTGATAGGCCGGTGGCAGGAGGGTGCGGAGTCAGGCGGGCTACTTTACATTTGGGTAAATTTTCCTGGGGCTTGTCCAACAGTCTCTTCAGACACACCTGAGACCTGGCTGTAGATACACCTTTGTTCATCTGTGATTGGAGGAGACAAGTGACATCATCAGGTTAAGAAATACAGTTGTTAAGTGTTTAAAACAGGAAGTGATGTCAGACTGGATCAAATATTTAACACAAGGCATGTGTAAGCTATAAACGCTCTAGTGACAAAGTAGGACCCAACTCTTGTGATTCAAACTTTTCTAGTTACTCCAGGGTGTAAAGTTCAAAAGTCAAACAAAGACAGTTTTCTGTCTCACAAAATATTCTGCTTCAGTTTGTATTTGTTGATGTTTAAACTTAATTTTAACTGTTTTTCTATGGGTGATCTGAGGGGTGTTGTAGCAGAATAAAGGGTTAGGAATTGTAAAGCGGACTCAGACCATGCAGGGAATGTAGAAACGTGACAGTCAGTACGGTCCTACAACATGTCAACACAACAACTTCCTGCAGACGTCAGTCAGATGTGTCTCCTCTTTTTTTGTCAAACAGCTGCCAGTGACGCCATGATGGCAGTGAACCAGAACAGTGAGGCTGCAAACAAGGCGGCTAAACGATGAGTCATTTGTCAGTTTCACGTGAGAAGTTGGGAATATAACATCATTTAAATCTGAGACCGACTGTGTAAACTTCATCTCCTCGCTTGGTTTTCCTTCCTGCAGTGCAGCGCTCTCTGCTGGTGACACCTCAGCCGAGCCTCCCTCCTCCTCCTCCTCCTCCTCCTCCTCCTCCTGCACTGAGCCCTCCTCAGTAATATTTTCACATGCAGTCAGGAGAGTTATATTAGTATCGCATCTCGCTGTGTTCCGTGTCTCTGCTGCTCACATGTTACACTGTTAACGTGTCTATAGGCTTCATGATGCAACTTCCTGTAAGCTGACAGACGCTTGGGCTTTCAGATCGTTGCATCAGAGCACAACAGTTTATAGTTTAAACAGGCTTTAAATACAGTCAACACCTACCACACACACACACACACACACACACACGCATTGTGAAAGTGTGTGCGTGATTGTCTACAAAGTTTTTCTGAGCCTGCGGTCTGCGTGGTGACACTGTGTGGAAACCTGCTGTTGGCAAATGTTGCTTTCACTCTGGTGAAACACCCTGAGTCACAGCGTCACCGCGGCAACGTCATCCCCACACACACACACACACACACGCAGTGAATCTGTGCTGTTTGATGTCTCATCTCTTCTGCTCGCTGTGGAAGATTTCTCCACCACGTTATGATCATCTGCAGTTTCATAATCAGAGATCAGACTCATAAACGACTGACACACACGATTAGGTTCTTCTGAGTCCCACTGGACCGTTTCCAACCGACAGACGGTGACCTGGCTGGAAAGTTTCACCAGTGTCCTCATCATCATCATAAATCTTCACAAACTCAACTTAAAACTTTCAACAGCTCCAACTAAATATTTGATTTAATCCTTGAATCTTTCGATCTGAACTGTGTTTGAAACATTGAAAAATGTCCACAGCGAAGTTCTGTCAGACCAACAGTCCAAAATGTGAAGATATTCAGTTTAAAAACAAAGAAAACCAGCAAATATTCACATGGAAGAAGCAGGAACCACTCTGTTTTTACCATTGTTGCCCAAAATCACTCCTTAAAAATTTTGAATTGACTCACTTTTATACTTCAGACATTTTTCCCTTTCACGCTCAAATTATTTTAAATGATTAGAATTCATAGTTCACTTTATGTTCTCTGCTGCTCTACTTTTTTCTCGTACCTTGTAAACAAACGACGGATTACTGACCGGACCAGCCGGCTCTCTGCATGAACCGACTCCCTTAATTTGAACACCTGCCGCTACAGAGTGCGAGTCTCTGCTGCAGCAAACATACCGTAAAGTCAGTCAATCAATACGTTTGACGGCAGCCTTGGCTTTTAAACTACAAATCAGAACATTTGCAGAGGCTCCTGGTGGTTTCTCTGTTCATTACTGTGAGCCTCAAGGTCCCCTTACTTTCTTTTTTTAAATGCTTTTCAACTGCATCAATCAGTGGGTCGAGTTTTGCATCAAACTTCCCTCTCTTGTAAAGAATTCTTCGCAGTCACTTTAATTCAATAAGTCCTAAAAAGGTTTTAAAAAAAAAATAAATGTTTTAGCTGCTGAGGTCAAAAGCTGATGGCTCCATCACCATGACAACCAGGCAAACTCACTCTGCCCATGAAGACCATGGGACCCGCCAGAAAGCACCGGAAAAAGCCAAAATAAGTCAAACTACTTTTAATAAGAGCTCAAGAATGAACTTTGACGTATAAACACTTCACTGAACTAACTGCTGCCTTGTGGCTGTGCGAGTACATTTACTCAAATACTGTAACTATGAGGTACTTGTACTGTACTTCCAGTATTTCCACGTCCTGCTACTTTACACATGTTCAGTACACTCCAGACGTACACACTGAACCTTTTACTGCACTTTATTGCTGTGACTTTGCAGATTTAACACGTAAAACATCTGAACTCAACAGATCAGACACAGAGTTTAAGTAGCTGGAGATAAATGATGCTGCTCACACGTCACTGCACCAGCAGAAGTACTCTGATACAAATACTTCTGAATAATAAGTACACTTTAAGTAAAATACTCGACTTAATTACTTAATTAATTAATTAACTGTGCGTGTAATTGGATATTCGTATCATGTGTAACTGCTCTCAGGTCAGTTTCTTACCTTGTGTTTTAAGCAGATTCTGGTCCGGACTGCAGGTCAACAGGAAACCAGTAGATCCAGTAGAAACCCAGTAGAGTCTGTGTGGAGCTGGTTCTGTCTGTCGGTGCAGCAGAAGTTGGTGTGGATGTAATAACTCGAGTGTTTTGTGCAGCAGTGTGGAGCCGGACTGGGAGCAGCAGGTCTGGGTCGGACTGGGTCGACTGGAGCGGGATGACGTCTTTGTGTCCTTATTATCGTCCGCCGGTTGCGCAACGTGTCGTCACTCAGCTGTTGTCGAGCTTCTTCTTCACTCTGAGTCCGATTCGGCTGTCGGTTCGAACCCGGACACGAAACAAACATGAACCACAGTTTAAATAATCACCAGGAAACTTGTTGGGGTTTTTTTTTTTTTTTCGTTGTGTTTCCGGAGCTGAAGCGAACAAAGCCGAGTCAAACCGAGTCCTGCTGCCTTCCTGTGTCCCGGTTTTTTAAAAAAAAAAGTGAGCTGATGTCCGCGTGTCGGTGCGGTTGTAGATCCGGTCTGACCCCTCTTGGACCTGGTCTGCTCTGACCCTGCTCGTGTCCACAGCTTTGGGACCCGGACTGAAGAGAACCGAGGAGGACCGTGGAGGACTCGGACTGACTCCGGCTCTGTTGGGTTACGTTGTTTCCCCCCGCGGTGTCGTCATCTGTGCGGGGGGGCGGAGCCACGATGTTGCAATCCTGAGCGATCATTCGTCAGAAAAACCGACACGAGACAGTTTCGGGGTGTGTGTGTGTGTGTGTGTGTGTTACTGTAAATAATGAGGCGAATGAGAAGTACTCACCGCAGGTACTGTGGTAAAAGTATCACAGTGTACAAATACTGCATAAAGTATGGAGATGAGAGTATCGACTAGTTAAAAGTAACAAAAGTAAAAGTACTCATGGTGCAAAAATACACATCAAAACCGTCTTAAAACTTAAAAGGGCCTCAACTATTTTCAATTGTTATTGATCAAAAAAGTAAAAAAAATGTGCAGTGTTGTCTCCAAACATCATATTATACACATATTATTAAGATATTCAGTTTAAAATCATAGAAAACAAAGAAAAACTAGCAAATATTCACATATTTAAACATTCATAATTTTTTTGTTGACCTACTAATTGACGGTTGCAGCACCGAAACTCACTTTTATACTACACATAATTTTATATATATATATTTTTTTGTCTTATTTTAAATAATTATTTTTCAGTTTTCACATAAATGTAGTTCAATATTTGCTTCCTAAATGTGGTAGAAAATGGAAATGACTACAGTTCTTGAGTGAATGTAAATATTTAACAGAAAGCTCCACAGTTTTCTATTTTTAGTATCTGGAGACACTTTGACTCTTTGAGAGCAGAGTTTTACCGGTGCATTGTGTTCCAGTCCGTTACAAAGTGTTTTTGTGTTTCTTTCTGTTAATAGTCTGATCCGAGACAGAGACAGTGATGATGTCAGCAGCTGCAACAGTCACCGTTTTAATTTTACACTTCAGCTGCTTCCTTTATATATGGACCATCGTTACAGCAAACACTGACACACCGGGCAGGAATTAAAACGCCCCAAATTACAGAATACAACATGAGTTATTTGTTATATTTACTGTAAACATGTTAGTCGTCTCTGTGTTTAAAATGTGACACTGAATAAAGTTGTCTTGAACACAAAAGAGGGAAATATAAATCACTCGTGGTCTGTGTAACTGTACATTAACAGTATTTCATTAATAACCCTTCTGTTTTTTTTTTATAATGACACATATTAGTGTAAAACTCCCAACTCAAGTTTTACAGTGATGTGATGTGACTCTGCAGTTTGATTATTTGTTCATGATCAGCTATCATCCTGATTATCAAATCAATCGACCCGGAAACAAACACTAAACGCCGTCAAGTAAAAAGAATCACATATTGTGAACGACACCAGACGAACTGGTGACCGCTGCTGCTGTTATGAAGCACAATTTCATACTGAAATCAATTGATTTTCACTAGAAACAAGCAAATCTGTGCCGAGTTTTCACTTATTTTGATGATATTTTACTGATTTATTTCAAGAAATTCCATAAAACACAGACGTTTTATATCAAACTAAATATTTTGGGGGTTTTTTTGCATCAATGACAATAGACTGCAGATTAATCAGGTCTAAAAATAATCCTCACGTGCAGCCCGAGGGAGACTATATAATCCAATGTCCAACATACTAACACAGTAGAAGGGAGGATTTCCTTCTCACGGCCGGCGACCAATCACAGACTTGTTTGTGAACTCGTTCAGATGGACGGCCGACCTGCAGAGCAGAAACCACCTGCTGACCTTTGACCTTAATCCGTGTCCAATCTGTGGCTCTGCAGTCGTTCACCTGCTGCACATGTTGTCTGCTCGTCTTTAAGTTTAACCCACATTCAGACACGTGTGACACATTTCTGATGTTAGTGGACTAAATACATCCGGCTGGTTAATCTGTGCAGCGCATGAATCAGCACAGAGTGGTTCAAGGTGAAGCGCAGGTGCATTTGTGTCTGTCAAGGGTTAACTGCTTTTATTTGTCAGCTCATCGTAATTATTACACTCGACTGTATTGAATCAAACTATGGAAGTGTTTTTTCTTCCGGTGCCGGACGGATCACCATCACATCTGCCACAAACATTCATCTCCCCCTCAGGACGGACAGGAAGTGACATAATCAACCTCTTTTATGTCCCAGAACCTGAATAACTATTTAAAGTCCCGTCTGCTCAGCTCTGCTAGCACGCTAAACTGGGTTACCAACAGCTGCACAACATTAATGAGGGCGATGATGATGTTATAAAACGTTGGTGTATAGATTATTAACAGTTCATGCTCCAGTTCATGCTCACACTAAACATAGATAATGAAAGTGGAGCAAACATCGTACCTGCTAAACATCAGCATGTTAACATAGTGAGTCATGATGAATCCTGTGTTGTTGTCATTCGTCACTTTGAGGAAGATGGAAACGTTCCAGTTCATACATAGAAACTAGAAATAGAAAGAAAATATAATTCAAAATGTCTTTTATTTCAGTTTAATGGAGACAAACATCTCAGGTTTACTTCACAGATACTCAGATCTTTTATGGCTCTTGCATAAAATTGGGTTGTCAGCGCCGTTTGAATTTGGTGCCACCTGACCAGAGCACAGAGAGAACAAGGCAGTCGTATTCCCAATCGCTCAAATGCTAGAAAACCTACAACAACCAGAATGCATTGCGTCACAGCGGACCAATAAACAGTCCAGCTGATGTTTGATGTTCTGTAAGTGTTCTATGGTAACAGGACAGGAAGTTAACCCTCTTTCTTAAAGCAATTGGTGCAGCATGTCAATCATCTATGAAGATCAGCAACTTTATTGTGTGAACGCTACTAACTATTATTATTGCTAAGCTAACCTAGCTAACGCTTCTAAAGCCCTGGATATGAAAACGAGGCTATAACATAAGCCGAATTTGTCAGAAGACCCAATTGATTAAAAAAGTATCAGACACAGTCCTTCACAAAGTTCATAAAGTTTCTCCTGACTCGACAAATCACAAAATTGAGCGATTTTATCAGGGAGTCTGGGGAATTTCTCTCCCTCTTCACGTCCCTACTGTTGTTGGCTGCAGTTGATGTGGCTCCAGTTGTGGTTAACATACACATGGATGTATAACGTACACGTGGAGGCCGTAAGTGATGGATCACCTCAGAGCGAAGAGGAGGAAGAGATTAATTAACTCTACACATGTACACAAGGACACGTGTGCGAGCCTGTCGGTTAATCCTGCAGGAAGCCGAAAAACAAACACCTGCTGCTGACAGGAAATGAGGTCACAGCTTTGTGACATGTGTGACATGACCTGTGACCAGTGTGTGTGTGTGTGTGTGTGTGTGTGCTCTACTCCGATTGGACAGATTTAAAGCGGTTGGTAAAGAGCCTGAATGACCTGGTTACACACACATGCACGCACACACACACAGCAGGTTATCTCCACATGGTTAGTGTGTTTTTACGCCACATGATGAAATATTGAAGAAACAGAGGAGGAGGAACACTGTGTGTGCGTGTGTGTGTGTGTGTGTGTGTGTGTGTGCGTTAAACTTTACTGTCTCTTTCATAACCGACGTGATGAAATCAGAGGCCAAGTGTCTGACTCAACTACGGCCTGCCATGAGAACACACACATACTGACAACAACACACACACACACACACACACACACACACACACACACACTTGTTGTCTTCCACACTGGCCTGGTTCTCAGGATTATCACCTGTGCGACACCTGCCTGCGCTGCTGTGACAAGTTTTGATCTCCAGCTGGGCTGATGCTGCAGAGTGTGTGTGTGTGTGTGTGTGTGTGTGTGTGTGTGTGTGTGTGTGTGCAGTCTGGTCTCTTTGTTCCGGTGGTCTCTTTGTGCTTCAGGGCATCCCGATCTAACGAGCCTCGGGGAGCTCCTGCTGAGTTTAATATGCGGCTCACAGTGGGAGCAGCGTTCAGAGAGGTTAAAGCCTCGGGGTGGCCGGACGACACAGAACGATCCGCTGCACTCGACTCTCTGAGCGCAGATTAAATCAGATGACTGCAGATTTATTCCTGAAAAAAAAAAAAAAACCTTTCTGTTGGTTTTATTTCTACTAGACTGTTTATAAAACCAATTACTGTACTCACCTGGTTACTCCTGAAGTCACCTCTAAGAGCAGAATTTTATTTTTCTTTTCTTTAAAATAAGATTGTATTCATATTGTGCAATATACTCAATCAAACTATTCACTAAAGGACACATATTTTGGAGTTAGTACTCATCTGAATTGAGGAGTTGTGAAAATAATACTATATAATAATAATAACTGCATAGCTTTCAACATTTGAAAGCCAATGTCTTTCCTATCTTCAACATAACAACATGTCTTTTGTTTTCTAGTGTAGCAGTGGAGGAGGGGACGTTTCTTAAAGACGGTAGATCAAGGACAATTTGAATACATCATTATATATCCTGTAATTTATCTTGAAGCACAACCCTGATTCCAAAAAAGTTAGGACTCTGTGTGAAGCATAAATAAAACAGAATGCAGCCATTTGCGAAATCTTTTTGACCTACATTTAAGTTCACATGAAAAGTTGTTCTGACTGATTCTTCCTCATATTTGCTCATTTTGAATTTGCAACATATTTCAGACAAGTCGGGACAGGAGCAACAAAAGACTGGGAACGTTTGGATGTTTGGCAAGGAGGGACTCAAACGCAACACACGGGGGCAGGCAGGTGGAAAAACAAGAGGCAAGCTTTAATAAAACAAAGATGAAGTCCACAAAATCTGGCAACAAAACAGGAATCCAAGATTGCAAAAACACTGGACCGGAGAACAGAAATGTGGCCAAACCAGCGAAGAGTGAAGGAAAAAACAGAGACTCAGTTACACAGAGAGGATGATTAACTAACAGAACACAGGTGAGCATTAAAACATGACGGATGAGGATGAAATCTACAAAATGAAAAACATGACAGCAGAATGCTCCAAAAACACCTGTTTGGTTAATCAACAGGTGATCGTGACCGAGTTTGAAAGAGGCGTCCTCAAATGTCTCGTTCACAGGCGACGATGGGACGCAGTTCACCACTTCACGGGCTTCTTCGGGAGGAAATTTAGGCAAACACAAGTTGGACATGTGCTCACCTGTGGAGGCACAAACACCTGCTGCCGTCAAGCCGACATCCGTCTCGGGGACGTCTCGGCGACGATGCGAGACGACATTTCTGTTACCACAGTGTGGCTTCATGGTGAAAGAGTGCGGGCGCCTTACGAAGCGCGGAGTACAACAAACCGCGGACTGTTGAGCAACTGAAGTCGCACATCAAGCAAGAATGGGAAAGAATTTCACTTTCAAAACTTCAACAATTAGTGTCCTCAGTTCCCAAACACTTACTGAGCGTTGTTAAAAGAAAAGGTGATGTAACTGGGTGGTAAACATGCCCCTGTCCCGACTTATCTGCAGCTCGGAGCAGGCGTCAGACTCACAGCGGGTTTACAAAACACAAGAAAGTTTATCACGTCGTCAGATTCTTGTCTCTGTGTTGTGTCTGATTGGATGAAGGTTGAGGAGGATTAGCAAATGATTTCATCCTGGTTTTTATTTACGTTTCACACAGAAACTTTTTTTTTCAGTTGGGTTGTTTACAACTTGATGGATTTAAATGTAATTATAACCCCAGAATCTCAAATAATAAATGATATGAATCAAAATAAACAATTTCCAATATTGAATTTACTTTATCAGATGTTTCAACAGCAGTCAGGTTTATTTGCTTTAACACCAAACGCATTTAGAGACCGCATCTGTCAATACTTTATGTATTCAAAGACAGTTTGCGCGTGTTTTTTTTTTTACATTGGAATTTGCTATATTTAGCTAATACTGGACGTGAAAGAAATATAAGAATAAAACCACAAACAACACAGAGAGTCATGATTACTCCCCCTCATGCAGGTGAAGGTTCGTACTCCACAAGACATTTCAGGAGCTTCACAGACTTGTTTTAAAACAAAAAACAATGAAAAAGGAACATCAACTGGCTCCAAACAGGAGTCCAACTCTCCAGAAGCCCCGAGATCCTCAAATTGATATGAAAAGATTTTATTTACACTTTCTCGAAAACCAGAATTCTCACTGCAGCTAAAGCTAAGCTAAAAGTTAGCACACACTCTGTCTGCAGTGGGTGCACGAGCTCGCCTGCATGTCAAGGGTTTAAATAAAGTCTTTTCAAATCAGTTTGGGATCTTGGTGCTTCCAGAGACCTGAGTTGAGCTGCATGGAGCCATTTCATGTTTATTTTGGTTGTTTTGTCCCCAGTCGACTCAGTTGTTTCGGGCGTTTGCTGTAACAATGTTTTACTGTGAAGCTCCAGAAACGTGCTGTCGACTTCAGAACTTCATGGACTTTCTTCTGCACGGAGGTGACGTGACAATGACTGAACTTTAATCTTTACAAGAGTTTTCCTGAACCTGATCCTGACCATGTTAGTGAGGGGTGAAGATTCATTTTATGTTTTCGATGCTAAATGCTAAAATGCTACCCTGTTAAACCAGATGGTGAGAGTAGTAAACGTTACGTCTTGGCATGTTTGTTATTGGCATTTAGCTCCCAGCATTGCTCCGTCTAAGTGTAGCCACAAAGAGCCTCTGGCATGACTGTAGAAGTTGAGAGTCGTTTGATTTAGATTTAAACAAGATTAATCAAATAACTAGAGGATCGTAAACGTCACTGAACCTGACGCAGCTTCAAGTTATCAGCTACTTTACGTTTGATTTTATTGTGTCTTTTATTCTCGTGGCGCTCTCATCCCGTGAAACCTGATCTTGTCTCAGCCTTTTCATTTCTGTCTCTTCTATAATCCCCCAACACACACACACACACACACACACACACACACACACACACACACACACACACACACACACACACAGAGGTCACCAGGGATGATGTAAAACTGAGATAAGAAGACACTTAAATACTGTGCGTGTGTGTGTGTGTGTGTGTGTGTGTGTGTGTGTGTGATCTCTATAAACACACACACACACACACACACACACACACACACACATATACAGTGAGGCCAGCCTGGGATTGTCTCTGTGATGAAACCAGCAGTAATGTCTGCTGTTGGCATGACGACTCCATCCACTGTGACATGGATCTGTGTGTGTGTGTGTGTGTGTGTGTGTGTGTGTGTGTGTGTTGAGTTGTGTTGTGTTGAAGTAATGTGTATTTTAAGGGTCTGACCTTTGACCTCCTTAAAGAAAGACCTGGACTTCATCAGAGGTTGAAGGAAACATTTACATTATTAAACAATAATAAAACAAATTCAAACAATCAGCGGAGAGTTTTTCAAAAACAGCTGTTGAGGATTTTAACCTTCCAGTTTCAGTTCAGTCGTTTTCTTCTCTCAGCAAATGTATTGAAATCTTCTGAATGGTATCAAACCGTTATCTTAAGTTATACATTTTAGACATTTTGTGAGTTGGACTTCCTGTCAGTTGTTTTTTGTTCGTCTCTTGTTTTTTCTTCTGAGCAGAAATAACATTTTCTGGTCGCAGCTTGAGTTTGTGGTTTAGTTATTTCCTGTTTTGTACCGAAGTTCTGCCCTCAAATGTCCTGTTTTACTTCACATTCCCTCTCCGTTTCCTGCCCGTCTCCTGCGATCACCTGTGTCCTACAGGTGAATCAGCTCTTGTGTATAAAGTCCGTTCGCTCCCTGCTTTCTTTGTCAGCTTCCTGTCCTGTTCTGTTCCCGCCTCTCCCGGTTTCATCTCTGGCTTTTGTCCCTCACGGCCATTCCTGCTTTGTACCGTTGCCTTTAGATTTTGCGGTCCACCTTTGTACCTCTGTATATATATATATTTTTTTTTTTTTGTATTTGATTTCAGCTATTGAAGCTCTCTTTTTGTTCCTCACCTGCCCGCTTGTGTTTGTGGCTCTTGGATCTCACGCTGTGTAACCTGACAGTCGTTTGATGATTAGAGTCGATACAGAAATCTGTAAAATTAAAAGTATCACAGAAGTGAGTTTTGCGAGGTGTTGAAACTGTCTGTCTGAGTGAGTCTGTCGGCTCGATAGCATCAGAAGGTGCACGATGCTGTCACAACACTTAACAGGTGTGTTGAGCTCAAAGCGAAGACTGACTT